>NW_024609857.1:75178118-75375469 GCF_016920785.2 Ixodes scapularis
TCTCAAGCTCAAAACAAGTTTTCCTTTTCTACTGCAAACCCTAAGAATGCACGCACCAAAACGGAGGCCATCAAACTCACGAAACAAAACAAAAAATATAGGCTACAGCTATGGCTCTAGCATAGTCTCCTATATACTGACAAAGCCTGGTAGCTTACCACGAGAAGTGGCCGTCGAAATCGAAGAGGTGGAGCGGCAGACAATGGATGAGAGGAGAGCCACGTGACTGGCGCCCCGCTGCGGCGAGACGCCGAAATACACTTCTCCTGAGCCAGCAAGTGTGTTTCGGGTCCTCACCGCTGCAAAAGCTGTGCGCCGACGTCCAGGTTCCCCGAGAAATGGCTCTTAGATGCTCTGTGCTACCAGATCCTCGCGCTTCAAATCTGCGACCGGGCACTTATATATGACTCCGTCAACGAACTGCCAGGCTTTGTGAGGCTATGGCTATAGTCACTGACAGGATTAGCACGCAGGGAGGTTCTAAAATGTCTGCCACATCTATTTCTACACTCTGTTTCACCTATGTTGTACCGCAGCGAAGGCTAGAAGAGCTCCTATGGCAGCTACCCCTAATGCACGAGAACTTGTGCCGCCGAAATCTGCCCCAGAGCAAGGAGCTCGCCCTTGGCCAGGCTGCGTATTTTCGGCACCGATTTGATGTCCAGGGGGCGTGGCCAATGACGTCACGGACGTCAAAGTAACATCTTTTATTTTGAGATTTCGGTTATTTTGACGTTAACAACACGTTTTCTTCGGATGCCGCTGACTGCATTTTAAAATGTCGGTCGCTCGGCGTGTGTGTGGCCGGGTGCTCGGCGGCTCGGCGGTGTCCGCCCTGGTGCGTGTTGTCGACCCGGTGCGCCCGGTGCCGTCCGTCACTCCTGTTGCAAATGAAGGTTACGTGTACCGGAGGCGACGAGCCCAGCCGCAGTAATTTTGTAAGCATTTTTCTGGAGCTGTACTTGTGTGTAATACGACGGATTATCACCCTTGCATAGAATAGCTGCGAAGGCCGTGCAAGCGGCGAGCGAGTAGCCTTGTCTGGCATGACTGCACCCGCTGCAGGAGCGCTCGTGCCGCGTGATCCAAAGCAACTAGTCGCGCTTTTAGCATGTGTCATCGACAAAATTTTGTTTTGTTTCAGTGTTAATCGTAAAAAAGCAATGTCGTAAATATCGCCAAATGCCCCAACAAAGCAAAATGTAAAAAAAAAAAAAAAAGTAGACCTCCACTGCAGATAAAACCTACGACCGCTTGCGTATGAGGCAGACATCTTAACCGCTGAGCTACGCTACAGCTTCGGAAACCTCGTTTTGACAATTCGTTTTATACGAGACTTTCGGACGGCACTTAGCGCGGACTACCGTCGGTGGAGTACCGTCGGATGGCGCTTGAACGCTCTGCAAAAGTGCCGTCAAACGGTGCTGTAGTCACTACGAACCTTCTTTTGCAACAAGAGCGACCGACGGCACTGGGCGAGCGAAATCGGAAAACACTGTTTCTCTGGATGTCGGCAACTGATACGCGACGAGCACAAGCGGCACGTCGACACACACCAGCGAGTAGGCCGAGCCGCCGAGCACCCGACCACGCGCACACACTCACCGACCGACCGACGTTTCAAAATGCAGTCGGCGGCATCCAAAATAAAACGTGTTTACGTCAAAGAACATCAAATAAAACTTGGACGTCCGTGACGTCATTGGCCGCGCCCCCTGGACTTCAAATCGGTGCCGAAAATACGCACCGGCGAGTACGATGAAAGGCAGCGAGCGCGCGGTGGACGCCGGTCATCAGAATAAGAAACAATACCCTTCTCATCCTATCCTGTAGAGCTGGTGAGCTTTCAACTTCGTTACAACCCGAGACAGACGTACGAAGAGAGGGAAAAAGGGGGGGGGGGGGCACGACAGACACAAAGGTATTGTGGTGTGTCATGTTCGTTCCTCGGTATCCACGATGCCCACAATCAAACAGTTTACCAAACTCACATTCTTGAGTGCTTCCTCCTTGGTACGATGCTACCGCACCCCGAGAATGTACCGTCCGTCCGCCGGTCCAGACACGAGTGAACGCCTTTCACGACTGAGCGAATATATGACGAGGAAAATTATGACGCCGGGAGGTCAACTGGGATCAATAGTGTCGCCGACCCAGCCCCTTGAACCCTTGAGCGAATATATGACGAGGAAAATTATGACGCCGGGAGGTCAACTGGGATCAATAGTGTCGCCGACCCAGCCCCTTGAACCCTTCCACTTCCCTATCCCAACGCCCTTGAGGAGAATACCGCTCGTCCTTGAAGCGTGTCTCGTGGAACGTGCAAACGTACAACGGTTACGCATAAGCACGCTGTCGAAGTTAGAGCTATCGTGCGAGTGAGCTGGACAGTAACATACATACACTGCACACCCGAAGCATCGGGAAGAACGAAACAAAGAAAGAACAATTAAAGAACTTAAAACTGAAGCTTCGTGTTGGTGCCTGTCCCGCCATTTCCCGAGCTACAAGATTGCAATCTCGAAATACACCATAGTCACTATAATCACTGACCAGGGGCCCTAATCTGGACACTTGGCGGAAAAGTCGGCGAGAAATTTGGCGGCAATGATTGGCCGGCACCAAGGTCAGGTGTGGAGTTGGCCAATCGCGGCCGCCAAATTTCTCGCCGTCGTTTCCGCTAAGAGTCCAGCTTAGTGCCCCAGGTGGGAACGGCAGAGAATATCATTCAAACGACCGGCCTCCGACACGCGTTCGCTGCCTTCCGTCGTGCCAGTGGCGGATCCAAGGGGGGGGGGGGGGGCGACGGGGGTGGCCGCCCCCCCCCCCCCAAACAAGGTCGACCCCCCCCCCCCCCTCCCCCCTTCTCGGAGGGCAATTTGACATGGGGCGACCCCCCGGTGCACACGGAAGAGTGGGAGAATAGTACCCTTACAAATTTTCCGCCCCCCCCCCCCTCCCAAAAAAAAAAAAAAAAAAAAACGAGTTCTGGATCCGCCCCTGCGTCGTGCATTCACGGCGCGTACGCTCGAAGCCCACGAGACGCCAGAGCGCTATCGAAGCAGGTAAGAAGCTCGAACTGGAGCCACGACAACTAAGAGTCTCTGCCGTTTTCTCCCTGTCAGTGACTATGCTAGGATGAGAACGGCAGGGAAGTTGTCTCGCCTCCAGCGCGAGTTGCCTTCGGTAGCGCATTCTGCGTTCCGTGAGCCTGGATCGTGTACTCGCAGCCAAAGCACGGCGGAAGGCAACGAGCGCATACTGGAGGCCTGGGCGTCCGAAAGAGACGCCCTGCCGTATCGTGCCAATGGCTATATAGTTGCGCATTCGGCCTGATTGGCGTGGTGAGATTTTGCTTGCGATTTCGCGTCTGCGACGTCGAGCACCGCAGATTCTACGTGCGCACTTCTTTTGCGCGAAATCGCGAACAAAATCGCACCATGCGAATCGGGCATCGTGCTCGATTGGTGCGTCAACAACGCGCGAAGTCGACCCCGAAGCGGCAAGGGTTCTTCGAACGGTACTGTGCGTTGCGAATGTGCCAACCGAGGGCGTTGAAGATCGTTGTCCCTGAGGGCGACTACCGCGGTGCTGTCGTCTGTTCGTGCCAGGAGCTTTCCCGGTGCCCGGAAGAAGGCCGGCGCTTTGTGTGCGCGTGAATGAGCCGAGGCTGTGAGTCAAGACCGCCGTCTGCCGCGACGTCGGTGACGACGACAGCGGTCTGGAAGGCAGCCAGGCCGTCGCGCCGAGGAACACCTCTACGCGGCCCTCGGGGAAAAACGGGCTTAAAAACGAACGGATCGGCCACCTCTCACGTTTGACATTCTTACATCATTAAAGGGATTCGTTAAAATTCTGTCCTTCAGAAAGCAGTAAAATTGTATTGTCATTGTTTTTAGGAATATCATCCGCATGATATCCGAATATTTAATCCTCCACCGCACAAGTATAATTAAGTTTTAAAAGGAACCCCACTGCCCAGATTGCAGCCAGAAAACACGAGCGTTTTCGTTCATTAACAACAGCGGAAGCCCTGACGTAACATCATTCGAAGAGAGCTACGACAGCTCTTGACTGCTGTCTCAATAACACAACTTGGTTCGAAAGGAGGCAAGATTTGCGGTATTGAGGGAAGCTCAATTCTTCGACGATAATCTTTGAACGCACCATCAACCCTGTTGATCAAAACCGAGAATAGGTGAACACCCGCGACTCTGACGCTGCCATGCCTCATGTGACGTCACGACACGACCAGCCATGCATACTTGCGAATTTTGGCGTAAAGTTTTGTATCGATGTTTATAATTGATTTAACGAATATTGGAGCGTCTTTTAATTAAATAAATATCACAGCTGACTTTATTTAGGCCCTCTTTACGTGACCAGCGCAAAAACCTAGTAACTTCGGATATATCACCGGACAATCCCTTTAAAATAAAGAAATAGTTTCTCGCTCTAATATATGCGTAACTACTTTTTTCCCTCTTCTTCTGTTAAAGTTTGCACTTGACGTCATCGTACCATGCATGGTGGGCACTCCTACTTGTTCTTGGTGAGAAGGAACGCGCTCAGCAGCAAGGCCGCGACTGGCTGGCTCTTGCGGTGGCAATGACCGCCTCGGGGTCGACTTCAGAGCTGTGGGCTCTTGCTGACAGCGAACGTTCTCAAGGTTCCTTTCACACCGCGAAAACCTTTGTTCATGGCAGACGACAAGTTTCATTGCCCACAGGTCACAGCTCGTGCTGATGAAATGTGAATACATCACATGGCTGCACTCTAAAAAAGCCAGTGCGTCTACTTTCCCGCCACACACTCGGAGAGCCAATCAGCGCAACTTACGGAGGCACCTCAGCGAATGACGATGCCGAAACATATGTTTAGACCAAAAAGCACAGTCTGAGTTGTGACATTAAGCAATGCAAGCGTGACGTTTTGCATTGCTTAATGTCACAACTCAGACTGCGTTTTTTTTTTTGTTTTTTTTTTTTTTGTTCTAAACATATGTTTCGGCATCGTCATTCGCTGAGCTGCCGCCGTAAGTTGCGCTGATTAACTCTCCAAGTGTGTGGCGGGAAAGTAGACGCACGGGCTTTTTTTAGAGCACGAACGTCACATCACCGGAAATGATGGAGGCCTTGCTGCTGAGAGCGTGCCGTCTGCAGTCCGAATGATCACCAACAGTAATGTTCTTCGTCGATCGTGGGGTGCTGCGCTGGCTGGAGGGTGGCTCGTTCCCGGTGCCCACAGGGATGCTCACGACTCGGTGGTTGATTAAATAAATATATATTTACAGATTATGAACAACTTTTTACAACAGAAAACAATTGTCACGCTGCTGATGCCGCGGCAACCCAGCGCCAACAATAGCGCCTCGGCGCCAAATCCCTTGCCGCGCACGGCAAGTTCTCTGCCCCGCAGGACAAAGTACGCGGAGCCCTCGGGACCGCGGGAGATCACGACTTGCTCCGCGCACGGGCTCGTTGAAAACCAACTTTTCCAAAAAGGCGCACCGACATTCCGAAGGGAGGCCAGACCTCCCTCTCTCCCCCGAAGTCGCCGACATGGCCCCGACAAGGTCGCCTCCCCAATTACCTCGGCGGCAAGGGCGACCACCCGCGAACAGAGGTTTGTTTACTTCCCACGCGGGGAAATCTGCTTCCACTTTCGGGAGCTGGCCTCCGCTTGCCGCCAAAGGGAAAGACAAGACATCGGGCGCCTCCCAAGGACGCTTCGGGTGACCGCGCCGCCAATTCCCCGAGCTCTTTCGGCTAAGCCCCTTCGGCCATCCCTACACGTCCCCCCGAAAACTGCGCTAGGACTTCTGGACTAGCCAGCAGTTACAAAAACAGGATGGCCGAAAACCCAACAAGAACACAAAAACAACCCGCTTAAACTGAAGCGAAAAATAAAAACAACAAAACACATGGCTGGAAATAACGAAGCCAGGCACCTCTAGTGCCTCTAGCACCAATTGCTATATAAAACTGAGAGAAAAAAAAAAAAGGACAACACTTCTTAGTACACTCCGTTTCTCAGCAGGCCTCTCGAGGACCTGGACCGCTCGCAACAACGACACCGTTGGTGCCGCAAGAGCTTCCGCAACCAAAAGACAAAAACATCAATAAATCCCGGCAAACCAACAGCAAACGAAAGACTGAAAACGCTTGGTGAACACTGAACAACGTAGGAACGTTCGATTGCACAGAACCGCGGCAGTGATTGCCTCCCGAACTGACAGCATTCCCGTATAGAGAGAGCGAAAAATAAAACACAGCCACGCTCCTCTAGCGCGACCTGCTAAATGAAAATTAAAAAGAGGAACAACACTTCTTTCTGCTCGTGGAGGCAGAACCTTGATCACACACTCAGCTAGACTCCAGCGACACCAAGAACGCTGCAAGCCGTTGCCGTAAAAAAAAAAAGACAACAAAACTCGAAAAGCGCGGCAAACGCTATCAGTAAGTGTGAGCTCAATGGCACCTCGCAAGGGCCGCGGCAGTGATCGCTTCCCCACATGCACGCCCGCTGACACCGCGTGTATGAGCGCGACAAAGCGTTCACTTGCCACCCTACAATCAACCCTTACTCGGGCACCCGTGTCGAGTGTCGCGAGGACAGTGTCGCTCGCCAGAGCTTCATTAGGCCCCCGAAGGCGTGCTCGGCTTGGTCTTCTCCGGGAACCGTGTTCGGTACTCGCTTCGCAGTCGGTTCGGTCAGCGGAAGGACCAACTCTGCGCCCATGGCGCGCCATCGCCGTCCCCGCTCCACCATTGTCGCCCCACGGCGATTCGTGCTCCTGCACATGTACCTCCCCGCGCCGCCCACTTGGTGGCACCCACGGTGTCACACCCTCACCACAAGGCCCGTCGTGGGGACACGGGGGACATTGAAGATCCGAATGCAGCTCCGGAGTTCCCGGTTGGGCCGATAGGGGCGCCGCGTCGCTGGCTTCTCTCTTGTACGTCCATCCAAAGAGCAGATTCGTAAGTCTACCCAGCCGACTCCGACCAAACTGTTATGCTCATATTCGCCGCTATGATTTTCAGCGCAGGCGACGTGTATATGATCTTCGCTACCGAAAGCGAAGCACTCTGGGCTCTTCCGACCAATCAGTAAGAGCGAAGGGAAACGACCGTTTTTGTCTTTTTTGTTTTGTTTGCGCTCGCTCGTCACTCCAAGCTTTCAAACCGTTCCGCGCGTGTTAAAATCGAAAGTGCGGATTATACGGCAGTATGCAGTACGGTGCGACGCTGCTGCGCGCTTATAATAATTAGAGATGTACGTCTCTAATTTGACAGAGATTCTGCCGAGTGCTTTGCGTGCCTCATGACGGCGTATTACGGAGTCTACACCCCGGCGAAGTAACATCGGAGTGCTCATTCTTCCGCTTTCCAACAGACGACAGGTGAACTTCTATATCAATTTTTTTTTTTGTCAGCGTTCGAAACTCGACTTTTCCATCAGAGCATCGAAATGGATTGGGTATGCAAATCGCCAGGACTTTGGAAGCCTGCCCGGGCTGCCCGGCTTGCCGACGAGCAAGCTGCGCCAGCGTCGTTTGTGCAGCGAGCACTTCGGTGCTACCGTGTTTGCAAGTTGTGGGAAGATTCGTTTGTGGAAAAACGCGTGCCCCACCGTTCTTGTTACGAATCCGTTGCTGCAAGGACTTGCTCCTCTGGGTGAGTTGCTGTCAGAGCAATCTTCAGTTAATTTGACAGCTTCGTGTTTATATGTTAGGATAGAGTACCGATAAAGCACCTACAGTCAGAGATGTAGACACTCCAAAACAGTAGTTTCTTTCTTTCTTAATTGCATCGCCTATTGGCGAGTTTGTCTATGGTTTATTTATCGTTTATTCTTATGCAGCTCACCTGCAAGCCTTTTCCTTTATTTCGGTGTTGATTTGTTTGTTTGGGTATTCAGAAGTTAGTTTGTGGGAGTTGTTTATAGAGCATTTAGATAATTCGATGATAAGTGCTTTTCTCTTAGTTTGTACATTAAAATAATTAATTTCGTTTTAGATGTTTGACAACTTTACTGTGTTTACTGCCTACTACAGTTATTGGTTCCCCTTTGAGGGCGGTGGACTGCCAACGGAGTTTGTAGATGCGTGTTTGAAGTACCGCAACTCATTTGAATGGGGTTCAATAAAAAAATACATTTCAATGAACGTGCTGTTTCTGTTTGATTGCACTGGTAATATCACGTGAAGCGCAGTTGTTGTGAAGTTTATCGCGCGCGGCTCGTCTGCTAGACCGGTGCCGTGCTGGCCGCTCACAGCGGCCGGCGCGGCACCAGCCTAGCAAACAAACCAGAAAAAAAAAAAAAAAAAAGAACCCCGGGGGGGGGGGGGGGGGGGGGGGGGGGGAACGGAAGGAGGAGGAGGACGGAGGGCGCACGCCAACTTACACGCCAACGGCAGTGGTGGCGCCATCTGGCAGCCTTTCGAGACCAATTTTAATCTCCGACCAGACGTATGTTCGCCTTTCTGCCACTAGCGCCTCGTGGCGCTAGTTTTTCCTTACCATGGTGGAGGCTACAGCTGCACTCGGCTACCGAAGTCCAATCTGAACAACTGCAGTAGCCCCCCTCGCGACGTCAGCCTCTACTAGAGCACTATATAGCTCCTACGGAGCAGAGTAGCGCAATCCTTTGAACCCCGTGTTTTGCCGACAACATGGCCGACAGAGCGGCTCGGCGCGAGTCACGTGGTACTCAGGGTTCCAGGAGGCGGCCCGCCCTATGGGAGAATACATGGAGATCGACATAACACGGCTGATTAAAAAACTAACGACGAGTTCACATTTTTCAAAACTAGCCTGTCGTGAAGTTAGTAAAGCGCTAAACACTTTATCAAAGTTTTAATAATATCGGATGCGTGTGCAAATTTTGAGAAGGCAATTTCCAAGGCAATGGCGTTTGAAGCAGACGATGTTTGCTCGCAGCGGAGATGGGCTTTTCGGGTTGGCCGGAGCGGGTCACGTGAATGGTGTGACGTCGCCGTGTCGTCTGCTGCATGATGCCGCTCAGGCAATTTTTTAAAAAAAGTCACGTCCTTGTACGGCACAAAACTTATCGCACATTATTCTAAAATGTTTCATTATTATGTCAAAAATGATTTCCATTCCGCACATCCCCACAAAACCGAAGAAACAACGATTTTCTCACGTTTTCCATGCATTTCTCACCGCAGTTGGAACCTCCGGGCGTTCGCCGCTAGTCGCCGAGAGGCGGCGTTCTAGATTGCGCTACTCTGCTCCGAAGGAGCTATATAGTGCTCTAGCCTCTACCAGCCTCTCCAGTGTCGGGCCCGACCCCTGGTTCTCCGGGAGCTCCTCCCCTCCAGCCGCCCGGACGCAGGAAGACCCTCGTTCGCAAGCGGCCCGATCGGCCTCCGACCACACGGCAGCCTCCAGACCCTGTATGGCGCGATCGGCCTCGGAACCCACGGCGGTGTCCGGTTCCTGGACAGCGCGATTGGCCTCGGACCCCACGGCGGCCCCCGGTTTCTGTATGGCGCGATCGGCCTCGAACCCGACAGTGTCCGCTTCATGGAGAGCGCGATCGGCGTCAGACCCCCCGGCAGTCTCCGGACCCAGCACGGCATGACCGGCCTCGGACCCCAAGGTAGTCTGCGGTACAGGTACGGCTGGATCGGCCTCAAAGATCACTTCCTGGAGAGCGCGATCGGCGTTGGACCCCACCGCAGTGTCCGGTTCCTGAACGACACAATTGGACACAGAACCCACGGCAGTGTCTGGTTCCTGGACAGCGCGGCTGGCCTCGGAACACACGGCAGTCCCCGGTTCCCGAAAGACACGATCGGCCTCGGACCCAACGGCCGCCTCCGGGTCGCTTCGCGCGTCCGGTCCTGTCTCGCTCACGCAGTGAGCCTCGGACTCCGCGCCCTCCGCTGCATCAATCTGCGACTCCTCGCTGTGCTCCTCCAGAAGCCGAGCCCTTGCTCTCCGCTCCTCCGCCCGGAGCTCCGCGAGTCGTATCTCCAGCTCTAGCTCCTTCGTTCTTTTCCTCACGAGAGCTATCTGAACGCTTAGCGGAATCGCTTCCCCATCCGACCATTCGTCGTCTCCGTCACTGAGGCTCTCCCCAATGGGCCAGTTATACCTCGCCATGCAACTAAGTGCGCGGGTGTCAGCCGGCGACGGAAGGGAAAACGACCACTTACCTGGCGGTGCTGTAGAGTCCGCGCAAGTCGTTGACGCCGCCGAACTCGCGAGTCCCGGCGTCGATCACCGCACGCAGAGTCTGTTCAGTGAGACCCGGCTGCCGCCGCTGAAGGCCTCCGGTGTCGCCAAGCTGCTTGTTGACAGCTGCTCGTTGTCTCGGCAAGTCCTGGACACCGCCACACTCCGCGCCAGCACTGGCCTCGTCGTCTTCCTGGCACACGATGTTGTCGAAGTGGCCGACGACGTCCACGATCCTGTCGACTGCGCCAGTAATGTTCTTCGTCGATCGTGGGGTGCTGCGCTGGCTGGAGGGTGGCTTCTTTCCGGTGGCTTCAGTGACGCTCACGACTCAGTGATTGAGTAAATAAATATATATTTACACATTATGCACAACTTTTTACAAAACAACGCAATAAAACGTCGCGCTTGGTGTACTGTAGCTCGCGACAGCCCAACGCACACAATAGCGCCTCGGCGCCAAATCCCTTGCCGCGCACGGCAAGTTCTCTGCCCCGCAGGACAAAGTACGCGGAGCCCTCGGGACCGCGGGAGATCACGACTTGCTCCGCGCACGGGCTCGTTGAAAACCAACTTTTCCAAAAAGGCGCACCGACATTCCGAAGGGAGGCCAGACCTCCCTCTCTCCCCCGAAGTCGCCGACATGGCCCCGACAAGGTCGCCTCCCCAATTACCTCGGCGGCAAGGGCGACCACCCGCGAACAGAGGTTTGTTTACTTCCCACGCGGGGAAATCTGCTTCCACTTTCGGGAGCTGGCCTCCGCTTGCCGCCAAAGGGAAAGACAAGACATCGGGCGCCTCCCAAGGACGCTTCGGGTGACCGCGCCGCCCCGAGCTCTTTCGGCTAAGCCCCTTCGGCCATCCCTACACCAACCAACGTTCCTAGACTAGCTGTATCCACACGACGGACCAAATTGCTGTTTCGGTCCGCGGGCCGCGCATCACGTGATCCTACGTCACCGCTTTTCGAGGTCCGCCGGCGGTCCGCGGCCCGCGCTTGTGAGAAATGCCAAGCGCTTTTCTCGCCCGGACCTTGGCGGCGGACCGCGGCGTTTTTAGTATAATTGAAGTGCTAAGTCTGGCAACAAGCTGACTTTTGTTGTTTGAATTGGAATCCAAATCCAAAGTCGTGTTCTTTTGGCGCCAACTGTTGAAGACGAAAAAGACGAACCTTTTGTTGTGCGACGATGGCGGCATGTTACGACGATGCAACTGTTTACTGCATCGCGCTTGTGCAGCGATTCGCCGCTGTGTGGGACAATAGATGCATGCCCTTTTCGATTCAGTTAAGTCCTCCTCGTCCTCAATAGTCAACGCCAGGGCCACCGCGGCCAAACGTCTCTTTCGTTCAACCTCCATCTTGGCTCCTTACAAATAGCCTCGAAGCAGCTCGCTGCATGCGTTTGGCGGAGCTGTGAGGTCGAGGGTTAGACCGGCCCGTTCGCTCTGTCGTCTGCACTTTTGGTCCGCCGTGTGGATGCTCATTGCAGCCGGGCGGCCCGCGGGCCGCGCATCACGTGATCAATCGGTCCGCGGCCCGGTCCGTCGTGTGGATACACCTTTATGGAACTGCCCATAGACGCTGCTTGAACGTGCATAACCGCCTGTAGCGTGCATTTCGCACCGCCAAAATCTGTTTCCTCGGCCGAAAAAAAAATCAGATACGATGGACCACCAACATGTTGCGATGAGGTCACGTGCACACCATGTATTACTCGTTTAAACATAATTGCGGGAGAGGCCGAAGTGTATAGACCTTTTCATTACAGTAGTTGCCTGACCGGCGGGTAGAGGGCGCTGGCGCACTCGGCGCCATTAGGTTGCTTCAATTTGGTCGGTTTCGGTTTCAACGTACACGCGATTGTGATGCTGTTTCATGCCACTTTCGATTTATTTTGCGATATGAATTTCTTTCTAGTAGCACACAGCGAATGAAACAATAGTATTGAGCCACTTGGGAAACCACGAAGTGGTTTCGAGCCTAAATTGCGATCTTTTTTTACGAACACTATATGCGTCTGATTCCGTCCATCATTAATTTCGGCCAGGTTCGGCGGTGAAACAACTGCGCTGATGCACAGGGAGGGGTACCATTGTCCACGGCCGTACCCGCGGACACTAATTTCAAGAAAAAAAAAATAAAGAGCAGGACAAGCTCCGCCTGCACAGTGCGCTCGTTGCCTGCCGCCGTGCTTTGGCTGTGCGTGCACCGAGCGGTACGGAAGTAGATAGCTCGCGCTCAAGTCAGATATTGAACTGATCATCTTATATTGCAACAGACTATATTGCATGAGTGCTTAGTGAAAAATCAGGTCGACAACATGATTAACAATCTGCCGAATCACCAAGAACAGATGAACTGACAAGTTTACTGTTCGATGTTTGATTTCCGTACACCAACCTTTTCTAACTTCGAGACTGGAAATGTCTTTTATAATGACTAGACGAGTTTAATATAATCACGTAGATAATATAAAAAAGTGATATTGTCTCGGCCTGTTTTATTTAAAGAAATTAAGCTCTCGACAAATATTTTGATAGACCAGCCTATGCTGACTATAAAATTTCTTTAACTAAAGTACTCATTTACAGCATTTCAAAATATTGGCCTTATGAAATAAACTTTTTGTCATTTGGACATTTGCTTACGACGTTCTCAAGGTATGAGAATGGTAAGATAAGTGAATGCAAGCTTCAAATAAAGTCTGATATTCATTTTACGTAAAATTTGCCGAATGAAATTGAAGAGCGCAAAAGAAATGATTTCCAATAAGTTTGGCTGAAGTCGAACACCAGGCGCCACCCAATGGACCTGTGTAGAAAGCTGTTCACTGATTTGAAACGATGCTCTTTGCACATTTTGACGTCGCCATCTACTGAAAGTAACTCCCTATGCGCCGTCGACAATTGGCTGCACTCCGGTGATTTTCATGCAGAAGGATTCTTTTCGGCGTCACATTTTATGAATCATAGGCACTATCAAGCTGTCTGTGGTAGTTTCTTACGCGGGGAGTCCAATTATTTGTGTTGAAAAAAATAATTGAAATTGCATGGTTATATTAAAAAAATTACTAAAGCAACTGAAAACTATGGACATGGGACGAAGCACGATATACAATTCCGTGGTATTCATAAATAAACCGATAAAGCGAATGCTTATATCACACACGCGATTAAGAACGTAAAACAGATATAGGTGTGATTTTGCGAACAAACAAGTTGCCTAATGCTAAGGTACCATTATTTCTAGCATAAAAAATTATTCAAACTAAATGTTTGTTCCCGCGCCCTGTCCACTAGTTCCCTAGTGTAATCAAAAGAAACTGTTTTCGATCTGTTGGAACTACAAAACACCATTTTTTCAGGAAAAACACGTGGCTAATTACGCTGAGTGGTTTTGTTTTCTTCCTTGACACCAATGCGCACTCATATATATATATATAATAACACTGGGCTTCCTATTGCAAATGTTCCGCCCTTATTAGTAACCAAACTTCAGTTCTCATTTGAACCCTCGAGGCTCTCTTCAAGTCCTATATGTTCTCAATGTGCGCAAGTGCTAACGCTGATTCCTGCTCCTATAAAACCTTTTCACACGTATCCCGCACGCCGACGGTAAAAAATATTCAAAACGTGTTACAAAATCAATTACAGAAGTTGCGCGCATAATGATGTAATGCAATTGCATGGTAAGTAGAAGTGTCGGACGACACTTTACGGAGTAAGGCAAGAGACGCGGTGAAACACGACGAAAAACACGAATTCAACGCATCCGCCAAGGCGCGGACGGGAGAGCGGGGCGACAAGTTGAAGCAACCCAATGGCGGCCGCATCACGTGATTCCAAGATGGCAGCGCCCATGCGGTGGAGGGTGAAAAGGTCTATTGAGCATAGGACGGAGGACGTATCAGTGTTTCTCTGAGTGCCATGGAATCTTAAAGGGATACGGAAACCAAATTCTAGAGCCAATCTCTTTGCTTGAATATAAAGAGGGTTAAAATAGGACTTCACCAATACCAATATTCCGTACGATAACGCGAGAAAACGAATTTTAAACTGAATAAAACGATAACCAAAAACCACCTCGTGGTTGTCTGTGAAGCTTCGATGGAATGTCGTGACGACAACATGCCCGTGAGAGCAGCGCCACAACGGGAAGTACGGTCACTCATAGGCGTTACTTAAGCGCGAAACACATGTACGACGAAATCGGCCAATCCGACGTCCGACCGCGCAATACGACGGTCGGAGGCAAGGGTTTTCAACGCTCTCCGATGCTACGAAAACCCTCTCCCCCCAAGGTCATTCCGGCAGTCCGCACGTCGGATCGAAACGTTTCGTCGTACATGTGTCTCGCGCTTTAGTCCTGAACGTAGTACCGAGGCGCTTTGGTGAAGAAAGCAACAGCAGAGTTGGCCACCGTTCGTTTTAGTATCGGGTGTTCTTTCCGGCAACGCTTCTTTGGGGTGGTTTGGAGATTGTGTACGTGCGATGTAATATTCACGCTACCATATGTCTGTTTAAACAGGCCCGTATACCCACCTTTCCTGATTACAAGATAGCCAGCCGCCTTCGTCGACCGCAACTACCATCGTTGCTAAAAGGAGACGGCCCGTACGACTCTGCAAAGCGGCGCGTGTGTAAACAAATCCCTGCGGCGCTTTTCGGGGATGCGGGAGAGAGCCAACGTCCAGAAAGATACGTTTGAAGTAAAAGAGTCTCACCAAGATCCACGTAAATACCTGTTTGCACTGGGAGCAGAACCGCACTGGTTGCGTTCTTGGTAACCGCTTCGGGAACGGTCTTTTACAACCGATTTTACGAACCGCTGGGCCTCTAGTCTAGACAATCGCAACTCGATGCTGACGAGACGCTCGGCAGAGAAAGATTGGACCGGCATAGAGTCGCTCCCGAAAACTGCTCTAATTCGACATCTGTTGGCGTATCTTGTCGGAATAAAATGGACATCCAAACAAAAGTGTACGTACCCATGTTGCGAAGGCAATTCATATGGCGTTTATTTGAGCTCTATAACACACACAAAGAAGGAGACAGAATTATGGGAGTGTCTCCTTTTTCGACGAAACGTTGGCCACCGCTGCACCTGAAAACAAGCTAGGGACGACGAGGGGAAATACTGACCTTCTTACCCCCAATTAGAGGTCAGGGATCATACTATTCATACGAGGAGAGTCCACAAAGATCGCGTGGGCGTATTCCATTCATCAAGCCAGCCGGTAGTGTTCAGATGGTCTTGACCCGGATCGTCGAAGTGTTTTGCTCAGCCTAGCGTCTTCGGTTTGCTTCGGTGGTCGCTTGGTCGGTGGGTCGTTGTAACCGTGCCGCCACCGTGCGGCCAAAATTGGAAACGCGCGAAAGCGGGGATACCGCAGCGCGTCGTCTGCTACGGAGGCACGCTCAGAAGCATGGATCTCGACGAGGCAAGCCCGTTTCAGGCTGAGCTTGACATTCCTTATTAAATATTTTATGTTTTTGTTGCCGTTTCTTCTTAATAAAGGTTGTGTTGAATCGTTTTCCATGCGTAGAAATTCAGCAAAGCGATTATTATTAAGTCGGAAGCTTCCATAATCTTAGTGTGTTGGTTTGTATACAATCGCTGGTCCCACGTATTTTTGTTATCTCGCACGAACCGTGGCTTTAATAAAACATTGAATGTTTACTGGGTCTGTCTTGTGATTAGAAAATTAACCCGACTGATCGCTATCCTTTAATAGACTAATCAATCAATAAATCCGTATGTTGATATTTCGCCGGGCATATTGCGTGAAAGACGTTAAAAAACTACACATTATTTACTGGTTTTACGATGTCATAAGTGGCATATTGCATTCTCATTGTAAACTTCATGTTGTGAGTCCTACATAAATATGAACACGGGAAGCCTCTTAAAATTAAGTATTTTTTTAAGTTATTATTTAAATAGTATAATCACCCTCGGTGAAATGACAAGCACGCTGAAGTGGTTTACCGTGCAAGCCAGTGCCACAAAAGAAATAAAGACGTCAAAAATATTAAAGCAGGCATTCTTTACTCCTTGTTGACTTTCTCCACCACAAGACTCCAATTAACACGCAGAAAAAAAATTGCAATTAAAGCATTACTTGAATAATTTGAAAGTTAATCGATGAGGTGCCCAGTCTTGCGTTAGGTGAGGGCGGAGGGTGATCGGAAAGTCTCGCGAAGCTTCCCTAGCCCTTATCAGTAAAATAGTATCACTGCGGCCGATGCTGTCTGTGTCGTGGTGCGCGTCGTTTGTTGGGTTTGCAGAGTCTACTGTGTTGGAATACAAGATTATTTAGCCAGAAATTTATAGTATTAGCCTCTTGACATCCGCGGCCCTCACCAAGGAAATTGGAGCGGGTGAACCCACACTACCAAGAAAAGCATTTAATAACAGGAATATTGCTGCGTTGCTCGGTCACACCCGTTTATTACAGTCACGGCAGATATATTCGAACAGTTTGTTTCACTTTATTCAGTTGTCCTGCCAACCGTGCAGTTTGCAGATCTTAACTAGAAGAGACACTCTCCTCATCGCAACGCAGTCGATTGTTCAGACTCCACAAAACTTACCCACACTATGGCATAGTAAAAGGGCAGAGGAACTCAACAGCATGGTAATTTCCAATACAGCGCTAACTTATCTTCATTCTAAATATTTATATTACTGCAAAAGCTAGAAGTTAAGAAAACGCATAGAAGCTGCGATTTCACAGCCCACAGTACCAGTATTATGTTATCTGGGTTGGAATTTTTTTTTAATTGCCACGTTGATGAGCCAATACACCCATTAAAAATATTTAATATAAATATTCCAGTTCAGCCGGAGACAGGCATCAGTCGTGGTGATCCCTGCTTTCCAACGTCTGCCTAGAGCAGACGACGCACACACAGAAGCGATTATATAAATTTAGGCCGCACGGCTGCAACACGATTCAATCTTCACTGAAGCACCGAACAGTACCGCATCCGTTTCCGCTAGAATTGTTTTCCCACCGATAGTATGCGACAAAATAAACGCAAGAATCTACGCCGTCTCGCGCGCGAACGTGGAGAGCCTATGGGGCGGCCGTTCTCCTATCCCCGCTTTGATGATAATGATAGCGCGACCGTAGCGCCACCTCTAGGTCGATCTCGAGGCCAATAGCTTTTTCAGGTATCCGTGGTTCTTGCGTTTGTCTCCGCCGCAGCGTTCAATTTCAATTTCTTTTTTTTTTTTTTTTTTTTTTTTTGTTGCTTATTTTCTCTCGTTGGGACGCGCACAGGGAGTACATAGAAATGCATGTTGGCCGTCGCGACGACGTAAGCGTGCGATGTAAATTTGATCACAAAAAGTGGGTAAAGCTTTGTAGCTGTCGTAGGCGTGGTCGTAGGATGTCATCGTAGCGTGCGAAAAACTTGCGATAATTTCGCTTCGTGAATACGGAACTTTTCTTAGGTTTTGCTGTAAGATCGTTTTGTTACCTGTTGCGGATGACGAAGACGAGACAGATGAGTCGTACAAATACGACTCTAGGCAGAGTCGCTTCTCGGCCATCATGGCCTGGTGATGTAGCGGCGTGGCGGTATCTTCGTCCTTATTAATGTCATGTATACCCACCGCTCTCGTCGCGTTGGTCGGCGACCATTCACTCGAAGCCGCTCTGGCCGCTCCGCCGGATCCGCAATATGCTACAGCCCTCAGGTACTTCGACTATGCGAGATTGTAACACGCTGACACCACCAAGTGGCAAGACTCATAACTACGGTACGCTTGGCCCTCCGAGGCATGATGACGTCAAGACCGCGCCGGATCTCCCGAGATGCATCCCGCTCTTCGACGGCTGATTTTGAAGCGCTCGCCGAAATCCAGGCATTTAGAACTAAAAATACAGCCATCCGCTTGAAATATGACTATGCTATTATCAATTACAGGTTTATCTGATTCCATTTGACTTATCTCTAGGTGTTTCCTGTATATTTTAACCTTCGATTCAGTATCCCTTTAATAAAAGGGCACTGCTCGGTGCTCCTCGCTATCCGTGATGTCATAAAAATGGCGCATTCGTACTGATTGACGTGGTGATGTCATTACTCTCTGCAAATTAGGGGCAGATCCGCTCCTGCAGTTCTTGTATCGCAAAAGCAAAATCTTGCAGAAATTTCCGATGCCCAAAGTGAAACAGAAAAGACAATGAAAGAGAGAAAGAGAAGGAAAGAGAGAGAAAGCAAGAATCGAATTCAACTGCAATATTTCAATGAAACTCTTCTGTGTTCTAATGTACTTTTGCAACAGGCGCATTTCCTCCAGTTTTGGGTAAAGTACATCTAAAAAGTACTTAAAGTACAAAGTAAATTAGGGGTTATGTATCAAGTAAAGTAGGAAGTAGACCGGGCGCACTGTGCTTGAAGTGAGGTACTGTAAATGCAATATACTTTCAGAGTAAAGTACAAGTATTTTTAATACAATCTTTCATTATGCTTTTTCATTTCCCTGTAGAGTGTTTTATTTTCAACTGGTATGGCATTGCCCCAGGGGTAATGGGGGCGCACCAGTTATTATCGGAAATGCCGGTGAATATTGGGTAAAGTGGCCAAAAAAGAGCAGTTGTTTTACGTTTGCTGGCGGCGGACGAACTATTTAACACAATCAACTTATGAGGCACCTATTCGTGTCGATATTATAGCCAACGTTACTTCACTCAGAAAAATGACCGGAGGACGTTACGAAAGAAAGACGTCGCGCGTTTTCCCATAACAAAACGTCTTTTTTTTTTTTTTTTTTTTTCAAGAAGTTGGATTTGATTTTGTCGGGAAAACGTAGACAGGAGCACGTTGTCATTAAAAGAGATTAATTTCACCGAGACCAAATTTGGGGAATGTACTTTCAAGTTGGGAAATGTGCTTGCTTTAAAGGTACAAAAAAAATCCTTTATGTAAAGTACAAGCAGCGCAGGTCGGAACACCTGTTGCGTAAGCTCGCACGCTGCAGAACTCAACGATCCCGTGTTCCTGAATGAGCATCGTACTGGGGTGCAGTGGTGGTTCTGCACCGGCTAAATATTTCATCTATAGTTGAGAGACAAGTCACCAACTGAGGTATAACTTCCGACTGTCTAAACGTACATACAATTATTACTAATATGTTTAACCCCCCCCCCCCCCCCCCCAACCACAATAAAAAAACAAAACCATTGTGTGCTGTGGTATTGAGCATGGTGAAATATCACACTCAGTTCCACAACGCAGACATTTTTTGGGGTCTAAACATATTTTCATCTTCGTCGTTCGCCCATGCTCCCTCCGACAGAAATCTCGAGCGAGCGCCAATTGTTTCGCACCTTTGTCCGGATCCTCCATCGGAATGCGATAAAGGTTGCGAAACGAGGAGATACTATCGAGTTGGCAACGTCCTGTAAAAGCGAACGTCCTTGATAAGGGTTGTACCCCTTCGATCGTTGCGTCACGGCACGGCGTCGTACGTCACGCTTGCCTCAGGCGCCGCCATGGGCGCTGCGTTCTTCCCAGAAGCGTAGGGAGTCTACATACGTATTTAGGCCGCCTACCCGGAGCACTTAGAGACATGTTGGTTCATGCACACGATTGCCACCAGCCGGACGCTGGCAACGCCACCTGCCGATGGCGTCTATAAGCTCGCCGGTCTGAACACGAGCGCGTACCCAGTCCGGCCGTGGTCTGAGGCACTGATGTGGTCTGAGGCATGAAACTCGCCCGTTGGTGTCATTCCTTTAGCCGCGACCGCAAGATTTTGCACTTTCTAAGAAATGAATTAGCTTCTCAGCGGAGCTTCTCTAGTTACACGTGTTGCACGCGCTAGCGCAGTTGCAGCAAAAATCTAAAAAAAAAAAAAAAGACATTTTGCACGCGCGTTTGCCAACACAATACTTTGAATCTTCAGCATAATATAAGGAGAGTGGGTGTTCAGCAGGTATACCAACGTTCCCAGCAGTCTCCTTGATGCTCGGGTAATTTGTCAAAAGCTCCATTAGCCTTCTTGCTGCAAGAAACCCTCGAAAGCGCGCACACCCCTCCACCGACCGGTTAATGTTGATACCTATTTTGGTGGCGTCACACCAGGTGCCTTTGCAGATACTACTTTGCAGATAATAATGATATTATTATATCTATAATGGGCTTGCTTTGGGCTTTCTGTAGAGTCAAAGAAAGAAAATTTACCTTAAGTACAGACAAAGTAATGACCTGCCAAATTTGACCAAAAAGCGACCGGAGTGACGAGTTTGACATGTGTTTTAAAAACCAATCAAATTCCTAAAAATATTTGGATACATCAAGGTATCTTTGTAATACCTATGAAATGAGAGGGGAAAGTTAAAAGGGTGTAGAGAAAACAATAGCGTCAGCAGAGGGTGTCAAACACGCGACCTGTGACGGCAGGCAAAAACACTAGTTTCTGCCACTGCGGCTGCTGCGGCTCGTACCTCGAGAACAAAAAATCGGGAGAACATGCGGTTTGCGCCCTCCTTCATTTGAAAAATTCCCCCAAAACATATATTTTTTTCTTGAAAATTAAAAATTATACCATTTTAGCCTGCCCGATTTGAGATGAAATCACCCATATATATATATATATATATATATATATATATATATATATATATATATATATATATATATATATATATGGGTGATTTCATCTCAACTCAGGCACGGATTTAGGGTCGAATTTTTAATTTTGACGAAACAAATATATGTTTTGGGGCAAATCCTATAATAAAAGAAGACGCAAACGGTTATTTCGTCGGATTTTTTGTTCTCAAGTTATGGACCGTTGAAGCGGTCAAGGTGGAAATTGATGTTTTTCCAGCCTATCGGAGGTGCCATATTTCACTCCATTCCTTTTCCCTACTTTTTAAACTACATCAATATAACTTTTTGGGAACACTCTAGACATAGGCTTTTTCATGCTAATTAAGCGTCTAGGTCATAACATTCTTAATGATTTTTTTTTATTTGTCAAACCACCTCTCTGTGACGATATTTGACAAAGTTCAGCAAGCTGTGCTGTGTGACCTAATCAACATATTTTTATGATCTTTATATCACCGTAAAGCACCAATTATGCTCTTTTGTTTGAGTATAATTTCACTATTTTGCCACAAATATATAATGCGCTACATGTGCCTGAAAAACGAATATTTCGAAAAACTAGCAAGTTTGGAGTCGATTTTCTAAAAAACCCCACTTTTTATTTTTTTTTTCATTTTTTATTCACAGTTAGTTAATATAGTAGTCTATCAGGAACTACCAACAGAAATTGTAATATATTGTTTGTATGGCCGCTATTAAGACTCGAATCTCGTGCTATGAGCGTTTTGAACGGGACTTCGCACAGGCGCTTTGTTGAGCAGAATTTTGGCAAATGTAAAGTTTTCTATTTAATGTTAGTACTTACCACAATATCTGAGCGTAAAAGCAAGTGAAGTAACAATATTTATCCATACAATATTTATTTACTTGGCACTGGGGTGATTTGAAAGGTGTGTGAGCTTCGCCTTATGTATTGACGAAGTACGGTAACATCTAAAACGCACGGACAAACTTAAGTCACGAGGGAAAAGTCTAGGTAACCTGGCATGAATCACTGCAAATAGAAATGAAACCTAAACACATGACTAACGCATTTGAAGCCTTACACGCCACGAAATGCTCGTTCTTACACCCCACGAAATGCTCGTTATTTTACGAAAGAGCCCGTATGTGCACAAAATAGACCGTACTTCCTAAGCGTCAGATACTATATCGCGCATATCTGTTTGACGTAAGAAAATATGACAATTACATATAAAGTTCGGAATTTTAAACTCAAGATGCGACAGGTAACCAGAGAAGGGAAGTAATATTTCATGTTGTAGCCTAAACATGTTCATTTTATAAAATATATCAAAATGTGTTGACCAAATGTCTCATATACTCCTAATTAACATAAAATACACTCGAAGTTAATACAAATATAAACTTCAAAACGAATCTAACACCGCCAAATTCCGTCTGGTTTACGGATAGACGACGCAGTACCTTTTCAATACTACACGGCGCTGCTCACACAAAAACAGTGATAAACACCTGGGATAGGGATAGTCATCTTTCGACGTAGCACATTTCGAGACAATAGGTTGATGCGATTCTGAGCCAGTTTTCGCTTTGTCCATATCGCAGTCAATTCAGTGTCAAAGTCTATGGCGCGTCGTCTGATCACACAGCGCGCACTCACAGGGGGACAAGGATGAACGCACTGTTGAAACGGTCCGGCCTTTTCACGGTCCCACCATTTAGCTCTGTCTATTCTGGGGTTTGGTAAACTCTTTCTAGGACCAGATCACCTCCCCCTTCCCCCATTGCTTTGCTCCACACATGAGAAGATTGGATCCCTTTCGATGGGGTTACCTTCTCCCACCCCTTCCTTTTAAGCTCCCGATAACGGGACAGCTCTTCTTGGTCGATGAAGAGAAGCGTTATCCCCTTGATTTTCTGACCGAGAGCTTCAACGAACGTACGCGCGTTAGTTATGGAGCTCAGCTCAGTTGTTTTCAAGTTATGCAGTGACGCATGATGCTTCAGCACACCACCCACTCCATCGCCTTTGCCGTGCCCTGACGCCGAGTATATCCACCTGCTGACAACAAACTTCTTCTGAAATTCGTGTACTTGGTGCCGATTTTCGAAATGGCTTGAGCGCCGTCCGAAACATAGATTAGCTCCAAAAAACGGGCAAGAGTTCCTCGAGCCTGTCTTCAATCATTGTGAGCGCAAAGAGCGCGTGTGCAGAATCATGACAGGTATCGTCACTCACGACGCCGAAACTTAGTGTTCCCTTCGTGGTCGTCGCAACGCAGGTGAAGATTGTCACCATCTTGATTTTCCAGTGGTATCCCTGCACTGCACGTTGGAGCACAATACTCCAGTTTTCGGCGAAATCAAAGTGGAGGACTACGACACGTGGCTTCACATTTGCTTTTTCAAGCCATATTGCTCTCTGTTGTGCGCGCCGAATATAATAGTGGGGTATGTATTTCTTCGTCCACTTGTTGAGTTCGTTAAGAAAAGCAGTGGCCTCCAAATGTTTTTTCACCAACTCGCCACCAGATTCCCACAGTGCCAACTCCAGTTCATCTTCAGCGCTCATTCCTAGCATCTCGAGGGATATGTCCTTCCGGTTCGAACAGGCTTCACGCCTCAGCAAGAAGCAGTTTTGGGAAGGATTTTCACAAAAAAAAGTGAAAGCCGCTTACAACTCCCTGTAACGCCGAATTAGAGCACAGCTCTTGAGGAGGAGGAGGGAAGGGCGGTGGGGGGCGGGGGGGTTAGACACCAGGGAGGGGGGGGGGGGGTCACGTGACCTTGGGGGTCACGTGACCCCCAATGCCGGTGACGTCATCAGTGATGATGACGATGACGATGTGGATGCCGGTGACGTCATCAGTGATGATGACGATGTGGATGCCGGTGACGTCAACAGTGATGATGACGATGACGATGCGGATGCCGGTGACGACATCAGTGACGTCACTGATGTCGTCACCGGCATCCGCATCGTCATCGTCATCATCACTGATGACGTCACCGGCATCCGCATCGTCATCGTCATCATCACTGATGACGTCACCGGCATCCACATCGTCATCATCACTGATGACGTCACCGGCATCCACATCGTCATCGTCACTGATGACGTCATCATAATTGATGACGTCATCATCACTGGTGACGTCACCGGCATCCACATCGTCATCGTCATCATCACTGATGACGTCACCGGCATCCGCATCGTCATCATCACTGATGATGACGTCATCAGTGATGATGACGATGACGATGTGGATGCCGGTGACGTCATCAGTGTCGATGACGTCATCGGGGGGTCACGCGACATCGGCGGGGGTCACGTGACCTCGAGGAGGGAGTCACGTGACCTCAGGGGAGTCACGTGACCTCGGGTGGGGGTCACGTGCCCCCCACGAAGTCACGTGACCCCGGTGGGGGGCTCGCGCGGTGCATTATGGGACATTTCCCATGATGCACCGCGCGGTTACGCCGACGGCGACGCCGACGCCGCTCAAGCCCGAAACGGCCCCCTAAGAGCTGCGCTCTAAAACATTTTCTGGACGTCTTCAAAGGTCATGGACTTCCCCGCCGCATTTGACAGAGATGTCAGATAGAGTATGAAGTTGGCGCAGCATACACACACACACTCTTCATGTACAGGGTGTTTCTTAACCCACTTGGGCCGAAGAGAATAAAATTTCGTCAGGCCCATTTTTGACTCGGGATTGGCCGCCTTGAATTCTTTGTAGGTTTCCCTAATAGATCTCGTCATAAATCGCTTCGTGACGAAGACTTCCTGACCATCAATAAAAAGCCTTACGACATCCTTCTTGTTCGGGCTTTGTCTTGAGCAGTCTTTCGCGTCTGATGTGTAGTAAGTCAACGCAAGAGCGACATCGTTCTCGTTGAGAGCATGTCCTTCATATGGGTCAGGTGACACCCAGACCCCCATTTTTTTCAGCTTTCTTGATTGGTCCAAAGCATGCTTCGTCACTTCAGGAATTGCTTTCAGGATATCTTTCTTTTTGAGGTTAGATGGAAAGAGAGTTAAGAGGCGGTAGCGTTCTAGCTGCGACGCGCTCTTGACGTAGGCTGCTCGTAAATTGCTGACCCAGTCGGAGCACGAGGAGCATGGATCTTCTTTGTCTGTGCCCGTAGGTTCTCCGTACACGTCACTTAGTTTACGACCGATTTTCTTTTTGAAGTCCACGGTTATCTCGGATTTTTTTCGCTTAGCATAGCCGGTACGACTTCGTGGGGTCACGCTAGAAGGGAGTTTAAGGGGTGTCACACTTACTTCGGCAGCATCAATTGCTTCAGGCACTCCTTGGACCAGGGCTTCCTCGTCAACGAATGATCTGTCCGCTAGTTTCAGGGATGATGACGATGAGCTTGACGACAACATTTCCTGTCCTTGCTTATGATCTTCAATCTGACCCAAGAACATTGTGTAGCAGTTATTGCACAGAACATCTCCAGGGCTTACGCGCTGGGCGTCCACAGCCGGTAGAACTTGCTTAAGAAAACTTAGGTTTAGCTCCGAGACTTGACGAAAATGGCGTCCGTAAAACACTATTCTCTTGTGTTTCCTTGAATAGTCGGCGCACACTTTCCGGTCTGAACTGAATAATGTATTAGCCATGGGTTAACGAACACTTCTGGCTTTCTGAAAGCAGGAGCAGTTTTAAGTTCATCTAGCTCAGACAGCACGGAGGTAGAATGAGTACCAGCTTTCCGCCGTGGCTTAGGAATTCAAGTAAAGAGCCAGGAAGGGACCGAGAAGGCTATTATCAGTTAGACGACGTGCGAAGATTCGGCTTCCTTTGGGTCCCCAATCTTCCCGTCGATCCATACTTAAACATTCGCTCTCCGCCTCGCGCGTAATCTGAGTGCCACGCAGCAGCGGCATCTCTTTTAGTGCCCTCGGATTAGTGGCACGGTTGTGTTAGGGAGCCTCCGTGTGCGCTTTGCTAGGGTGGTGCCACCCTTTGTAATACCACTCACCGACAAACCAGCAGCCATTTTGGTCCCCGGCGATAATAAGTGGGCTAATAACCCTCCCGGAAACGAGCACCTTATCTCACAAGTTCGGAGCAGCGTTGTGGAACCCACGGAGGGAGGATTAGCATTTCCCCCCTCGGATTAGAGGACCGATGGACACAAAGGCCACTTTCCGGCGCAAGGGGAAACAATGAGGAACAAAATGGCGGTGGACGAGGGTGTGGGAAAGGAAAACAGGCAGTTGGCATCACCCTATGCGAAGCGCACATGAAGGCACCCTAGGTTGTGTTAGAATGACGAGGGAGGGGAGCTTGGAGAGACAGAGGGGGGCTTGCGACGTAAACTCTAACCTCGAAACGCCTGTTCTCCCGACAATCAGGGTTTCCGTGTCGGTCGCATCCAAAGGCATAATCCTTAGAGGCTCCAGGACCCCGACGAAGATAGAGGCGGTAGCCCCGTGATGTTCAAGATAAAGTATTCTATACACGCCGCCTGACTGGGGTGGCATCTGTAAAATTTCGGAGCCGAAAGCAAAAGGCCTCAAAGGACTTCTCTAACGATCTGCATTCCCCCGCATTGGGAGAAAAAGATGCGCTCGCACTTGTGAATACGGACTTCTAAGTAACTTTTTTTAAGAGCACTACTCAAAAAATTTTTTAATGTTTATGGTTGGATATTAGGTAACTGCTAACGATAAATAGAAAACCTTACATAGGTCAAAATTCTGCTCAGCAGAGCGCCTGTGCGAAGTCCCGTTCAAAACGCTTATAGCACGAGATTCGAGTATTAATAGCGGCCATACAAACAATATATTACAATTTCTGTTGGTAGTTCCTGATAGACTACTATATTAACTAACTGTGAATAAAAAATAAAAAAAAATAAAAAGTGGGTTTTTTTAGAAACTCGACTCCAAAGTTGCTAGTTTTTCTAAATATTCGTTTTTCAGGCACATGTAGCGCATTATATACTTGTGCCAAAATATTGAAATTATACTCAAAAGAAAGAGCACAATTGGTGCTTTACGGGGATATAAATATCATAAAAATATGTTGATTAGGTCACACAGCACAGCTTGCTGAACTTCGTCAAATATCGTCACAGAGAGGCGGTTTGACAAATAAAAAAAAAAGTCATTAAGAATGTTATGACCTAGACCCTTAATTAGCATGAAAAAGCCTATGTCTAGAGTGTTCCCAAAAAGTTATATTGATGTAGCGTAAAAAGTAGGGAAAAGGAATGGAGTGAAATATGGCACCTCCGATAGGCTGGAAAAACATCAATTTCCACCTTGACCGCTTCAACGGTCCATAACTTGAGAACAAAAAATCCGACGAAATAACCGTTTGCGTCTTCTTTTATTATAGGAATTGTCCCAAAACATATATTTTTTTCGTCAAAATAAAAATTCGACCCTAAATCCGTGCCTGAGTTCAGATGAAATCACCCATATATATATACGGTGAAGAGCTTCAACGGGCCGGTTGGACGTAAAACGAAAGTGGAGGAGCTCCAGGAAAGGCCTTTCTTTACTGCACCAACGTTTCAAGCGGGGACCGCTTTTCTTCAGGGTGGGATGGTTGTGAAATGTCCACTTCTTCTTGTTGATGTTCGTGTGGAAGAGGAAGAGTTGCTATGAAGGGTATTAAAAATATTCGGAACAGGAGCAAAAAAATTATCGTAAATCTTTGAAATTAGTAATTATAAACAATGTTAATCAAAATCAATAAAACGAAATAAATTGATTTGTAGTATTTGCCGCAGTCTTTGTTACAGCTCTTAAGCACAATCACCTCCGAGCAACCGGAGCGCACACAAAAGTAGCAATGAGGATGTGTTCGGGATTAACACCGCTTCGAGAGCGGAGATCTAGACAGCGCAAGAGTGCCGTGGCGGTTTTTTATGAAGTATTTAAATCATATTTGAATGATGATACGCGCCCAAGAATTTGACGCGGCGGAAGGAATTACCACGGGACGCACGCTCACGGGGATGTTCACGAGAGCGTGGAACGAGCTCACGATGGCAGGCGCCTTTGGTGCAACAATGTGATCGACGCGCTCGGCTAGCACAGTCCGTGCAATACCAAAATAATTGTGTGGCCTCGGCCCTACACACAGGGTGGCAGTCAAGTGAGCACGTCTGGACTTGCATTAATACCACAAGCAACCGAATTGAATTTGTGAATTAAAAAAGCCTCCTTCAACTCTCGGTCGTGATCAGAGCTAAATCCAGATTCAAGAAGGATGACACGTATTTTTTCAATGCTATGCTCTTCAAGATGCATGCGTTTTGAGAACGGGAGCGTGGGTAAGGACTTGGCATGAGACTTGTGATTATTGAAGCGCAACTGAAATGAAGTACTGGTTTGTCCTATATAATCCATGTTACATAGTTTACAGCGTAAAATATAAATAACGTTACGCGTACCGCAGTTGAGGTTTCCAGTGATTTTTAAAGAAAAGCCATAGTTCGCGCTAGTGACAAGATTGGTGGTTTCGACATATACACAAATTTCACACCTGGGCGTCCGGCAAGGTCTACAACCCGAAACTTCAGAAGTTCTATTTTTCGAGTGCACCAATATGTCCTTAAGGTTTCTACCTCGTCGATATACCACGCGTGGTGATACCGGAAAAAGGGTGCGTAGTTTATCGCTTTGCTGCAAAATACTGTGATGTTTCCTGAGAATATTTTTTTTAGATTTGGAAGGCGGGCTGAATATGTAACCACCAGGTTTGCGTGCTCGTTTTGTGACATTTTGGGTAGGGGTCGATTGATAATTTGCTCTCGGTCGAGAGCACGTGCTCTTTCAATGGCATTATCGACAATGGCTGGTGGATAATTCTGCTTGGATAGCACGAGTTTCAGATTGCTGGCGTTGCGTTCGAATTCATCTCAATTTGAGCATATTCTCCGGAATCTGTGAGCTTGAAGAAAAGGGAATACTTGTTCTGCAATGTTTAGGGTGGGAGCTCTTGAAGTGCCGGTACTGTTGACGGTCCGTCGGCTTCCTGAAGAGTTTTGTTGTATGAGCATTCCCGCTGATCTCGACTGTCACGTCAAGAAAATCAATGCTCGTTTTAGAATAACTGTGCGAAAACATAATACTGGGGTGGAGACCGTTGAAGTCCCGAATAAAGCCTATGAGTGCTGACTCCCCATGTGCCCATACCATAAATATATCATCGATGTAGCGCTTATAAACCAGAGGTTGCAGAGAGCGACTAGACAAGAAGCGTGACTCTAAATCGCCCATAAAAAGATTTGCATAGTTAGGGGCCATCTTTGTGCCCATTGCAGTTCCCCGAGTCTGTAGAAAGTGTCTTCCCTCGAATTCAAAGTTGTTATTTTCTAAAACTAACCTGAGAAGTGTTGCGAGGACGTCGTTGTTGACACGAATAGTTGGAGGGTCATTGCTATACGCCTTAATTGCTGCTTCAATGCCATCCTGGTGAGGCATGTTTGTATATAGGGACGCAACATCCATGGTGACCAGGATTGCGTCAGTAGCTAGGAATTACAAGTTATGTTAGTTCTCGAAGAAAGTAATTTGTGTCTTTTGTGTATGATGGCATCGTAGGAGGAAGGTTCATAATAGGGAAATTGACAAAGCTAGAAATTCTCTCAGTCACCGTGTCTATTCCGGATACAACTGGTCGTCCTGGATTTCCTTGTTTGTGAATTTTAGGTAATGTGTAAAAGCGGCCAGCCTTTGGATAGGCCGGCTTCATTGCTTTATGCATATCCTCCGAAATGTCTCCATTATCCAGCATTAAGTCCAAAGTGTCCGTTATTAGTTTAGTGAATTTTTTGGTAGGATCTGCTTGAAGTTCTTTGTAAAACTGTTGGTTCATTAGCTGTCGAAATCCTTCATCTAGATAGTCTTGCTTATTCATAAAAACTATGGCTCCTCCTTTGTCAGCAGGTTTAATAATAATATCATCTCTTGAGCTGAGTTCACGCATAGCGATGCGCTCAGCAGGAGTGAGATTGTGACGTAGACATTTTCGTTGTTGATAGCTTCGGATTACATCACGCTGTACCGATTCGATGTACAAATCAAGGTACTTGTCGAGTTGCCTTTTTTGGAGTCCATGACTTATCCGAAGTATTAGGAATGCGCTCTCTGGCGTCTTGCGGATGATCGTGGAAATACTCTCTGAGTCTCAGGTTTCTTGCGAAGTTATCGAGGTCCTTATATATTTGGAATTCATTGTATTCTCCTGACGTGGGGCAGAAGCTGAGGCCTCTGGAACACAATGAGAGTTCTGTGGCGGATAGAACAACACTGGACAAGTTTATAATATTCAGCGATTGGATGCTCATTTCTCCGGTAGATGAGCACTCAGTAGGTGCAACTTGTGTGCATCGTTGTGGTTGGTTCGAGGTAGTGAATTGTGGACGGGGTTGAATATTAGTATGGTCATCTGAGATATGGATCATGTCCGTACGGCGAGTGACGGTGTTAGAGGGAGCAGCCGATAATCCTACCAAAGAGACGATGTTTGGCATTTTTTACCCCAATAAACAAAAATACAAAAGTATTTTCCTGTGAACTAAAAAAATAGTCCAAATAACATACAAGAGCACAAAAAATTACTGTGAGTTTTGTATGCTTCCCGTATTCATACCAGCGTACAGAACTGGGTAGAAAAATCACGGAGTAAAAAACAGATTTTCATCCTGCTCCACTCAATAATTTTTTGTGAAGCGAAATATTTTTTTTTTTTAATTTTGGAAAGCGGTTTTGTTCTTTCTAGAAATGGGGAAATCACATATATTTTTTTCAAAAAAAATCAAAAGACCCACCCCGACAAGCGTGTTCGATTTCAAAATAAACAACAGGGTATTTTTTTCTTAAGTTAAAAAGAAACCATGAAAGCTAGGTTAATGCGGTCTGCGCAGGTGAGTTATACGGCCAGGGGGGCATAATATAGGAGTCTAATCGTAACTATCAGTCGGCTAATTAGTTAAAATTCGTTAATTAACTTTTTAATTAATGAAAATAGACATATAGTTCCAATTATAAACTTGCTCAGCGTTATCGAAAACCACTAAATCAGTAATTTTCAGAAAGACTTTGAACGCGTGAGAAGCGTAGTAGTGCACTAAAGTTACCGCTCGTGGAGCAGGTACAAGGCTGGGGCTAGATAAGAGGCAGAAAAATTGCGCGGGCGCCTTATCGCAACCCCTAGCTTTGTACCTGCTCCACAAGTGGTAACTTTAGTGCACTACTACGCTTCTCACGCGCTCAAAGTCTTTCTGAAAATGACTGATATAGGGGTTTTCGATGACGCCCAGCAAGTTTCTTATTGAAACTATATGTCTGTTTTCATTAATTAAAAAGTTCATTAACAAATTTTAACTAATTAGCCGACTGATCGTTACGATTAGACTCCTATATTATGTCCCCCTGGCGGTATAACTCACCTGCGCAGACCGCATTATTCTAGCTTTCATGGTTTTTGGAAAAAAAAATCTGTCAAGCTTAAAAAAAAACACACACACCCTGTATATACCGGGTGTTTTTGCGAAGACTTTCGAAAATCCTAAAAATTAGAGCGATTGAAAAAAGAAGAAACTCTCTTCGGGAACAAACTACCAGCCACGGCGGACGTCAGGAATTGCCAAAAACCTACTAATTAGCCAGATAATTAATTAAAACTTGTTAATTAACTTTTTAATTAGGGGAAATAGACATATGGTTCCAATTAGAAAGTTGCTGAGCGTTATCGAAAACCACTAAATCAGTCATTTTCAGAAAGACTTTGAGCGCGTGAGACGAGTAGTAGCGCACTAAAGTTACCACTCGTGGAGCAGGTACAAGGCTAGCGGTTGCGGTAAGGCGCCCGCGGGATTTTTCCGCCTCTCATCTAGCCCCAGCCTTGTACCTGCTCCACGAGTGGTAATTTTAGTGCGCTACTACTCTTCTCAAGCGCTTAAAGTCTTTCTGAAAATGACTGATTTAGTGGTTTTCGATAACGCTCAGCAACTTTCTAATTGGAATCATATGTCTATTTCCACTAATTAAAAAGTTAATTAACAAGTTTTAATTATCTGGCTAATTAGTGGGTTTTTGGCAATTCCTGACGTCCGCCGTGGCTGGTAGTTTGTTCCCGAATAGAGTTTCTTCTTTTTTTCAATCGCCCTAATTTTTAGGATTTTTGAAAGTCTTCGCAAAAACACCCGGTATATATGTGTGTGTGTGTGTGTGTGTGTGTGTGTGTGTGTGTGTGTGTGTGTGTGTGTGTGTGTGTGTGTGTGTGTGTGTGTGTGTGTGTGTGTGTGTGTGTGTGTGTGTGTGTGTGTGTGTGTGTGTGTGTGTGTGTGTGTGTGTGTGTGTAAAACCAATATCTTCTTTTTTAACGTAGAGCGGGATTTTGTTACGTATTTTAGGGTTTATTTTGTGGGATCCTCGCTTGGTAGCAATAAGATGCAGGTGAGCTGGTGGACATTGATTCTTTTTTTAAAGCCCAAAACTGCGGCACAAAAAAAAAACTTTTAGTCGAAGGAAAAGACAAAGAGGGATGTCTCAAACTCAACTACTTTCTTTGCTTCTCCTCTAATTCTGCGCGCAAAGATGGTCCTACACTCTCTCCACCTCAGCGCGATGGCCAAGCCGATCCACCTCTCCTCCACGCGCCCGACATGCCGAGAAAAATACAAGGGGAAAGGCGACTACCGACTAAATCGCGTCTCGCGCCGTCAATATTGTTCCAATTTTTTTTTTTTTTTCGCGTAAAATTAATTTTTTTGATACGCGTGTCCCAACTAAACTGGATACTGAACCGAAATTTGGATTTCGCAAAACAAGGCCGCAGAAACGTTGAACGGGAACACTTCTCAACCGATATCTCAAACGGATGGCCGTACTTCTCCGCTCCCTTATTTCGTCTGCAGCGTGTTGGCGTCGACGGCAGAGCCAGGTGGTGTTGGCAGAGCGCGCCCTCTCCTTGCCGCTCTGACCTTGGACGTTTCGTGTTATCGGCGCGCTGACGGACAAGCAGCGCCATGGGGTGGCAATCGTTGAAACTGACGCACGCAGTGGCCAATGGGATTAAGCTGAGCAGGGTCCCTAATCTGGACACTTGGCGGAAAAGTCGGCGAGAAATTCGGCGGCTATGATTGGCCAGCGCCAAGGTCAAGTGTGGCGTTGGCCAATCGCGGCCGCCAAATTTCTCGCCGTCGTTTCCGCCAAGCATCCAGCTTAGGGCCCCAGGTTGGTTCATTGCTTGTAAATGGGGCCAGCTGAACATGAAAAACACAGAGAAAATTCATTGCTTGTTAACGGGGCCAGCGGTGCGAATGCTATATTTTTTCTCCGTGTTTTTTTCATGTTCAGCTGGCCCCATTCACACGGCCAATGCGGCGAAATCCATCAGCTTTACTCCGCTCCTTCGGAATCGGGGAAACTAGGTGCCGTTTGGCTAGGCTTTTCGCGTGGTTTCATAGCTGGCAGCTAGCTGGCTTCACTTGGAGAAAGGATTGTTCTGCATTTGAGAAAAAAACACTTAAAATTGTGTTCATTTGGCCGTTAGAATAACAGATATCACAATTATATTTCAATGCGACGCGCCGGAGAGCTATAAGAGCAATTTCAAAATAGGGCTGAAGCCCCGCCTCCCTAGCCTTGGGCAGCCAAAAGACCCGTCGATGACGTCACGGACAGCGACTGTCTTTCGTGGTTTCGGTATTCGGATTCACAAGATAAAAATCCACTAGAATTTTTTTTTTTTTTTCCAAGAAGCTTCGTAGCTTCCCTTTAAGGTGCCGTTTTGCGCGGCTTCAAAGCTGATGACGTCGGCTCGCTCCATTGAGCAGTTAATGCTTTCCCATTAAAAAATAATCTAGACGTTACGAGATCTCAAAAGGTAGACCAGCTTACTGCCCTTTCGAAGCCCAAAACTCAAGGACAAAAACATTTGTACACATTTTCCACCAACATATTTTTCCAGACTTTTATGAGGACTCAGCGTTTTTTCTTGCACCGATTTGAGATGAATTCACCCACTCATTTTCAAACCAGTACAAACAAGACGCTGGTCGGCGGTTCATTCCGTTGCTGTCGTGTCAGCAAATTCTGCACGCGCGTTTTCTCGGCCGCCAAATTGGCGCGAGATTTCTTTTGGGACAGCGCTTTCTTTCTCCCTCTCCCCCCCCCCCCCCCCCCCCCCCCCCCCCCCCCCCCCCCCCCCCCATTTTCTCTACCCTAGTTCGAGACACGCGCGGTAGTGCCTACCGTTGCAAACTGAACGAAAAAAAAAAATACCTTTATTACTGACGCAGCAGCATGCTCGAGAATGTTTACGCTCGAAGTAGCAAGTTAACGCAGTGCCACATAGCCCGCATTCAGATACTTGAAAAAGTAGCTTCGATTATACTACTACCACGCAACTACAGCATTCTCTAGAACTCTACGCAACGAAAAGGTTATCAACCGCACGCCCTTCGCTCCGACGTCAAGCACTCCACACGGCACAGCGATGGCGTGCAAAGCTGCGCTGAGAATCATGCTGTGAAACGGCTCACATAAAAATTTCAGAGCATATGAATTCAAGAAGAAAAAGCAACATGCTTGGACGTACCTTCGCGATGGCAACCTAGGAGTACGCCTCTTTTAATCGCCAGATTGCCATCTGGGAGAACAGCAGTCGGACTCCTCGGCTTATCGCCAATAACTTCGAAAGATAAGCGACCAGGTCGGGAACGCTAATGCTGGCTTTGCGAGCAGTGCTCGTGCACATAATAAATTAAACACAGACCACAGGCACTACTATATGCAAGCGACAGCTGGGATACTTTTTTTTTTTATTTCCGTGGAGACATTGATTTTATCGCCTCTCCATCGCATCGCCGGATCTCTCCACCTGTATTACTGCGCCGCAGGTGCCGGAGGAACTACATTCCAAGGCGCGCGCACAGTGAAGAACTTTGGTTCCAAAATTTCGCGCGCGAAAAAAAGAAAAAACAAAGAAAAAGAATTAAAAAAAAATATTAATAATAAAAAAAAACAAAAACACTAAGAACATTGACTTATCTTTTCCTTTCTGTGCGCTTTGTAACAGGATTCTTTCCCTTTGAAGCTAAACTGCTAGCTCAGTGTTTCTTCCAGAAAATGTCTGCACGCAAGGAATTTGGGTTAAACCTGCGGCATTCACCCACCAAGCTGGCGGGTCGAACTAAATGTTACCCCCTCACACAACAATCCAAGGAAACCACACGTTCTCTGCGAATGTTCTAAACCCAACTCTTCACAGGAACAAACATAACATAAAATACGACTTAGATTATTTACAAAATACAATAACAAAAAAAAAAAAAAGATTTTGCAGCTTGGCAGATTTGTGCCACTTCCGAGATTTTAGCGGCCAAACCATTTTGCAAATTATGCAAAGACAATGTATCATAGTGCTCAAGTAAAAACCTGCACACACTACTAAGACAGCAGTGACATACCCGAAAGCAGAAAATCACAATGTTGATTATCCTTTGGACAAATAGTCTGCTATCACTCCTCAAAATAAAAACAAACAAACAAAAAAACCCAAACAGAACAGGAACGAGCACTGCACGTGCCGGAGCTCATCAAATGCAACTACGAGATCCATGTTACGCATCGTTCGAGCGACGGGGACTGCGCAAAGCCTCGTCACACTGGCAGCCATGATCAGATCAACAGCGTTTTCCCAGAAAAATAGAGCTCTCGTATATCACCCGAATCTCCCCACCCCAGGAGGTTGTTGCTCTTGACACCACATGCACCATGTTTGATCAGAACACAAATGCTGTACACATACTCCATCTTGCAAGTACAGCGGAGCCACGTTTCATAATCCGATCGCACTACTGCTCATAATGCTCATTTCATGCAAACCTCTTTTGGACCAGCTTGATTCAGAACTGCATACAGCTAATAGGTTGAACTGGCTCGATGCATTCTTCAACATATGCACCTTTCCACATGGGTCCACTGTATGCCGACTGCCTGGGTGACATAGAGGTGATGAATATGGACATCGGTGAGGATAGTGAATACTAATGCGGATGACTTGGCGTCATGGGCGTAACATAATGTCCCGCACATGTTAGCGATGTGGAATCAATGCTAAATTTGCCGGAACTTTCACCCGCTGCAAACAGCGATCGATCGAAAAGGATCAATAAATGAACAAAGAACAAGACGAATCGCGGGTCATGACGGCTACATAACGAAAAGGCGGTGGTGCACCAAACATGAGATCACCAGGTACAGAGCAAAAGTGATGAAAAACAAATTTCAAATAACATGGAAGTTGTCGACGAGCGTCTTCCGCAAGCTCCTCTCTCTGGCTTTCAGGTTGAATCTAGGTAGAGCAGAAGAGAAAGCAGTCGATTGCAAACAATGCTCTTCAATAAACCAAGACACGTTTTCATCCGAACAAAGCAGTTACTTCACTTTAAGCAGACAGAAAAAACTATGCAAAGAGGCAACAAAAAAAAAAAGGATGATGCTATTAGCAGGTTCTTGAATGTCCACACAAAGAAAATTGCAGTCCAGCTTATGAATGATTCGCAAAAGTGGCACGTTGAACGTCTCAATGCTGTAAACTGCCCCAAAACAAAAACATTGCAACAAAATGCCTATACTTGATTAAAGACAGTGCCCCCTTCCAGGAAAGGTGTCAAACAAAGTGCATGTTGTAACTCACCTCTCCCCCAGGGAAGAAGAATAAGGACTCAAAAAGACTTAGTGGCTAACACACAACAGTATGTACATCAAAGTTCCACACATGTCACAAATCACAAATAAATAAATTGGGGGTCCGAAATGCGTTATCGCCACTGTCCCCGAATCCTCGACGACGTTGCAACCAGACCGCCGCTGCAACGCGGCGTTGTCGCTTTGGGCGCCGCGGAGGCCAAGTTCCGACAGCAGCTGGGGATTCCCGACGTGTGGATGAGAGGTGAATGCTTGCAGCTCATGTGGGTCGACGCTGCGGGGCAATCAGAGGCCTTTGCGGCCCTTGATCTTGTCGATGATGTTGCATATCTTCAGGGCAGGCCCCAACTTCAGGCCCATGTACTTCATCATCATGTCGCTGTTCAGCAGAAGCAGTGCTCGGCCGTCAATCTCCTGCGCAGAGGGAGCAATCTGTTTGCAGGATGCCCGAGTCGTTCGGGCAACCCTGAAGTGACTTTCAGCTCTAGGGCTATAGATGAAATGACTGCTAAAAAGATGCAGTTTTGGAAATTGACCTGTTTGCCTCAAGGTCTTCCTTCTTGAAGGAGCACTTAACCACTTTCTGCGACAGTTTACTTCTGGACATAACCTAATCTATGGGCTCTAAGCATCCTAGAAAACTAAACATTACATTCATGTAGCAAATATTGTTTATGTCGGAACTATCGCAGACACCAGAGGGCACCATCAGACGAAGGAGGGCAGATGGCGCCCTCCGGTGTCTGCCAAAGACACCAGAGGCCAAAGAAAACAAAGACAGAGCCTCACGTGTCTCCTGAAGAGGTCCGAGTGAGACGCCAGGGCCGCGTCCAGGGATGAAATGTGCCGGATCACGTCCTCTATGCTCCACTCCAACGGATGGGCGCTCACCGGTGCCGGAGCTCGCGCTGGTGCCGCGGGTGGCGCTGCGGGTTTGTGCACCTTCTCCGGTGGATGGTGGTTGGTGGTTGAACTTGCTGCACGTTCAACAGGTAACTCTGTGTCTCATACTGCTTTTAAGCCTCCAGGTAAGCACTCAAGTTTGAGCCTGCCTAACCCTGCATCACGTAGACAGCTTTCTCGCTTTGGTTTGTTTCACTAAACCTACCATAACCCTCCCCTGTACAAAAAAGCTGCTAATCGCTTCTTTTCACGTATCATCGCGTCTCAATAGCCAACATGCAAGCTGGGCATGCTGTCATGCAAAACTACAACTTTTCACCGTTAATCATACACCCAACCATGCTTTCATGAAACCACCACACTTTATTAACAGGTAATTACTTGCATCCATAACATTTTTTATTGTTTTTAATGCGAAAGCATTAACTGTCTCATGACGCGAGCTGACGTCATCAGTTTGAAGCGTGAAAACGGCTCCTGGTTTCCACTCTCCCAATAGGAGAAATTCGCCTTCGGTTCCATTGGCCGGCGCACGTCGACGGGCTCCGACTGGCCGCTGCGCCATGGCTTCCGAGATCATGAAGCGTGAGGGCGCTAGTACGCAGCAGACGACAAAGGGAGCGGACCAGCCGGCAACAAAGGAAGCAGACAAGCGGCTTGCATGCTTTCGCATTCACAACTCAAAAGAAATGCTTAGGCGTACCTCGAGCTTTTCTTTGTTTACATACACCAGAACCCACTTTCCTTTAGTGCCCCGATAGCCCCGAAATCATTTAAAATAAACAAAAAATTGTGCAGCAACCTTTACAGTCAAGCTCGGTTATATCACACTGGGGTATTTCCAATTATTGTTTATAACAGTCCAAACATTCTTTTGAAAATCACATGTAATACTATAGGAGCGTTGTCTTTTTGTATCCAACTCCAATGGCAGGGACACTCGATATAGAAAACAAGAATGAAGTCCGCCCAGCCTCTGCTTTTCGTGCGATCGATTGCGCGATTGTGCCGGTGCACATCGCTTGTCCTGCTGGCTGGCAGACCGCCAAGTCAGCCCTAAAAAGAAAGTGGAGGATGGCAAAAGCAAGGGAAAGGGCACCGACGCACGTGTAGGAAGAGCAGGGAGTGCCTGCTGTCGGAACGGTATCCTGCGTCCCTTCCCAGAACACTGCTGATGCTCCATGACTCCTTAACCCCAAAATAAAACAAGCAATAAAAAAAGAAAAAAAGTCTTCCGCAAGTTGAGTGTGTCGACAACAGCGGTTGTGCAATCACACTTTGAACCCTTATCTTTGTTTAACTTTGTCTTTTGCGGTTAAGGCTTGTTCACACTAGAAAGTTTTAGCGAGTTGTATTTCAAACACACGGTTCCGAATTCACGAATGGTACAGCTGGTCCGTTCCGTGGAACCATATGTCAAATTTGACATACTTTAGCAAATCATGAAAGTGGCACGACCGTGTAAACGATGATGATGATCGTGTTTAACGGTGGCACAGTCTTCTAGTAAACGTGTGAAACATTCTGCAACGTGTAAATCCGTTGCGATGGTGGCGGACATCGTGGTGGCAGCTCGTGTTTCCGGTGTACGACTGATGTAAACAAGACTGCAACCGTAACATTTGCCGGTCGGAATTTCAAGAACTGCGAAGCTAGATAGAGTAAAAAGTATCTGAACGACCGTAGAGGTATCTGGTGTGATACCGTCATTTTGAACTTAAACGATCGTTCACGTTGTGTGCCTTCGAACCAGATCATTTCGTCTGCTCGCGGTGGCCACGGCAGCTAGTCTGCCCGCAGATCGCAAAAATTTACTAGCATGCGCAGCTTACAGCATTCACGATCGCTTACCATTGTGAGCAGTCCTCGATATGAATTGGTTCAATCTCTGAAATGAAGCAGACTAACAAGACGGCAAATTGCCTCCCACTGTCCTAAGCCTAACGCTCGGCTGGGTCGGCGAAGGCGGTCGGCGAACCGACCGCCATCCTTTTTTTACCGGAGTCGTGAACAGTGCTGGCTGCGTTCGGTGCCGACTCCAGCGGCAGGAATGGGAGAAACGAATGAGAAGAGCCTCCCAACCATAGAGTTATTATAATGTACGCTAGAGGTTCAACTGGCGCTAGTGTGCTGTTGCAAACTGAAGCAGACAGCAAGCAGTCCGAAATTGACTTCCGGTAATGCAATTCTACGGAAAAAAAGCGAGTGCATTTCCTCTCTGTGCTCGATTATAAGAGCAAATATCACGAATAAATCATACCTACTAGGCACATTGGAACATTTCCCAGACACGCAGATAAAATAATTGGTCAGTTACGGCGTTTTTATTTTAAAATCGTGGCATGAAAAACTGTGCTAAAACCGCTTCGTACATGTATTTATGTGCACTGTCGGACACTGTTAGCGCGAACACGGCGTCGGCGCTTTCCAGTATGGGGGATATACATGCCAAACGAACGAAGGACATGTGGAAAACGAAGAGAGACGGCAAGAACTACGCAGTAACACTGGATAAGTAACTCTGCTTGCAGACGATCACAACAAATTGAAAGTCACGTAATATAGTCCGATTTGCAATAAATCAGTACTGCTTTATGCTTCCTGCTCGTGAATATGTGCGAAGATGCTTGTTCTGTGTTCGAATCGATCATCACCCGCACGCTCCAAATCTTTGCAAATAGGGGGAAGCCAGAGAACAGGCGCGCGATAAAAACTGCCCAACATAGGAAATAATAAGAAAACACACCTTTCGTAGCCCAAATACTTTATTCTTTACGTTTCGAACGTTTTTTTAACCACTCGTAAAGATGCACGACGGGGTGATTTTCATATAGTGAGAGGGCAGACATATTAGCAATATATAGGCACCAACGGAATGCTAGAACTTTGAGCACACTCTAGATTTCTTTCGATTGTTATTTTGCTTAGAATCGTCGCTCGTTTTTACATACCTGCCATGGAACAGAGGTTTGGGCCTGAGATATAGCGAAGTTTAACATCGTTCAGTGGTAAAGAAAAAATGCTGTAACTAAAGCAATTACCCTTCTACAATATTAATAAAGGTACATACTATCCGGTACAACCGAAATGACAAAAGTTATTCATGTTATTTTTCGGCAAAGAGACAAAATTCACGCGCGTTTTCCCATAGGAATACACAGGGAGGCTGGAAATCTAGACTGCATGCTGTCTGCTTCAATTTGCAACCGGAAGTCCCATAGACACTAGCGCCAGCTGAGCCTCTAGCGTTTATTGTAATAACTCTATGCTCCCAACGCCCCGAACAACTCGCGCGCGGATGCGCAGTGGCGTCGCCGATGCTTTCGAGGGCAAAACATTCGTGTGGAAACGACCTGCTAAAACTCCTTACTCTAGCGACCGAATACGACCGAGAGAGATGAGACATGTTGAAACCTCTTAAAATTTCTTAGGACAAGGAACACACAGGCATTCTGGCGCCATCTATGCGGTGACCCTAGAACTGCATTTCGCAAGAGCGAAGGTTTTGCGGGATTTCCGAGGTCAAATGTACGTAATACCTATAAGAAAGGCTCGTTTATGGTTGACAAAAGTTTTTCGATCCAAGAAAGAAAGGATAATGCGCGAGAGAAACAGAAAATATGCGGGACCGCCAAGCTTACAGTGTTACCCAATAAATGGCGCCTTTGTGTCCTCTTGAAAGAGGTTTCAAGGCATCAGTTCTAAGAGGTCGCAAGAGTGTGAACGGCCTATAATGCTTTGCCCCCCTTTTTTTTTTTTTGCCTTTCTATTTTTTTTTTGCTTCCTGAATTTAGTGAGCTTCTTTCATTTTTGTTTACCTTTTTCTTTTGCCTTTATTGCTTTGCTGTTTTTACTTTGCATTTCTTTTTCTTTTTTTGCTGCCTGATTTTAGTGAGCTTTCTTTTTTGTAACTTTTTTCCATGGATCAAGAGATTTTTTTTTACCCATCTCACTTTTCCGTTTTCTTCATTATTTTTTTTGTGTTTTGTCGTTTCTGCTATGTGCAGGTTCCATCCAGGAGCACGTGTAAGCGAGGAGGTGTTAGCGATCTCCGCCAACTACCCTCTACTGTATTTAGTGGCTCTTGGATGCTCTCTTTGGTACGCTCCCGTTGGTCGCGACCTTCGGTAATAGCAGAAATGCCAGAAAATTTTAACTTGAGCTTGATTTAACATATTTTTATATATCGAATTATTGATATATCAAACAATTCTACGATCCCCTTCGAATTCTATATATCCGGGTTCGACTGTATCTCTGAACTCCTGTACGATGTGTATAATACAGCATTTTCGAAGCAATCATGTAATTTTGTTCGGAAGATATTAGTTATTGTTAGGGAGCGAAGATGAAATAATGCCACGCATGTTGCCGAGCGAGCGCGTGTGTGGCCGAGTGGTTACCATGCTTGGCTTTCGTGCGGAGGTCTCGGGTTCCAAACCTGGGAGCGGCACGTCTTTTATTTATCCCTTTCAATTTAGCGTTCTCATAAGTTTGAGAACCTTGTCGTCTGATCGAGGTACAAATGTTCCACACGCCAAACGTTTTATGCCAAATATTCCATAAACCCACGCAGGTACATAAGGGAGTCGGTCTCGTCCTAGCGTTCGACCCTGATGTTTCACCGCCATCGACGCCTGCGACGCTAGCCTTTTTCTTTTTTGTTGTGGGCACAAGTTTGCCCCATTAAATGTTTAGATTCTCCAGTTAATACCCCGCAGCTTGACCAAAATGTCACGAATGACAAATAATAAGGTGGTGAATTAACTGGAGAAACTAAACGTTTAATGGGGCGAACTTGTGCCCAATACAAAAAAAGAAAAAGGCTAGCGTCGCAGGCGTCGAAACAGCACGGTCGAACGCTAGGGCAAGACTAACTCCGGCTCGCCATGCGAGCCGGAGTCAGTCACTCCCTTATGTACCTGCGTGGGTTTCTGGAATAATCAGCATAGAACGTTTGGCGTGTGGAACATTTGTACCTCGATCAGACGACAAGGTTCTCAAACTTATGAGAACGCTAAATTGAAAGAATAAATAAAAAGACGCGCCGCTCCCAGGAGTGGAACCTGAGACCTCCGCATGGAAGCCAAGCCCGGTAACCACTAGTCCACGCACGCACTCGCTCGGTGACATGCGTGGCAATATTTCATCTTCAGTCCCTAACGATAATTAATATCTTCCGAACAAATTTACACGATTGCTTCCAATATGCTGCATTATACACATCGTACCAGCATGGGTTTCTGGAATATTCGGCGTAGAATATCTGGCACATAGAACATTCGTCCCTCAATCAGACGACACAGACAAACGGAAAAATTTCTGGGATTAGGAAGTTCCGTTTTAAAGGCATTCCACGCTTTAATCAATAAACAAAGGAAGAGCAACGAGCCCACTCACCCTCGCCGTCGGCTGAATTCCGGATGCAGGCCACCTTGGCAGGCTGTGGTCTGGCTGCCGCTTTCGGAGCAGAGGCCGGAATAGGCGTCGCTGCCGGACTGCGCGACGTCGGAGCCTGTCCACTTGCAGAGTCCGACGACCAGCGTCGCTTCACGGGGGCAGACAGGTTGTTGTTGTTGTTGTTGGTGGCGCTATTGCCGTCGTTGTTCGCGGAGACTCCGGTACTTCCGGTGTCTGTGTGCAGTTGCTCCATCACTGCAACATCAAGTTTAAGGGTGCGGTGTAAAGGTGCGTGTGTGACGCTCCGTCAAAGAGTGGATCGTTCTGGATTGCCTGCAAGACACTCAGAGAGGCGGTGCACGTCTACAACGGACCGATGTTGCCAAGCATTCCACACATGCATGACGTGGCCATAACTATTGGGACCTCGCAACACCCAAAGGGGGCATGCCGCTCTGCCTCGGAAGCCGGCTAGCACTGCCACCAACGACGGCATTTGCGTCGCGTCGCACAGTGAAGTCATACCCACTCGAATCCCTTCTAAGGCGTCCGCGGCGTCTCGATCACTAATGCGCCCTCCCGCCGGGCGTGTTTCACCATCTTGCTCCGGAGCAAAGGTTCAGCACCTCTAAATTGAAAAAAACCTACCCGCGTCCAGCATTTCTTCGTACATGTTTTCACACCATTCGACCTGCAGGCTCGGAGCTCGGGTTCAATTGTGTGCGCCGCAGTTGTAAGCAGCAACGACGGGAACACACTGCCGTATCTTTTGTTCAACTGCGCTGAAATATGCATCTGCAAAGCGTTTGTGTGCTCGATGATCCGGAAATCGTTATGAGACGACATTTATCCATGCCATTAATTGATAAAATCAATGTGAGAAGTATCTTTCATCTTTCGCTCCTTTTTTTTTTTTATAGGATTGCTTTTCGCTTGCTGGCGGATAGAGTAGACGTGCTGGGACTGAGATGATCGCGGCGGTTTTCGCCACCACATGAGGGGAATCTGTTCTCTCAATTTCCTGGTTTTGTGTAAAAGTTAGTACCGAAAATGGTCTCAAACGTTTTATATAGTGCCGTGCTCATGTAAGCTGACATACCTTAGAAACTAAGATTGGCTGCTACGCAGGACGTCTATGCCAGTTTGGTTGTGTTCAATTCGAAATGCTACGGCCAGGAGCCGCACCATGGTGCCACCGTATCGTCGCACGCTACCAATAGTCCACAGGAGGCAGGCGCCAGTTCGCGAGACAGCTGATGCTTTGCTCACACAGTCCTGCAGCGGGATTGTTACGCGTGCAGAAAAACTTGTGGTGGCCACCGCCACACTGACCGCGCCGGCAGAGGGCAAGGCGCCCGACGGCAGCGCCACGCGCCGGCAGGGCGCAGCTGGGGGGGAGGCACAGGGGCATTCGGGATCGAGACGGGCATTAAAGAAGACGTGAGAAATCCTTCCTTGTTGTTACGTGTTCTTCCGGGGTGGACCGCACGGACGAGAACCCGGGGGCTTCCAGGCTGTGGGCAGGGAAACCCACATTGGCGCCCAACGTGGGGCCTCGTTCGTGTGGCCGACTCCGGAAGGTAAGTGGAGTTTTTTCCACTGTTTGTCTCGGGTTCGCATGTGTTCGCGTTCACGCAGCGGAGGAGGCGATTTGAATTTTCGGCGCATAGGCCGGTGACAATTCCGTCCACACGGTGCGAGCAAGGGTACAGGCAGCTCATAACTGTTGGTTAAAGAAACAAACCAAACGTCGTTCTATTTTGGTCACGGTTATCGTTGAGCGGCGCCACGCCCCTGAATGGTGCTCGCGTTCCGCGTGAGCGTTTCGACCCGCGTTATCGATTTGTTGTTGAACTGATATTGTAATTTTGGAAGAGTGATTGCGCGGTTTACATACAACGCCGCTATCTGAGAACAGGCCTCCTTTCTGTTGAACGTTTGCTTCCTCCTTTTTTTTTTTTTTGACCTTTCATCGATTTTATGTGGAGCACCTGTGCCCACATAAAAGTGTCGCGCTTTAGGCAGAAAGAGACCTCCATAGCACCGATTGGAAGACTTTCAGGGTTGGGGGGAACTCACGATGAACGTAGTTAGGACACCACCGCGGCAGGTTTCCACGGAGGACCTTAGCAAAACTAAGGGCGACGACGAGGATGATATTCCCCTCGGCGAGCTCGCGAAGCGACTAAACCCCGAAAGCACTACCGAACATGACACACGGATTTTGCAACCAGCGACCACAGAATCGGCGGGCACGGTGCAACGGGACACTGTCGACGAGTTGAGATCGGCCATGACCCTCCTGCTTCAGTGTCAACGGGACCAGATGATGCAACTAAGCCGCCCCTCGGTAACAGTCACCCCGCCTCCTAAAGACCATCTGCGGCTCCCGCTTACTATTCCAAAGTATGCGGGCTACGCGGATAGGAAGTCGGTGACAACGTTCATCTCTGAGCTGCAAAACTACAAAGCAGCGTCGGGGATAGAAGACGAGGTAGTGCTAGACCGTCTCCTCCCGGTTGCACTAACGGACAGTGCAGCACTGTGGAGGCAAAGACAAACCAAATTCACGAGCATGGCAGATTTTGAGGCGCGATTTAGGGCGGAGTTCCTGCCTCCGGATTACAACATGCGAATCAGGGACGAGCTGCGCGCGCGCACACAGCACCCGGACGAGTCACTCATTGAGTTTGTAAGGGCTCTCCAGGGCCTGTATGACATCGCCGACGCCGCGGCACCAGACGCGGAGAAAGTAGAACGCGCCATCCGCCAAAGCCACCCGCGTTTCCATCCCCATCTCAGGGGACGCACATTTCAGAACTTAGACGAGATGGCACGAGCAGCGATCACCATCCAGGCCGATATCCTCGCGGAACTTAGATACCGCCCCCCTCCTCCACAGAACATGACCCTGGAACCATCATTTGCGTGGTCTGGGAACGCACGGGTACATAGAGTCGGGGGAGAACCAGACTATTCCAACCAAGCGTCTGTCCCCCGAGCCCTAGATCCTCATGCATATGAATCACGAAGGCGCAGCGGGTTTCAGGGCATACGTTCACAACGCCACAACCCATCCATTGGTCAAGATGAGGTCTTGGCCTCTGGACCGGTAACGCGGAGCGGGGGAGGGGCAAGTACGACCGAGACACCGCACGAAGCCGACGGGCGGGCCACGAGTCGTTGTTTTCGATGCGGCCGGCCAGGACACATACGCCGGGAATGTAGCGAACAGCGGCGGCAGCCTCAGACACAGGGAAACGGCTACGGCCGGCGGTGGTAAGAAATCCCTACTCTCCGCCGGCTGCGCCGAAAACACGATCCACAAGATCGAGTCGCCGCAGCCGCCTCCGGGCCTCCCGGAGGCTCACATGGGCTCCGGGGACTGACGCTTTTCTATCGACCCTCGGTGGCCCTCCATCACTTTTTCTTCCTCATAACACTCCTCGTTGTGAGACTCCCGGCGTGTCCGATTTTCCATGGACACCCGGGCGCCCAGCTCGCACCGTTCGCGGTGTTGAGACTCCCGGCGTGTCTACTCTCGCATCGACAACCGGGCGGCCAGCTCACAACACTTTCCGTCATGAGACTCCTGGCGTGTCCGCGTTCGCGTCGACAACCGGGCGCCCAGCTCACACCGTTCGCGGTGTTGAGACTCCCGGCGTGTCTGCTCTCGCATCGACAACCGGGCGGCCAGCTCATAACACTTTCACTCTTCGTCGTGAGACTCCCGGCGTGTCGGCTTTCACACCGACACCCGGGCGCCCAGCTCACACCGTTCGCGGTCTTGAGACTCCCGGCGTGCCTGCTGTTGCAGTGACACCCGGGCGGCCAGCTCACAACACTCTCCGTCATGAGACTCCCGGCGTGTCGGCTTTCACACCGACACCCGGGCGCCCAGCTCACACCGTTCGCGGTCTTGAGACTCCCGGCGTGTCTACTTTTGCACAGACACCCGGGCGGCTAGCTCATAACACTCTTCGTCGTGAGACTCCCGGCGTGTCGGCTTTCACACCGACACCCGGGCGCCCAGCTCACACCGTTCGCGGTCTTGAGACTCCCGGCGTGCCTGCTGTTGCAGTGACACCCGGGCGGCCAGCTCACAACACTCTCCGTCATGAGACTCCCGGCGTGTCGGCTTTCACACCGACACCCGGGCGCCCAGCTCACACCGTTCGCGGTCTTGAGACTCCCGGCGTGTCTACTTTTGCACAGACACCCGGGCGGCTAGCTCATAACACTCTTCGCCGTGAGACTCCCGGCGTGTCGGCTTTCACACCGACACCCGGGCGCCCAGCTCACACCGTTCGCGGTCTTGAGACTCCCGGCGTGCCTGCTGTCGCAGTGACACCCGGGCGGCCAGCTCACAACACTCCCCCTCATGAGACTCCCGGCGTGTCGGCTTTCACACCGACACCCGGGCGCCCAGCTCACACCGTTCGCGGTCTTGAGACTCCCGGCGTGCCTGCTGTAGCAGTGACACCCGGGCGGCAAGCTCACGACATTCTCAGGCATGAGACTCCCGGCGTGTCGGCGATCGCGCTGATCCCCGGACGGCCGGCTTACACTGTTGACGGCCGTAAGCTGCACGAAACAATTGCATTTGAGTTGGACCCTAATGCGATTCCCTTTCAGCCAAACGTCGGCCCGCCAGATTCCGGCCCGATCCCGAGTGTCAGTGCCGCGTTGAAGTTCTCAACACCCAGGATGGTCGCTCGGGATGGCCGGGTGCCCGTGGACTCGCCACGGCCGGCGGGGTTTGGAACAGCCTCTCGAACCGAGAGACCGGCAGAGCTCATCCCTGCTGTAAGTAGAATGGAAACTAGAACCAAGTCCCTTGAGCCACGTATCACCGTGAATGTACTAGGTACCCCAGTGGCCGCTCTTCTAGATACAGGGGCAAACATATCGCTTATGGGGGATGCTATGTTTGCGGAGTGTAACAAGAAAAAGATACATCTCCGGTCGGCAAATGTAAAACTGCAGGTAGCATCGGGGTCCGTACTGCCTGCTGCCGGCGCAGTGAGATTGCGAATTTGCTTTCATGCCAGAAAACGAAGACAACGTTTTGTGTATCTCCCTGGACTGCCAGTTCCCATGATCCTTGGTCGGGATTTCATTACGGCAGAGCAGCTTTCACTAGACTTCGCCCGAGCTGGATATTCATTGGGGGGCGAAACGAAATTAACGCCGTTTACCAGACAACAAGATTGTATTCGCGGCCAAGCGTTTCCGGTAAACGTTGCCGGGCAGGTGTCTTTACTTCCAGACAGCGTGCTCAAGGCCGTGCAAAAGTGTTCCGGTGAGAACAACCAGAAGCAGCTCCAGCACCTGCTGGAACCCTTCTCGCCGATGTTCACGGAAAGACCTGGGAAAACCGATCTTATGCGGCACCGAATCGAAACCAAGGACGCACCACCCCGGAGGTGCAATGCGAGACCCATCAGTGCCCACAAGCGCCAACTTTTGGATACGGCGCTCGCAGAAATGATCGACACCGGCGCAGTACGTGAGTCAAAAAGCCCTTGGGCCTCACCGGTGGTTCTGGCCCCAAAGAAGGATGGTACAGCCAGGCTTTGTGTAGACTATAGGCGACTAAATGAAGTGTCAATCAGAGACAGTTATCCTTTCCCTAGTATCTCCTCGGTGATGTACGCCCTCGGAAATTCGACCGTTTTCACGACCCTTGACTGCAGCCGGGGGTTTCTTCAAATCGAGGTCCACCCCGCTGACGTGCCAAAAACGGCATTCATTTGCCACAGAGGGCTATTCGAATTCACTCGCCTTCCCTTTGGGTTGTCTAATTCGCCTGCCAGCTTTCAGCGCTTAATGGATGTCGTGCTCGGCGATGCGAAGTACGAATTTGCGATGGCATACATGGATGACGTCGTCGTGTTTTCACGAACTTTCGAGGAGCATCTCGTACATCTCCGCATTATACTAGAACGAATGCGCCAGGCCGGCCTTACAATTCATCCGGGGAAGGCACAGCTGGCCGTTCCAGAAATCAAACTTCTCGGTTTTGTGGTTGATGGCGGCACGCTGCGTCCAAACGAGGATAAGCTACGCGCGATAACGGAATACCCCCCGCCCCATGACGTCAAAGCTCTGCAGAGATATCTCGGTATGATCGCTTTTTACAGGGATTTCATACCGCGATGTGCCGAAATAACGGCGCCACTGAATCAACTTCTCCGCAAGAAAACGAAGTGGTGTTGGGGCGAACAGCAGCAGATCGCGTTTGCAGCTCTTTCGAAGGCTGTGACAGACAACGCGTGCCTGCATCTCCCAGACTTGAATCGTCCGTTCACTTTGCAAACCGACGCAAGCGATTACGGGTTGGGAGCAGTTCTCTTACAAGAATACGACAACCTCCTTCGACCGGTAGCATTCGCCAGCCATACGCTTACCGGAGCAGAACGGAATTATTCTACCACCGAGAAAGAGTGTCTGGCGATTATCTTTTCCCTAAAAAAGTTTGACATGTACCTAGATGGAGCGTCATTTTGTATTCAAACTGACCACATGGCTCTTTCTTGGCTGAAAGGACTTCAAAACCCAGCAGGCCGCCTCGCTCGATGGGCACTAACACTCCAGCGCTACAAGTACACCATTGAGTACAAGCGCGGAGCGACTAACAACGTGGCAGATGCGCTTTCCCGTGCTCCACTTCTCGGGCAGGAGATGCAGGTGGATCCCGACTTGGTGGCGGTGGCTGTCTCCGTGCCTATCACCACGGATTCAAGATGGGGAACACTGGTGAGCAGAGAGGAGCTCCGGACGGCCCAGCAGGCCGATGGGCTCTGCCAGCGGGTGACGCAGGCCCTGGCAGAACGGAGCCCAACCGACGCCGAGGTTCCTGGGGAGTTCGACTCGTACCTGCTGAGCAGCGACAATATCCTGCTGAGGTACATCCACCAGGAAGACGAGGCCGGTGGTTCGCCGTTCCGGTCCGTGATACCTCGCAAACTGCGTAAGTCCTTCATAAGATATATGCATGACTCCGCATTGGCCGGGCACAGCAGTGGGAGCAAGACTTACGAAAAGTTAGCCCAAATTGCAACGTGGCCCGGTATGAGACAGGACGTTATGAGGTACACGCGCAGCTGTACGGCGTGCCAGAAGGCAAAACCCCGAGGGGGACAACCACCAGGCTTAATGAAATCGGTCGAAAGTAGATACCCTTGGGAATGCGTTGCATGCGACGTGGTCGGACCTTTTCCCCGTAGTCCGCGAGGAAACCAGTATTTGCTTGTAGTGACGGACCACTTCACAAAATGGGTTGAACTGTTTCCTCTGCGCAAACTTGACTCCAGGAGAATCTGGGATTGCCTTCTCGAGACATTCGCTCGGTTCGGCTTTCCAGCAACACTCATTACGGACAACGCTTCTTATTTTATTAGCAGGGTGTTCGTGGACGCATGCAAGGCATTGGGGATACGGCACAAAAAAACGTCGCCGTACCACCCACAGGCGAATATTACGGAAAGAGTAAACCGAAACCTCAAAATGATGCTGGTCACGCACACAAAGCAGCACAAGGATTGGGACGCGAAACTGGCGGAAATGGCATTCGCCACACACACAACACTGAACCGGTCTACGGGTTTTACCCCAGCCCTACTGAACTTTGGAAAAGAACTCGTGTTTCCCCTGCAAAATGGTCTTCTTTGCACAGACCAAGCACGTGTGCAGCGCACCACTACGCAGTTCGCAGCAGATCTCCAGCAGCGCTTCTTTGGGAACCTACGTGAAGCTCGAGAGAACCTGGACATCTCGAGACTCCAGCAAGCGGAGCAGTACAACAAAGGGAGGCGGAATTTGAGGTTCAATGTAGGAGATCTGGTGCTGAGGTGAACTCATCCGCTAAGTGACGCAGCTAGGGGCTTCACGGCGTCCCTGGCCAATAGGTGGGAAGGCCCCTACCGCATCAGCAAAGCACTATCTGACGTCACTTACAAGCTGGTGCACTGCGAGTCCGGTGAAGTGTGCGGGTCCATTCATGTTACCCACATAAAACCTTTCAATGAACCCGAGGAGTTAGAAGTGATTCAGGATCCAGCGGAAAGTGATCATGATCAGTGCCCACAGGTTCCTACACCACCCCCGCCACGTTACAACATGAGGCGGCGGTGAAGACAGCGAAAGAAGGCACACAAACTCCTACAGTATTAGTGGGAGACCATTTTACGTTAGGGAGGGGAGGAGCAGGGGGCACCTTGCGGGAGGGTCCTTGCCGCTGCAGATGGAAAGACACCATCAAGCGGCGCGACCACTTATTTCGGCTGAATAAGTTCTCATTGGGTTCTTAGAGGGCAAGGCGACGGGTAGGTCGCCTGTCAGTGTTCCGTCCTCGCCATACATCTCTTCCCTAATGAATAACAGATCTCACTTTAGTAGAGGCGAGGCGACGGCTAGGTCGCCTGTCAGTGTTCCGTCCTCGTATACATCTCTTCCCTAACGGATAACATATCTCATTTTATTAGAGATGCCCATCTGATTTGCCTTGTCTCCCAGATGGTTCGAAACTACCGCCGGAGGAACCCGCCATACCAGCGCCTCCCCCCAAGGTGGCGCACAGGGGAGCAACAGGCAGAGCCAGGCGCCCCGGGCGCCCCGTACGGTGCCTGCCTCCGTCCGTGCCGCGGGCATGGAGGTTCCCGGGACGGCCACCTGGGTCGTCTGGCCCGACCGTTCCGCAGCCCCCGTGGGCTTCGTGTCGAGGGCTCCCTGGGTGGAGCAGCCCCGGCCCCTGGTGGGCGAGCCCTCAGACTCTACCCCCCCTCCGTTCCGTGGACGGACGCTGGCGCAGCGCCATGGCAGCGACCCTCCGGCGCCCTTCACCGAGGAGGAGCGCGCCGCTCTCTGCTCGGTGTGCGGCGTGCTAATTGTCCACTGGGAACACCACCGACATGGCGCCCTGCACGCTGCGCGCCGAGCGGTGAGGGAAGCGGCCTTGGCCGTGGCGTTTCGCCCGTTTACGGAGGACGACGCCGCGGCCGCGCTGGTTATTCTGCGCCGGATTCGCCCGGGGCCACTCCGGGGCGCGGAAAACGAGCCCGACCCCGCGCTGCTCCTGGACCAGCTGGACCTGGGCCCGGGCACCCCTTGAAGGGGGGAGGAGTGTGGTGGCCACCGCCACACTGACCGCGCCGGCAGAGGGCAAGGCGCCCGACGGCAGCGCCACGCGCCGGCAGGGCGCAGCTGGGGGGGAGGCACAGGGGCATTCGGGATCGAGACGGGCATTAAAGAAGACGTGAGAAATCCTTCCTTGTTGTTACGTGTTCTTCCGGGGTGGACCGCACGGACGAGAACCCGGGGGCTTCCAGCTGTGGGCAGGGAAACCCACAAACTATGGTTCCGACGATGTGCGGCGACGGAGGTGGCGTAACGAAACTGGAGATCGGTCTATTCTGGTGTGCATTTTGGGAGATGCCTTCATTTTAAAGTTTAAAAAAAGCTGCAATCTCGCACCTTTTCGGGCATTCCACTGGCTTCGATTTCAATGCTACCTTTTAGAGCAGGGGGGCCAAGCTGCGGCTCGCGAGCCGCATGCGGCTCTTCGCGTGTTAAAGTGCGGCCCGTGGCTCTCTCCCCAACCCTTCTCCCCGCCTCCCTCCCGTTAACACGAGCACTTCCCCAAAAAGAGAAATGGAACGCATTTTAAATCGAAAGACAGGTTGCGGTTTGGTATCCTTGTGCTACTGCTACCTTATGCTCAGTTGAACTACTTTTGCCTCGGATAGATTGAAAGTAGTTCGAGTTCCGTTTATTGCTCTCGACAAAAGTTTGCCCCTCCCTTCCCCCTCTTCCTTTTTCTTCTTCTCCTCTCCGTATTCCTCGGCGGCATGTCAGCCGAGAAGAAGCGGGAAACGGGCGCGTGCGCGTTGCGGCAGTGTATCGAGTACAGCTCCACTGGTGTTCCTTCTTCACGAGAGTGGAAAGGCTGAACGTTTTATCACTTCCCTTTTATCCGAGGGGAAATATTAATGTCCAAGTGTTTCAACATAAATAATGTACTACTTGTCCATACCCACTCAGAGAGACTTGCAATTAGAGCCGACACTTTTACGAAGATGCTTCTCGTGCACTGGTTAAACCAAAGTCCTTCGTCAAAACGTCGGCGGCCATCCCCAGCCTTTCCCGGTGCTTCATTAGAGAATTCCAGGATAGCGTATGCACAAGCTCCGAATACGGAAAGAATAGTGTCGCCACCACTGCACATGTGTCAAATGCTAACAGGAACTTGCGCTATTTTTCGAAAATTGCACGCATATGTAAAGATCTGTTGCACTTCTCCAAGGAGGATATGTGATACGTGATAAGCTGGCTAAAGCCAAGACGAGCACAGTTAAAAAAAAGCGGCTCCCAGGACCACAGCTGCAGCTGCTTTGGCGGTTGTCATGAGTGCAGTGTCAACGGCCTTCTCGCGACTGCAATCTTCAATACAGGACGACGTCGCACTCCTACGGGAGGTCCGTGTCACAAATGGTTTGGAAAACCCTTTAAAGGACACGTGCAGAGGAAAAAGACGTTTTTTTTAGACAGCTTAGATGGAAAAAGGATGTCATAAAACGATTTTACAATAAATAAAACACAAAAAAACTTTAGAGCTATATTTATGACGCTATACGAATTTGTAGTTGGCGATCGCGGGAGCCGCCGCTGGTCACGTGGTAGGCCCGCGCGCCGCCGCGCTGAGTCGCCGCCGCACGCTGAGCGTTGTGCGAACGCCGCTTCAACGCGTTTCTCCACGCCGCCGCCGCACAAGTTTGTCTGCTTCGGGCACCGCCGCCGTAGTCTGACCGGTGCACAGGTCTATCACGACTGCTTGCGCTTTTTCAGGAGTTTCCTTTGGGCTCTAAAAGTTACTTATTCATCTTAGTTTCTTGTTATACTTCAAACAAAGACGAATAAGTTACTTTTAGAGGCCATAGGAAGCTTCCGAAAGAACGCAAGCACCACGTGACAAATATGGGCCTGTCAAGGGCCACTTTTCCGCGGCGCCCGCCGGCGCCAACTACAAAATCGTATAGCGCCGTAAATATAATTCTAAAAATTTTTTTCCTTGGTTGTAAAATTGTTTTATGATATCCTTTTTTTCATCTAAGCTGTTTAAAAAAAATGTTTTTTTCCTTTGCATGTGTCCTTTAAGGTGGGCAACGACTGCGGGCAACTCGCTGCTTGTGATGCGCAAACGTTTCTAGGAGAAAGTACGGCGCATGGAAGGTCGGTACACGAGACCCCTTTTGCCGAGGTGACGCGAACGGACAAGACCGGTCAACCGCTTGCGCCACATAAACATGTCTAAAATGTTACTCTGGCCCAAATACCATATTTACTCACAGAACGAACACACTTTTTTTTTCGAAGTAAAATTTTTGCTTCAGTCATAATGAACGAACCAACCTTTTTTCCTGAAAAATCAACGTAACTTCTTATCTCTTTGCGCGCCGCGGCGCCGCAAGGCGGCGCGTGACCCCCTAACCAAACTGGGCTGTGCAAAAGAAAAAAAAGCTCCTATTTGTTTTTGTTTTTTTTCTCTCAATTCCCTGGGATTGTTTTTTTTTTTTTTTGCAGTGGCAAGCTGTTTTTTTTGCTTAGGCGAGGGTTTCTCCCCTTATCTTTCTTATCTCCTTGTGCCCGAAGCGCGACCCCGTAACCAAACTGCCCTGTGCAAAAAAAAAAAGAAGAAAAAAAGCACCTCTGTTTTTTTTTCTCTTAGTTCAATGTTTTTTTTTTTTTTTGGCGGCCTTTCACAAGCTGTTTTGTTCGCTTAGGCATTGCTTAGGCTCTCCACTTCTCTTTCTTACCTCCTTGCGCGCCCGCCCCGTGACCAATTAACCAAACTGCGCTGTGCAAAAAAAGAAAAAAAAGCTCCTCTTTGCTTTGTTTGTCTTAATTCCTTGTTTTTTTGTGTTTTTTTTTGCCGCCTTTGGCGAGCTGTTTTGTTTGCTTAGGTTTGCTTAGGGGAGGGCTTCTCCGGTTATCCTTCTAATCTCCTTGCACGCGGCGCGTGACCCCAAAATTCCAGACTGCGCAGTGCAAAAAAAAAAAAAGCTCCTCTCCATGTTTTTTTTTCTTGCTTCCCCTTGGACCTTTTTTTATTTTTTAGCACCTTTTGCAAGGCGTTTTGTTCGCCCACGCTGCCCATGCATTCGCGACGTTGGTGCACCAGGATAAAAAAAAGTGCATTCATTTGGCGCCCGTGAGGGGAGGGGTGCGTTTAATACGGGACTGACAAAAAAAGTCGAAATTTTGAGAGCCGACTTGGGGGGTGCGTTCATTACGCGAGTGCGTCCATTGTGCGAGTAAATACGGTAACTTGCGTTCTTCTAAGTTATAGCATTTCCTGCGCGAAATAAAAATTGTCACCGTAGCTTGGTGGCGTTGCAAGAGCGAGATGCTCGGGTTGTTGCGTCGCAGTGGAGAAACGCTATCCTAAAACTCTCTTGCGTAGCACGCTCTAATGCGAGCGCTAAAATTGTGCGCTTTATTCTAAAACTCCCTAATCTCCCAGGCATGATGCAGCTAAAGGGGTTCAAACCTCTGGGCTTGGTGGGGGCCTTGCTGGCACACTTGGTGCAGCCCCCTTCCAGGGGCTGGCTGGTGTAGAAGTTCTCGCAGCAGAGCAGCTCCTCAAACAGGTTCTCCAGGTAGTTCCAGAAGGAGGACACTTTGTCGATGGCGGGCAGCCGGCACGTGTGCAGGCGCCCGTCAATGTTGGCTGCAGGGCAAGAGGAGAGAGGCACGCCATTCATTTCCAGGCACTTCTTTGGCATGGGTGGATGGATGGACGGATGAATGCGACTAAACCAGCAGAATCGGAAGCCGACATGCACCACTCAGTCACTATTTTTAGTATTGGAAACTATAGCCACTGTTATTTGAAAACTACCGTAAAATACAGAACATCCTCCCATTCCACAATAAGTGCCCACCCTTGGATTTGTAACTTTGTGCTAGAACAGCCCGCCAACTGTAACGATAGGTATTGCATAATTCAAAATGTTTTACGCTACCACGATTTGCTTAATTCTAGCTCGTGTAACTATTTACACTTCAGTCCCAAATGTCCTTCCCCCTGCTGTAATGCCTCGTGGCACCCTGGGTACCCGAATAAACAAAATTTAGAGACTGGGAGGGCTCCTCGGTTAAGGGGGGACACTACACGGAGAAAAGGAATTCTGCAAAAAACATTGATTTTGAAAAATTACATATTTACATCCATCAAAATCCAGAGAGTGTTCCCAGAAATCTTCACTAGTTTACACTGCATAGTTAATTTTTTATAAATTATTTTCTGTCCACCGAAGCTAAAGAAAAGGTTGGGTTTGGAGCACTTGAAACACATTTTTCTCCGTTCCACTTTTTGGTATAAATTCCATTTTAGTCAATCTGTCGTTTGATAATGGCAATACAGGGAAGGCTCGTTCTTCACTTTTCCTGACTGAAATTTAATAAAGAGTGCACCTCTGGAGTTTGTTTGTCACTTTACAGACGTCTTTTATAAAAAATGTTGACATTTTCTCGGAGACACAAAAGACCAAAAAATTGACCAATTTTGCAGAAGAGAAAATTGATAGAAATCAATGACTTTTTACAAAAAAACTTTCCATAGGCGCACCATCTAGGCATTCTGCTAAATATCGAGCGAATAAAAATCTTGAATATTGTGATAGTTTTCCGACGATAGATTAACTAAACAATGTAGGGGTGTTGCTGATAGAAGCTGCCCTAATTTCCTTCCCAATTAACCGACAGACCTGAAATTTTGTTATGCACCCTCTAGCATGAGCACCGGCCTACCCTGTAAATTTCATTAATTATAAGCCAAGGGTTCAAAAGCTGACCCTCCCGGGGGTGTATACCCTTAAAGGGCAACTCCGCTTCTTTTCCAGTAGTGCAAAACTATATAGTTATCTTTGTTATCATCTACAAAACCCCCATGGCAAATATTACGACGGAATTCCGCCTAGAAGTTCATTAAAATCGCTGTCAAAGTTTGACAAGCACGAATCCGCTGGTTTTGGATGAGACGTGCGGGCCAGACAACACTGCCCGGCTGCATTTCCGCTTCCTCCAAATTCCTTCTCCCGGCACGTCCGCGACGTCATCAAACATGTACAGCTTCTTTTTTTTTTTTTTTTTTTTTCAATTTTGTTTTTTTTCCCGGGGAGAGCACGGGTGGCGCCAGCGCCGTGAAAGACGTGAGTGACGCGCTCGGCCGGCCCGGCGCTCGACTATTGATACTACTGATAAGCCGATCGCCTCGTTGAGCGCGGCTTGTGTTACATCGCATACTTTTGAACACCAAGTAAAAGGAGGAGAGGGAAGCTGCTTTTGTAAGAATTTTGAGTGACAGGTTAATCTTCTATAATCTTCTGGGAGGAGAATAGCGACGCCTGAGCTAATCCAGGAGGCACAAAGGAGGATCCTGATAAGAGGGGAGCTTCTTCTTCCCCTTGTATATCACGTGGGTGTACATGCTTAGTGATGCCGAAAATACAATGTTGTCCGGCTTTGCCACCGTTTCGGTTTCGGTTTGTGATCATGGCTAAAGTAGAATTACACGAAAAATATTTTATTTTTCGCGAAACAAAGGATCGGGGATTGTTTTTGAGTGCTTCAAAAAGCAAAATCGGCCACTATCTCAAAATTTTTGAAATTAAGCGGAGTTGCCCTTTAAGAAGAAAAAGTATGAGAACGCCACTCTACGGCACGGAGACAGGTCCGGCGTCTAAACGGAAACGGAGGTCGTCGGAAGAGGGGACGAACTCGACCCTCGTGTAAAAGATAGGCAGAGAGAGACGAGGAGCGTCACCGTTGATGATGACCTTGCCGTCGCCCTTGCGGAGCAGGTTGTAGACGTTCCTCTCGATGAGGGAGCAGTCCACGCATGCCTGCACGGCCTCTCGGAGCACCCGGTTCATGGAGCCCGGCCCCAGCTGCCGGGGCAGCTGCCCAATCTTCTGGGGGTCCAGGTAGGGCCCACATGAGCACTGGTGGTTGACAAAGACGCACACTGCGAGGACAACAGAGACGCGTCAGGACAGCTGACATGTGTAAGTTTTAAGAACACGTAAAGTTATACACTTCATTCATCCTCAAAACATTTTTTTTAGAATTCTGGAATGGGACACGTACGTAACAAAATAAACTACCTTTTCCCCCAAAACGATATTTAGTGGAATATTTATGCCCCGAGATTCATTTCAACAATTCTAAAACACAATCCTAGTATTTCAAAATCGATGTCTTGAAACAGGAGCATATCTTAGAATTGCACCTAACTCAAAATGAGCCTTACACAATGTGAACATTGTGCCCATTTATTTTTGCGCATGAAAGTTTATAAAACAAAATATTTGTCGGGAGATTGGTGTCACTTTAAGCCAACAGGGTAGCGAAGGCTACGGGCACGAGATCCACGGCTTTAAAACTTGCTTCTACGGAACTAGTTGTTCCACTACAAAAAAAAAAAAAAAATGACCGCATCTCCACGTGGTGAATGATGTTGATTGGGGCGAAGCTCTGGTGGTGCTGATGATACTGATTTTATTGTTCATAGGTAGTGCTGATTCTTTTTTATTGCTCATAGGTTGTGCTGAGTTCCGGGTTGCGTTTCGACTTCATTATTACTACTTTATGGTCGGTGAAATGCACAGCCAGTGGTTCTTCTAGCGGATCAGCTTGGATCCGCTAGAAGTCGTGGGAACGCATCTCTACCGCTTAAGTCAACGATCCATGCCAGAAAGAGAATGTGTGGTATGGAACGTGGTTATATAAGCATTTGAGCATTTGACCGCAGCACCCTCTCGTTTATAAACATTGAGTTAATGCATGCAAAGTTTAACGCGATTATATACGCATTTGACCGCAGCGCCCTCTCCTGCATAGACGTTGAGCGGCTACATGCAACGTTTCATCCATGATATCACCAGCTCTTGAGTTACTACCACATCTCAGAGCCCCCTACTCGTCCCGCAGTCGTGGCCGAGTGTGATTAAGGCAATGGACTAGAAATCCATTGGGGTCTTCCTGCACAGGTTCGAATCCTGTCGACTGTGCAAACATTTTTTCTTTTTATGTGAGCACGGATGCCGGACGAACGGACAAGGCTAGACCCTAAGGAGCTTCACCCCTAAAAACACTTCAACGCATACAGTGCGGGCTAGCTCACACCTGTGGCCTCTGTTGCCCCGTAAGTTTAGAAACGAGAGCAGCGCAGCATTTTCTTTGACCCTCACAAAACGAGTGTCAAATGCGAAAAAAGAACGAGGGGGCTGGAGTGCCACCACCGAGAAAAGGGGCACACACAGGCAGGAATTAAGTGAGCAGGGAGCAGGGCCCTAACCATGCCACTACCTCCTCGAAAATAGGGCACCTATTAAATTCCCTTCTTTGTAGACTCTTTCCGGAGTCTCTACGTTTTCAATTCCCCAATATCGTGAGGGGAAGGTACTCTCACAGTCACTCCAGACTTGGGTACTTTATGCTCGGTTCGTATTGTTTCTGCGACGACGGCCATTATTAGCTATGTTTCGCGGTGGATCCGGTGCGTGCACGGTGTACGGCGTGGCCTGGTAAATGTAGCTGGCAACAGCCGTGTCGCGGGGCACCGATGTCACGCGAAGCGTTTCCCTGATAAATTTAACAGGGTATCACGACATCAGGTGCAGCGTTTCCCCGCTAGATTTAGCGAAGGAATTTTACCGCTAAATAAACTTAGCAGAGAAGTCTCGAAGCTAAATTTTAAGGTGGAAATTGCCATGCCACGAGACGATGCAGTCTTTGATCATTTGCCAAATTTTTAACGGCGGTAGAGAATGACCGCGTGTGGAGAGAGCGTGCAGTGCCTCGGCTGTCACCTCGATTTATTTGCGAGGAGCCTACGATTCCTGCAAACGCTTTTCGAGTATTGTTTTCTAGTTACAAAAGCACCTCGACTGTAGCCGAGCCAGTGACAGTGGGTTCAATTGCGATGATTGGCAGGAGCTACGAGGCGGCGCGCCTTCATTGAGCCACTAACGAAGTCAAGTTCAACCGAGCTTGCCTGCCTTGGTAGAACAGAGTTGGTCTTTGGTAGCAAAGTACTTGCTCCGTTAGAATGATGGGGTGGGCATCTAGTAAACGTTTTAGCAAAGAAACATTGTGGGAAGAGACATGTTTAGGGGCTATGGAGCGGTCGTTACAACAATCCTGCCAGATTGCAGAACTTGAAAACAGACAGTGCTCCGTGACTCTACGAGAGCAGCCACCAATGGATGCTAATGGAAATGCAGTTTCCCCGATGTCACTCTTTTGTGCCTTCGTTTGACGCATTTTGATGCCCGACCTTATGCTCTAAAAGAAAGTGCTTCGATATGATTGCGTGACGCCACACTCAATTTTGCTCTGGTTTCAACTGGGACAAAAATGAAAGCCATTTACGACTCCTTGTAACACCGAATTAGAGTGCAACTCTTGAGGAGTAGGAGGGAAGGGTATTGAGGAAAGGGTATACCCCTCATTCCTCCTCCTCACCTCCTTACCTCCCTTCAAGCGGCGTCGCCGTCGGCGTAACTGTGAGGCCACGTGACCCTCGTGACCCTTGTGACCTCACGGGGGTCACGTGACGTGACGCGGGTCACGTGACCCCCCTTAGGACCCCCCTCAGGGGGTCACGTGACCCCGCAAAGATGTTCGGCACGGTGCTGTAACGTCACCATGCCGAAACATCACCGCAGTTACGGCAACGCCGCTCAAGCCAGAAATGGGTGCCTAAGAGCTGCGCTCTAAAAATTTGCACGATATTATCTTGGATCGGTTGAGCCTTAACACTGTTTGCAGCCCCCATCGGCCGTTGACATAACAACAGTCGAAACGCTCCGCCTAACCAGGGTATTACAGAGAATGGCTTCATTGACACAACACTAGCCGTTACTTAGCAATATTTTTCAGTAATGAAATGTCTCGAGCTCCATTATTTGCAATGATAATTCGTCAATGGCCTTAGCCATAAAAGTCGCAGAATGTGCTATAGGGCTGCGTTCCACAAGAAAAGTGACAAGTCATGCTTGATCGACACCCAGGTCAAGGCCATATAAGCAGTATAGCCCCATAATGGCTATATTGCTTACATGACCTCGACATCATGTCATGTGACACCCGACGATGTGTGATGCAGTGACGACACACACACACACACACACACACACACACACACACACACACACACACAAGCACACACAAACACACACACACGCCCAGATTATTTGCAACACATTCTGTGAGCCTCCGAGTTCACTGGATACGATGGAGACAGGCGTGAATTTTACATTTACATCCACTACAGTAATGTCTTGTTGATAGGAACACCTTTGTAATAGACAAAAATTCACAAATCTACCTCGTTTGTCTTCAAAAATGCCGTCCATATCGCGGGATATCAATATTCTTTCGCTTTGAGACATCGCCGTGCCGACGCATTCGCACATCTACCGTAAATTCCAGAGAGATGCCCCACCCCCGAAAGATAGCCCACCCATATTTTTGGCTTCATTTGCTATATTCTTTAGACATTGAAAGCTAGCCCACTCTTAGTAATATAGTGTTGGGATCAATGATGGCCTCGGCGTAAATGTGGCTAGTTTGCTATGGCTGGATATAAGCGAACGTTGCTGACTGGGAAATACAGTCATCTTTGCTTTGCTGCCCCTGCCACTATAAGAAGCTTGGAACGGGCACGACCTAAAAATAGCAATTTTTTAAAACTTTTTTTGATTGTACACTTAAAGGGATACTGAAGCGAAACTTGAAATACACCTATTATGGTCAGAAATAGGTTTAATACGATCAATGATACCCGTAAATCATAATCGCGCGTTTGTATTTTGAACGGATGGCTATATTTTTCACCCCGAGGGGCCCGATTGGGCACGCACTCAAAAATCAGCCATCGGAGAGCGCGATGCGTCTTGGGATATTGGGCGCGTTCGTGAAGTCACTTGTGCCAGACGGGAAAGGCTACGGCGTGGATGTTGTGGTTACGAGCGTTGACACTTGGTGGCGCGTCGACGATTTACGACCTGTGGACAACGTGGCCATTTGAGATGTGCAAGGACTGCCTGCACGCTGCACCACATCAAGTCAGCAACCACGGCACCACTAAAAAAACCAGCTCTGAGGCCGGATTCTCAAAGCGAACGACGAAAAAAGTGTGTACGACAAATTTGAGAGAAAACCCGTATTCTCGAAACTTTTGCGCAGGTTACGACAGAATCCTACGACAGCTCCGCAGCTGTCTTACGCACTTTGTACGATCAAATCAACATGGCCGACAGCCTTGCTCAGTTACTTGGTAGCGACGACCAACGGATAGTTATTTTTCTACGTGCTCTTCTCGTGCCTCCCGACTTCAACCAGCAAGAAAAAAGGAAGGAGCACTTGAAACAGACGACGACGATCAAGAACGCAGGATCCACAAACACCCGAGAAGAGCTACAATGGCTACGATTCTACCGACCAAGCGGGAAAGGCAGAATATAGTAGGCCTAGCAGCAACACCGACTCGGCGCACCGTTGCTCCGGCTGTCCTTGGCCAAGACCGTCTGCCCATGACCGGCTGGTCTGCTGAATGGAATATGCCCGCGTGACCCTTGTGGACCCTTCCCGGATGAATAGTTTGATCCCTGAACTAAATTTCAGAGGTCAATCTTTTCCCCTTGTCATCTCGATCTCCTTGTTTTTTGAGACAGCGGTGACGAACGCCGTCGTTGAAAAGGGACTCTCATTGATTCTATCTCCTTGTTTTGTGTGATATAGAGCTCAAATAAATGCCATACGGATTACCTTTGCAACACGGTATGTACGCTTTGTTATTAGTATGCCATTTTTATTCTGACACGACGCTACGTCACTGTCGGTAGCTATGCGATGTCGGTCCAACCTTTCTTTGCCGAGTGTCATGTCAGTATTGAGTTGCAATCGTAAAAGATCGGTCCAGAAGCGCTTACCGAAACGCGGTCTAACAGCGGATCCAGCACTTCGATCAAACGCGCGTGTCCGCTCCGAGTGTGAACAGGTATTTGCGTGGCTCTTGCTGACACACTTGTAGTTCAAACATATTTTTTTTTAACGTCGGCTCGCAGCTCGCAACTCGCAGCAACTAATACCGGCCGTGCCGGAAGCATGCTCGGGTTGTGTCGTGCAAAGAGCCGCAACGAGAACGGGCTCACTGCGGCCAACTACGCTTTGGCTTTCTCCGCCAAGGTTTTGCAAACGCGTTCAGGCCTAGGCTAATTCTGCCGGCACGCCGTATTGCCGCAGAACGGCGCTGCTCCTATGCCACAAGTGATGTCACGAGAACTTTCCCACCATCCACCAGATGTGAATTTGAAATCGTTTAATTAGGTTTAAAATTAGTTCTCCTGCGTTTTACAGCGCGATATTGATATTTCCGAGGTGGTGCCTGTCCCTAGCCCATATTTATGCAGAAAGATCGGCGCTAAAATTTCTTTTCCGTACCCCTTTAAAGTTAGCCCACTCCATATTTTTAGCCGATTTGCTCTTGATGTTAGCTGGGCTCTCTCTCGGTATTTTACGGTAGTCGGACCAAGACACGCATGCACACAGAGAAGCAGAGCCCCGCCCTCACCGGCCGGGTTCTGCTTGGCCACCGTACTCGTGTCTGGCTCCGTGACCAGCACGTGGGACGACTTGACCCGGGTCACGGGCGACTGCTCCTTGGCCCCGCCGCCCTCCCCCGGTGGAGACGCTGGGGACGCGCCGGCCGTTGAGAGTGCCGTGCGTGCCCTTGTCACCGTGGCCGCCGGCGTGGCGGGCGCCGCCTGCTGCGAGGGCGCACCCCCCACGGGGCCGGTTGTGGCACCCACGTTGCGGGGGGAGGGCACGCGTGGAGGCGGGGGAATGCTCGGGGAGCTGGCTGTGCCGGCCGCTCCGGCTGCGCCAGAGCTGCCTGGTCGCGTCTTGTACTTGGCCCCTGGAAGACGGGAAACAGCGTCTTTGGAATGGGCCACTTCAAGGTACAGAAGATTCCCTACTTCCCGGCAGAAGAAAAAAGAGGTACCGGAATGAGGCCGGAAAGGGGGTTGAAATTCTGTTTGGGCTTGGCGCCATCTTATGGCAGCCTGGAGAACGTGTGGAAGAAAAAGGACGGTTCCTCGAGCTCCCGTCGTGCTGCGCCATCTCATGGCATTTGTCAGAAATGGGGGCGAACCTTGCTCCCATTTTGCTCCACGGCTCCACTTGCTCCACGGCGAGGCGGCCCCATTTGGACACCTCTTTCTACTTCCACAGCGCTCTACTTCATTTTAAAGGGAGACTGACACCTCCCAAAATTTTTGTTTTATTTCGTGAAAGGTGATTCATTCTGGTGTCAGAAGACTACCCAATCAATCTTTTGCTATGGTGTCACATATATTTTTAATAAAGTCAAAATATCATGAGCCATTCCACTCTGGATGACCAGTGAAGCTGTTTAGCACACAACACAGACCCGCCCCGAGGTGCCGGAGGAAACTAGACAGACGCAACGGGACCGCCACCTTGGGAGAGCGGACGGAAAGGAAACTAGGCACGCAAGTGGTTGGAATGACAAAGAGAGGGCGGTGCGAACGTAGACATGGCTGACGTGGGTCACACAACAGCAAATCTTTAAGAAACCTTTATTATCTACCCAAGTCTATTGATCTTGAAAATGGTGACTACTGATAACTAATCTGCTGAATAGACCTATTGCTAAATTACCTAAGCACCAAGGAGAATGCAGAAAACGGTGTTCGACGTGTCGCACATGCCGGCATCTGCAGCAGTAACTGTTCTAAGGCAAAAGCCTAAAACAAATGGCACCTTGCACGCGCGTTCGTCAATGCTTTATTTTGGTTATTTACTTTGAATCTTTTATACGAGGAAGGCGTACGCGTGCACTGGTGCGAGCGTAGAGTTTTTAGTCACTGCACACAAAGAATCCACGGGTAAACAGCCATGCTGTAAAAACGCAACTGCTCAAAACCGAAACTGGACAGGGGAGAAAGAAGAAATATAGAGGAGAGAGTTGGCAGAAAACACTTAACTGTGCAAATTGTTTTTTTTTTTTTTTTTCAAACAACATATTTGTAGCTTTTTATAGAAGCTGCGAAAAATGGGTATCATACTTATTGTCTTTTTTTAGTATTATATGTGTGCCTTCGATGACCGATGACTAGTTATCTTTGGTGGTTGTGTCTAAACCATGGAAAACAGCATGTGACCATAGAGAAGAGAGTGAAAGCGACTCAAACTGGTCAGTTCTCGATCGGTGGTTTTCGGGTGGAAAGAAAACAAATTTCGAGCCGCATTTTGTGTTCTGGGTACATGGTTGGGCTCTCATCTGTCATGTACAAATAGTAACCTTGGCAACCATGAATACCCTGTCAGTGTCCCTTTAAGGCTGGTTCATTTAGCTGCGTTTGACCCCGATCGACTGTGGTACAGATGTTTGCGACGACTTATGACCATTGAATACGCCACGCACAGTGCTCAAAGTCAGGGGGATTTCCTGGGTTCTTGGACCCCCACCAAATTTGAAGGGTTGTCCGAGACACCCCACCATAGCTTTAGCACTGGTGAAGACACAATCATAAGTACACCACCTTGTAAACAAAAACGTAAGGATTTTGCTCATTCAAGTTCGGTTGAGCCCATCTCCAGAGAGAGAAAAACTATGTTGTGAGAAGCCATGTCAATTTCGTGTGGCACATAATGGCGTATGTTTTAATAACACTCTTAATTCTTCACGAGCAAAATAATCAAAAGTTACGTTGTTTGTCGCTTTTGTTTGCCGACAAACATGCTGGTTTACGCATATGTTTTAATCAAGTGGGTTTTGAGTACATCTAATAAAACCCCCCTTGCCCCCTTCCCTTTATCACAGTTTGTAGAGATCCCCCGCAACTTACGGGAGACTTTAAGCAGTGGCTGCGCCATCTATTGGGTAGCCCCAGAACGTTTCGGATACGCATATGTTTTACAAATCATTCTTCTGCCTCGAGCTCGAATTAACTCTGACAATGATATAAGAGACCGCTTCTAATAAGTAGTGCATAGAGGCGATCTCGCAAGTACTGCAAAGCCTTCTGTCTAGTATTAAAGGGGCACTGACACCCCAAAGGTCGTATTTTTTTTATTGTCTAAAACGATGCAAGTTGCAGTCATAACATGCCAAAAAAAAACGCATAACAAAAAAAAATTTTCCCGCGCGCGCGTGCGGGAAAATGTTTGTTGTTTGATTTTCCCGCCTCTCGCCTCCTCGCTTCTTTTGATTCGTGACGTCAAGAATCATGAAATTTAGAAGCTTTGTAGGCGACATTTCTCTAACATTTAATAACGGCAATCGTAAAACAAGTTTCTTAACGCGATTGCAAGCACTACGGCCCTTCTTTTTGAAATACCAAAAATCGAAGTTCGTTGTGGTGCCGTCTCCTGGATTTGTATCCTCCCACGGAAAACAGGCGACACCGCTCAAAACCGGTGCGCCGTCGCTCGCTCCTTTCCTCTTCGCTTTGGGTCGCCATGGCAACAGCAGGGAGTCGTGAAAGAAAGTGGACTCTCAGGACTCCGCAATATTTAACGTCAACGCACCGGCGCGGATCGCGCGGGAACTTCGAATTCGGCATTTGGAAGTCGTTTTTTTACTTCACAAATACTGAATTCCCAAATTTCGAATTTTGAGGGTAATGTCCCGGCATCGTTTTCAATCGTTTCGGATAATAAAAAAAATTATAATTTTGATGTGTCAGTGCCCCTTTAAGAGGGTCGAAAGGTTCTAAAGCAACATTATGAGATTGACTTGGTCGTGAAACTCTCGGGGAGAGTCGAACTTCCCTTCTACCCGTAAACTGCCATCCGAAGGCTACGATTCAAAACTGTATTCTTCGGAGACGCCACAGTGAAGCGACACCCAGGCACCGTGTTTTGAAACCTGCATGTTCTATAGGGTATGCCGTAGTTAGTATTGCAGCCATCCCCAAAAACGGTGGCACGTCGAATGACGTGAGGCAAATTTCACTCGAGGAAGCAGTGCCTATAGGCAGTTATGTAACTGAGTTAACCTATGCTGGATTGTGGCCAAAGCTACAGACAGCCACGTCTAGACAGGCCCAATCTTGAAAAATTATGTTGGGCAAATCAAAGCACCGTGGCAGCTGAGCATCCTCCTCTCAAAATGTGCCAGGAAATTCCACATGCACAACTACAGGGGAACTCCAATCACGCATCCTCAGCGAAACCCCTAGAGAAACGATGTATTACAGGCTCAAATTACATGACAGACGGTTATACGCATTCCCCCTCGTACGACAACCCAGGCGCATTGCAATGCTGTGAACCGACGAAACACAAACACGAAATTGCGCCGGCGGACGTATTCTTTTTTTTTGCCAAGAGGCTGCTCGTTCTTTGTTCAATCTCCTCTGCCAGCAGTGTGGCCATTACCGTATTTACCCGAAAATAGGTCGACCACGAAAATAGGTCGACCCCTATTTATTGAGCCCACCGCAAATAAAAAAAAAATAATTCAAATATAGGTCGACCTTTCTTTTTTTTTTTTTAAGGAACAGGGGAAAGTTAGGGCTAAAGAAACAAACCTTTATTTACAGCACTCTCAGCTAAATCACAGGGCGATGTCAAAAAAGCTTCGTCAGCTTGGTAGACATCCTCGCAAATTGGCAACAATACTTCACTGACAGCGTTGTAAAAGGAATGACGACAAGAAGAAACGAAAGAAGGTGGAGACGGGCGAGCGACGAAAGATCAAACACAAAGACGCGAGCAACGCTGCCAGCCTCGTGAGCAGCACGCGACCCGCCCAAAAAAACAAACTAAAATGCCTCCGGTTTTTTTTTTTTGTTTGGGCGTTTGCGAGGGAGAGAGGAATGGAGCGCATAGGAGGGCAAAGTGCAAAGTGCATGGCGCATCGCGTTCCTCTCCCTCGCCTTCCCCCTTGCCCAGCGAGGGGAACGCTACAGGCGTGATGGCGAAACTCGACGCCCGAGGTATGTGCGCGAGAGCCGTAGTCGGCGGCCACGGGCTGTCGGCTGCTGCTGCTTGGTTGTTTTTGTGCATCAAAAGCTTTTTGAAACAAGAAGCCGCGCGGCTCTACCGGGACGCCGGCTAGGTGATTGATAGCTCCATACCCTCGGTAGGGTTTCAAATTTTGGTTGCGAATTAGGTCGAAATTCTTTGGTCACGATTATAGGTCGACCCTTAATTTTTGACAAAATTTCCGAAAAAAAAAGGTCGACCTATATTCGAATAAATACGGTAGTTGCTTTCACCTCTTCCTTCCAATCGAGCCTTCCTTTGCTTTCGGGCTTTCCGGCAACGAGTTCCACTTTCCTCTAACACCTTGTGCTCTGCTCTCTCCATCTTTCTTTCCTTGACAATGAGATGCGACCACAACACACTAAAGAGGCGACAGGCCTCGGCGTGTTCTCTCGTTACGATTTCCGTGCGGGCTCCACAATTCGCATGCTCGCCTAACGAGGACATGCTGCACCCCCTTGGACATGGTTGCGAAGTGGGACATGCGCAGTACACGCCAACAAATGTCACGCAGGGAACAGCGGTGACTGACGCGCAAAGAAGCACGAGAAGCAGCACCATGATCGCCGCAGTGCCAGCAGTGTTTAGAATGCATCGTGGCTTCTGGACCCTGTCAAACTCCACAAATGTACTTAAGGGTGGCTCTGACCCCTAGAGATGCCCCCTCCCACGTTCTCTCCTGCTACGATTGTCTCGAGATGCCTTTTCCAACACTCCGAGAAGTAGAACCTTTGCTAAAGCTGGCCGTTGGTGGTGACGCCACGGACACCACCATCTTAAAATTGATCAACAAGGCCCAACAGATTCAACTGAGACAGGGGAGCTCAGTCGAGCTTGTACGTTATTAGTGGCCCAACGAGAGTTAAGGCTGGTCCAGACACCTGCATTCTGAACTCAACCGACTGTGCCCCAACCGCTTACAAGATGCTTATACGCCTAAGGCCCTTTCATGAGGCACCGTTTGCTTATGTTGCATTATGTTAGGAGAGCCTACATCCGCTTACGTCGAGGGTCATCGAAACATTTATGCTACGTATTGAAGGCCGATGCCCATGCAGCACTATCTGCCAGGCAGAAAAACTGCTCCCAGTTTCCTCCTCCGCACCCGAAACGCATGGGTCCAGAAGCTACTCCCTGCAGAAAGGAAAAGAGGTTTCACTCTTCCTGCTTGTTTGACAACCTTACAGCCCGGCAACCAATTCAAGGAGTAGCTTGGCACGCGACATACGAAGCATGAATATTCGGGTGATCCATAACGTAACGTAAGAAAGTGTAAGCAAATGCTCCTGCGTGAGTGGGTCCTTACCGTAGCAACTGATGGCAGTGTTACGCGTTGGAGCATAACGAAATAAAGTGCAACGGGCCTTGCGGTCACCACAAACGTCCGAACCAGCTTCTAGAACCGTCATAGAACTCTGACCGACCACGACGTGGCCAACGAACACTGCCAACGCCTCGACGGCGCCAAACGCGGCCACGCGTGGCCTCTCTCTTTCGGAGGGAGAGAGGGGGGGGGGGATGCGCACCCTTGTTTCCCGGTGGCTGCAGCGGGTGGCCCGAGCGGCGGCACCAGCCCACGGGGAAGATGTCCCGGGAGTCGTAGCGGCACCAGTAATCAAAGGCGCCCCTCCAGCCGTCGAAGGTGACGAAGATCATGTCATCCTTGACCGCCCCGACCGTGGCCGGGCAGATCAGGTGCGGGTTCTTGCGGTCCAGGGCCTCCAGTTTCATGCCCACCCGGAACTCGTTGGTCCTTGGGCTTGCCGGCTCCTGGGGGGGCCACCGGCATTTTATTTGTCTATTTAAAAAATACCGCCAGCTGCCCAATTGGCAACCAATCTGGTGGGTTAGGATTAGGTGAGGCAGGCGGAGCATGCGAGACGACCGAGGCTGAAGCCAGCGGTCTGCAGGTTGGCGGAGGATGCACACTCCAAGACGTTCTGCCCGCAGAAAGCCCCCCTTTATTCAAACTACATCACTTTTATAGGCAAGCCAAGAGGGCATTCACATACAGTTGTTACTGTGAAAAGTTATTAACTGTTGCACCCTCTACAGCTAAGGCAAGGGTGAACACTGCTTTGTAGACTGTACGAGTGAACTAGACAAAAAAATAAACCGTAAGTACTATCTACAACTGTGCACTGCACAAATGATATCCAATTCAACAGACACACTAATAGAAATGGTTAAAGGGCAACTCCGGCCAAAACTCAAAATGAAATAAATTACTGGTATCGCTGTAGTGACACAAAATACGACCCCCACCAAAATATTACAACCGTAGGACGCTGCATTCTCAACTAATGCCGATAACAAAAATGCGACCTGCCGCAAGCCGCTGCTCCTCAGCGGGCGGCCAGCAGGTTGTTGATCGCTAAAGCAAGATTGGGCCTTGACGTCCGTATCGTTCTCTTTTTTCCTCCGGTCTCGGTGTTGCGCGGAGTGCGCTTCTTTGAGCCGCTACCACCGCTACTTCAGCTTGTGATTGGCGTGTTTAGACGTTGCTTTTATCTGTAGCCCGTTTAGCTTCAATATAGACTTTTGTTTATTTGCTTGTGAGGACTTTAAGACTCGTTTTAGCGAGAAACTCGGTGCGCCCAAGACTGCCCAGCTGTTCCTCGAAAGATGCCGAGTGCAACTTGTAGCGCTGTGGGCTGCTCAAACAACCCGCTGTGCAACACGGAGGTGCTTTTTCACAAGTGTCCGACGGACCGGAAATTGGAGAAGGTGTGGGTAAACGCTGTTCGACGAGTGGACTTTGGACTTCAGCTTTTACGCGCCCGAGGAAAAAACAATGAAAAAACAGTCGTGTACAGCCCAGCACAAGTGTGTTCGGACGCCGCGGCCCGCGCCGGAGAGCCTCAAATCTTCGTGTCTGGGACTGGCCCGCAGCGCGAAAGCGAGAGGGCCCCCAGTACTGTACGTCACTGGCAGCGCGGCGCAAAGCAACGCCGCTCCATCCACGGAGCCCAAATGACAATTTAGGTCAAGCGACGAGTACGGAAGATCACACACACGGCGACAGCCGCCGAGTACGGCACCAAACGAGTTCACTTGTTTTTTAGTCACTAGCTTTTGGGTATAAGCGACGAGTACGGCATAGCACACGCACGGCGGTGGCCGCGGCGTACGGCACCGTACGAGTTCACGGGTTTTCCAGCCGCTAGCTTTTGGGTATACGCACTACCTCTTGCTACATATGCTCGATAACAACCACGCATACAGAATTTAAACAAAATCAGCTTACCTCCTATCTTTAGACGGCTAGCGCAACAGAGGTAGATGGCGCTCGACCTGCATACTCGTTGAACGAGAACGATCCTGACGTCACGTTCCCATAGCGGCTGATTTCCAGTGTCGCCGGGGCCTCGAGCGGCTAGTTTCGGTTTTGTTGGCCGCGCCCCAAACAAAGCATTCGGGCGTCGATATCTTTAAAACTACGCACAATAACGAGAAAAAAATTACACCTTGCAATTCAGGGATGCTGACTGCACTAAAAACAGTCATAATCCCAAAATCGCAAGTATGGACCGGAGTTGCCCTTTAAATGCAAAGGGAACACAACAAACAAAAGACTATGTGAAATATGGTTGGTTTTAAAGCTCTGGTTTTGATTGCACGCATGCTGCTCACTACACTGTCTCGCTCTTCATCGTGCAGCATAAATCCACCATCCCAAGGTGCGAGCCTATCAAAGGGTGACAAAGAAAAAAAAAAGTATGTGCTGAAGTATGAGACAAGGACATTATCTGCCTTATTCAATAGGAATACTCTTATCTCTGCCTTATAAGAGCCATAAAAACCACTCTTGTGCCGTTTCAAACCCGTCAACCACAGGATGGTGGGTTCAACCGTGTAGTTCACGGGCCCAACACTCGGGGTTCACGACTTCAATTCTAGAGTTGATGAGTTTAATGCTAGGAGTGATAGGTTCAACCGAGTTGATGGAATAAAACACACAAAATGGGAAGGGGGATGAAGGGCCCACGCAACTGTTAGGGTGCCCCAAAGAAAGAAGGGAAGGAGGCAGTACCTGCTTGAAGTAGGAGTCGAGGGCAATGTCCGCCTTGTTGAGGGTCTTGAGCAGGAACATGGGCCAGGAAGAGGCGTTCATGCGGAAGCCCAGCGGGGGCTGCAACATGCCCCCTGAGCGCTCGCAGTGGCCGATGGGGCGCACCTCCCCGGAGTCCACCAGGCGCCAGAAGTCGTTCTTGTTGTCGCCCCCGTCCAGGCGCAGGCGCAGTCGGGGGCCCTGCACCCCGACCACCGTCGCGATGCAGGTCGATGTCACGTTGCGGGGATCGAGGGCCTCCAGCTTCATGCCCGCACGGAACTCGTTTGTCGGGGGCTCCGTGTTCTGAAACCGTCGAGCAGACCTTATTATCACTGCAAGAACGCTTGCATCTCAATGAGGAGACATCTGAGTTTGAATATACCAGAAAGAACTCTCAAGTATCAGCTCTGAATAGATTTGAGTCCAGATACTGAAACACTGTAAACTGAATACCAAAACATTAAGTATGAATACTGGCAGTGAGCCTCAACACTGAAAACACTTGAGCCTCTAAACTGAAAACAAATGTGCTTGAATAGTGAGAATGCCTGAGCCTGAGCACAGAAAACATACAAGTCTGAATACTGAAAACAGTCCAAATGCTGAAACAATGAAACCCAAAAGTTGAAACTATAGGGTATCTAGTTTATCCTCTCTAGATGCTCCATGTTCTGTGATCCAGAGAGCAGGACAAATCTGTCAAATCACTTTGACATTAGAAAAATTGAGAAAATACCAATGATAAATAGCAAATTATATTAAAATATTGAAAGCTCACTGTATAGCTATCATGAACTAGCTAGAAGCCTTCAATTGAATCAAGATGAAGTCAATATTAGATTCGACAGGAATATGGTAGATAAAATATTGGAACTTAAATTGACCATGTATTAGATTTTTTTGTCAGTAAGCAGTGATGGTATCAGCATTTGAACTTTTGTAGCAGGTCCTGTAGCAGGCAAAATATTGGTTTGGAACAGCCAGTGAAGCTTTTCGAGCAGATGCCAACTTCTGTTGGCGTATCACCTGAAAATAAAAAAAAGTGATGCATCGCTAAATGAGTTCATCCTTGATAATGATTGAGGGTTTCTCCTTGATAGTGCATCATATTACTTATTACCTTTTGCAATAAGAATAGAGTGCAAAAGGAATGTAGAACCTTCTTTTTAGAAATAAGGCTCTAATCAGAGCAGGTCCCACTTTCCGTATAAACTCGTGTAAGGGCCGCACTACGTCTGTCCGATTTGAGGGCAAATTTTCGAGGTGCGGCCCGCCCATACACGGATTAAAAGAAAATTAAAAGAAAATATTTGTATCCACATTCCTAAATGAAAGTACATGAGCGCGCTCGGCTGCACTGGTCGGAAAAGCCTTCATTCCGGAATCCGGACTCAATTGTCAGTCGGATTTAATTAGCTTACATACTGCGCAGTACGCTTTTTTTTTTTTGCCGTACTTGGATAGCATGCGCGGCAACTTTCGGCTTGAATCCCGTATGACTGTTGAATTGGTACTTGCTCATAGCTCTCAAATTGCGCAAAAAGGCAGACAAATCATGACGCTTTGACACGAATCAATGAACAAAAGGAAACCTCCCCAGAGCGTACAGTGGCGTTTGGAAACCTGAGTGTATGCGCGAGCCGAGCCCGCTGAATCGCCATTCCTCGCGCTTGCCACGGAACCTGACATATCCTTTATCTTTTCTCAATGCCTTGCCTCAACATAAATGCACCCCAACAGTGCGGCCAACCACGATCCAGGTCGACAGCCTGGATCGTGGAGAGCAAATATCAAGGATGCAAACACATGCCGCTACGTGCTCGGGCGGTGGCTAGCGCCACCTAGCGATATATATTCATAGAAACATGGCATTACAGTCGGCGCGCCTCAAGAACAAGGTGGTGAGGCGCATACGCAAATAATTCCTGCAATTTTCTTTTTTTTTTGCAATACTTTGTTTTAAATACGGGGGTGCAGCTCTTAGACGGGTGCGGCCCTTACAAGCGATTATACGGTACAATGGGTACCAACAAAATGGTTGAAAAATGAATCGTAGTACAACTCTTCAGTTGGAATACAGACTACCCCTATAACTTTTACACCCGGCAATTTATTTAGCCTGGAAATATATTTTCTCTAAATTGCCAGCAAAAACCAGCATATGCGCTAACGAATCTACCAAATAAAAAATGCATCCCTCAATTTTTCTTAACCTTCTAATTTCAAAATGCTGATGTCATAAACTGCAAAAACCATCACCCACAAATATTATGAAAACTTACACTAGTGATTTAAAAGTGACACTGCTCTTTAATGGCATTAGAACTAGAGTAAAGTCAAAGTTCGCTGCTGTTTCATTTGACAGCTGCGTGGAAACAACCTTGACTACAGTATTTTATAAAGAATAAACCCATTTTTTTTTTTTCTCTTTCTCTGCACAGTTTTTTAAATTAGAGATAAACTTACAATCAAGACCAAAGAAGGTAGATCTGTTATAGTACTAAGCCTAATTTCCGAGCCTATATCGCGCTTGCCCAGGCGCTCATTCATGTCAGCCGCTGCTCCTAGCACTCCAGTGTAAAGCAGTGAAGCTCAACGCATACTCGCTGATGAGAGGCGGCACAGAGGAATGCAGCAGATATGGTAATCAATCTCATCAGGAGTACAGGACCCTGGTTTTATCTTATCACAGTAGCCCATCCAACTATTTTGCAATGTTTTCTCATGACTCTCAGCTCCTGACATAGCTGACATCGCCTGGAAGTTTAGACAATGTCGGTGAGCAACCGACAAGCGCGGCTGACGAGCAATTGCTATGCTTCATTTCACCTTAATTTAAAGTGCAGCCGATGATATGAGTCAATGGAACCAACCAAGCAATGTCAAAGTGCAACATCATGGCATTTGTCTATCTTCTTGTACATGTTCTTTCATCGGCCACACCAATCAAGTGCAGCGAATGTCCCATGACTTGCACTTTTAGTACTGTCCAGACCGGTTATAACAAAGTCAACGGGAGTCGGAAATCACTTTGCTATATCCACTATTTCGTTATAACTGACTTCGGTTAACGAAGTGCAAAAGGGAGTGGGAAATTGTGATCGCTTTGCTCTAGCCGCCATTTCGTTATAACCGACTTCGTTATAACCGGTCTTGACAGTATGTGTGTTTGTGGTTGTATCTGTTGAAGGCTTTGGCTGTACTCCGACTTAAAAAGAAACTGAAGTGGTTCTGTATTTGTATAAAAACATTTAAATTGTCTTCATTCGGCCTCCAGGATCACGAATATCGAGAAAGTTTTTCAATTTGGGGCACAGAGGCTGCAGTAAATCATTTTCAAAGAATCATTGAAGCCTTTTCTTCCCGGAGCGTTACGTCATAAAAGGAGTTTTCGAAATCTCAGCTCTCACGCATCTTCAGCGCCTATGAAAGCTATGCACACACACTCTTGCTATTTTCAGAAATGGTCACTAAAAGACGTCACGACTGGTGTCAGTGCGGAAGAATGCACTTGGCAAGCTTGCAATTGCACGTGCAGTCCACACAAGCGACATATGCTTGGCGGACGGAAGATCCCTTGATGACGTAACGACTGGTCGGAGGTTTTTTGTGTTTTCTCGCGTCAAGTTACATTTTCAGAGAAAACGAACGTGATATTCAGATTCACGGGATAAAAATGCTCTAGAATTACCTCCAACTCGTTTTTAGGGGCGAAGCTCCTTAGGGTCTAGCCTTGTCCGTCTGGCATCCGTGCTCACATCAATCTTGCTGGTGCTCGTGCTCGTGAGCTCACGTTCTCACGCGCTCGTGTAAAGGAAACAAATTTTTAAAAAAATGGGAAAAAAAAAAAATGTTTGCGCAGTTGACAGGGTTCGAACCTGTGCGGGGAGACCCCAATGGATTTCTAGTCCATCGCCTTAACCACTCGGCCACGACTGCGGGACGAGTAGGGGGCTCTGAGATGTGGTAGTAACTCAAGAGCTGGGGTTTCTGTCATGGATGAAATGTTGCATGTAGCCGCTCAACGTCTATACAGGAGAGGGCGCTGCGGTCAAATGCGTATATAATCGCGTTAAACTTTGCATGCATTGGCTCAACGTTTATAGACGAGAGGGCGCTGCGGTCAAATGCTCAAATGCGTATATAACCACGTTCCATACCACACATTCTCTTTCTGACATGGACCGTTGACTTAAGCGGTGGAGATGCGTTCCCGCGGCTTCTAGCGGATCCAAGCTGATCCACTAGAAGAACCACTGGCTCTGCATTTCACTGACCATAAAGCAGTAATAATGAAGTCGAAACGCAACCCGAACTCAGTGCTACCTATGAGCAATAAAAAAAAAATCAGCACCATCAGCACTACCTATGAACAATAAAATCAGTGCCATCAGAACCACCAGAGCTTCGCCCCAATCAACATCATTCACCACGTGGAGATGCAGTCATTTTTTGCTTTGCTTTGCGCCACATTAAACCCTCTGGCTGCTGATGTGGTGCAATTCTTAGCAAAAACGGTACTTTAGCGCAAGATGTAGCAGACTTTCAATCGTGGTGCAATTTATAACAAATGGCACATCACTTCTGTTACTGCAGTAAACAAATTTGTGGCGAGAGACTTTGAAAGCACAAGCATGTTTTACTTTAAGGGTCTTATGCTCCTATCCCACACAGTGTGGCATATGATCATTGCTATCTTTGAAAGGGGACTATAGCCAATGACGAAAATCAAATATTGTCTAAACACAGTATGCACTTGCATCCTGAACATGCAAACATCATGCTCAGTCACCCAGGAGAAGTTACTGCTTTGAGCTCAAATGGGATTTAGGATTTATCCTTCATTGGTCTCCTCTCATAAATGATGATTCACTAAAAAAATATGCAGTGTAACAAAAATGCACGAGCTTTGTTCACAAAGAAGGTTGCCTTGTTTCCAAGTAAATGCAGTACCCTCAGCCAGACCGTTCATTAACTACTTTGTGAAAGATTACACAAAAAAGACATTTAGAGCTGGCAAGCTTAAGAAAATGCCAGAAGATGGCACAGAAAGAAATATACACAGCTTGTGTCAAAATAGTTTCCCAGATCTCGTGAGATAAACCAAGTGCGCACCTGCTTGAAGCAGCTGGATGGAGCTGGTTGAGAGTGTGTCTCCTTGAGATACTCATCCCAGTCAAAGTAGCCTGGAAACAAACATCACCGTCAACAGTACTGTTCAGTTTGGGAGAAAAAGCTCCCCATAATGACAGCGCTTGCAAACAGTGCGGTGAAGCACCCCTTCTTAGCTCTGCCAAAACCAAAGGTTTTTCCATTCTTTGTGGCTGCAGCTCTTTTACAGGTATCAATCACCCTTGCTGAAAGAACAGGTAGATTACTGTATTTTTTAGTGTATAAGTGGCACTTCCCTCCCAAAAAAATCTGCTGGTGTGTCTTATACAACAATGCAACTCATAGAAATTTCTTTTTTTTTTTTTTTAAGTCCAGACCTTAAATCTGCAAGATGTAGGCGGCATTAACATTTACGACAAAGGAGGGAAGGCACAGAAGTCTTTTCATCTCGTCGTCGCATAGTAACAGGTCCACATCCGTCGGACGTCGCTTCGGGTACCGCGGATCGGCTTTGCCTCATAATCCGAACCCGACGATATAGCGACGTTCCGGGGAAGCAACAGCCGACGCACAAATACCAATTTTCCATGGAGTTACGTGCCTCAAGCATTTGCTCCTCAAAGTTGAAACACGTCGCTACTCCTCCGCCTAGTTGGAACGTATTGCCAATTCCGTTCAGTCTCTCGAAGCGGCCAAATACGACAAACGCGACAAAGTCCAAATAATTGCGACGGGCTTCGGACTTTACGCAAACTTTACGGGTCGCACGGCTCTGGCCCATCGCCCATTCGGTCTTGCCTCCACACGAAGATGCACCGAACGTGTCATTGCCTGGTGCATTTAGCGCCCTACGTCGCCCACGCGTCGGAAGTGGCAACAAATTACGTCGCGGGGGCCGGCATGTCGTGCCGTCGGACACTGCAATTCTGGCGATGGTAACCGAACAATCTAACGAAACACCACCTCGATTGAGCATAGTAATCCACTAGACTCAGTTACACCTTACAATAGACAGTGGCGGGCGGTACAGATCATTGGAGTCAACCCTGTGCTGCGTCAGTATAAAGCAATTGTTGGGACAGGGGCGGCGACCGGCAGCGATGCACGCGTCACATGGGTAGTAACGCGATACTTTTGTGTTGCCAATTGGCTGGGATAGCTAGTAATGTCTGTTTGGGTCCATCGTAAGGTAAGACTGCGTATAACAGACTGCACCCACCCGAGCTCTCGTACTGGTACTGGATGGTGTTCTGGGGCTTCAGCTTGGGCCGGTCTGAGGCCGAAGCCATGCTGGCAGGGTCTCCCCGCTGGCGGAACTTGTCTAGGCACTCTGTGCTGCAGAACTCCCGCAGTAGCCCATGGTCGTCTAGGTGCACGGAGGCCCCTCGGATCACAATCTCACAGAGGGCGCAGGCCACCTGGCAGGAGGGGGGAGCACACGCGGGAGGTGGTTGGCTACCACCTCCAACGGGCAGCTCGGAGCAAGAAATCGAGGCACTTCGGCTACAAACGATTACAACAAACCAACGTGCACTTTGCACCGCCCAGTCTGCAACTACTCCCTCCACACCTAGGAGGTGTCGCTTCAGCCGCCCCAGAGAATTCAATGCCTCCTCTTTCAAGTGCTCTTTTAGTCCCTTTATTTCCTCCCACCTCCACAACTGGAAGGAGCAGAAAAGGAAGCTGACCTTTTGGATTTCAAAGCCACAACTGGTTCGTCAGCGTTCAAAGTATTGCAAAACGGGACCCCCCAAAAAAAGAAAAGAAATTAGAACACAAGGGCGAGAGCTAGAATTGCAATCTTCAAGTTGAAATTGAAAAAAAAAAAAAAAAGCAGACAAGGTACCTATTTATTTCATTCCTTCCTTCAAAAAGAGCAGAAAAAAAATCTGTCTCTATGGCGTGGCGATCTGAAAGTAAGCACTGAAAGCTTAGAAATGCCATTAAGGGGGGACACTGGCTAGAGGTTGAACTTCTGAACTACTCAAGTGATCGGAATGAAATTTGTAGGGGAGACCTAACTTCAGATGTAGGCATACTGTGCAAACTTTCAGATCTCTAGGACAACTTTACATACCTGCATAAGATGTGTCACTCTTTGTTAAGAAATCTATGATATGCAATTGAAGCTATTAAGCATCATTTTAACTGCTTGAATATAAAGTGGGGGATGTGGGACTTTGGGCTATCTAGTTTTTACAACTCAAATGTAAATATTTCAGGAAGAGTGATTACCTCAAAATATCAGATGCATATCTGACCTATGTCAGTTTTTGAAAACATAGCTTTCTCTCAATGAGGACTTTAACTTAAAACAAAATAAAGTAGATAGCCCGATTCCCCAGTAAATTTCAGTTCAGAAACATCTTGATTGTGGTATCAGAAAAATTTTACTTTCGAACAAAAGATTCCTTTGTATGAAATTTGCAGCAAAAATTGCAAATGAGAAAAATGCATTCAAACATTCTTCATTACTTTGTTACTGCCTCACACTGTACTGAAAATATTTTATATCAACGTAACTATCTGGCGCATGGTTATGAAATTTAGTGTAAGGGTGTTTAATTAGTTTCCAAAACCAAAAACCTAAAAATTGAAAAATTATTTTTTTCAAAGCATTTTGAAACTTAAGCTTATGTCTCCCCTTAAGAAGTCTCGTCTGCACGCCCATAGTTCAGGCCTTTAGACAAGGGGCGGGATTCATTCTCCCTTCCCACTTAACACTATAATGGAAGCAAGCAAGGTCGCTTTGCCCTATTACAACAACACGTAAGAAAAAGAGTTATCTATCTGCCCATGTACCCAGGCAGACAAAGATCAGTTCAGGAAAAGTGCTTCTTGAATTGGGCAGTATACAGCTACTTTGAATGCCAATTACTTCGACAGAACGGTACACACAATTATACACCCCAAAAAAATGATAGAAAGTCTTGAGAATGCAGGCGAGCTGGTAGAATCCCGACGATGCTTAGTTTTTGACACTAACATCGATGTTCGTCATGGTAACACATCTGAGTCTAGGCAATAAGGATGCTACACAAGGTTTAAGTATCAAAACAGAGTGGATTACACATTCATTTTATCACAACACTTTGCATGTTACCTCTTGTTTGTCACAGAAACACACAAGAGGTAACATTGTTCCTGTCCAAGTAAAAGATTAAACTATTAATGGGTGCAATGCGGAAATTTCTGGACACCAAGAGCTGCAAGCCAATGAAATTAGTGGTGACAAGCTTCTTGCAAACTGCAAAATGCTAGCCTTTTGCAACTCATCACTTATGTCAGACATTAATACCATAACATTTTTCTTAATCTCAATCCTTTCGTGTTACCTTTACAATATTTGCTACCAACATAAAAAAAGGTCATTGCATAAATGAAGTCCGGTTGAAAGAGACAGCAAGCCTTAAAACTTAAAAGCTACCATTCTACGCTTGCACACACACACACCAACACAAAGGCATTCCACACACACAACAGAGATGAAAGACAAGGTCACACATGTAGGCAGGCGCACAGAGCAGTTCCGTGCAAGAGTAGAAAGCATGAAGGACTGAGAAAACGCATAATGGATGAGAGCGACCCTGCTCACCTCACCAGGACCTTCGAAAGACGAACAAGGAACTAATGTATCTGAAACACTCCACAAACGGGAGACTATCCAAGATGCCTAGGAAGTATGTCGCCGACCTCAGAGGCATGCATGAAATAGACGATGAGAGGGATGTCTAAAAATGGCTCTGCTAGTGCCAGATCATCCTCCAGCGATTATGAAGTAAAAAATGTCATAGAAAAAAATCTTTGCGAGCCAGCAAGGGAGGCTATTGCGCGCAGGTGTGGGCATCTTGAACCGACAGCTGTGGAGAAACTTCACACAGCTGCTGGGTCTTTGTTTACGCAGAACTCCCTGGCAGCATATCAGATGCTTGTGAAAGCCACAAAGGCCGTTTTTCCGATAGCCTTAAAGGGGAAACTCCGCCAATTTTTTATGATTTCCAATTTGGCTGAAATTCGGCAAAGCAAATGAAATCTTTTCGTAAACTGCTAGCCAAAATGTTTTATTGAAATGAACGTCTTTTCGTTGATTCATCAAGTTTTAATATTATGGCATTCACATAAATTTTATCGGCGACTTCCTACTGTCAACACTGGAAAATGCCTGCTTTCCCCATTAGTATCTGTTGACATATCGAAAGGGCTAACAGAGAAGCCCCAGAGATCCTTCTTGCACAACTTGGTTGTCGAAAGTCCCTGTATAACGGGTAGCAACTTACGCCATGCAGTTCACCGAATAAAGAATGCCAAAAAGAACTGTGGTGTTCTAAAGAAACAGTTTCACAACGACAACCGAAGCGAGCCGTGCGCCGAGAGATCCGGTGTGCAAGAAAAAACTTCCGCAGCTCAAACGGTTTCAAGAGCGGCAATCGCAAAGTTAAGCCAGGTGCTGCGCCTGGCAATGACCCCCCTTCAAAGTAGTTCGAGGAGGAGCGGTATTGAAATCTATCTCCAAGAGCTGGCCGATACTTGGTGCAGTCACATCTGTCGCATGTGACGGGATTAATGAATGTATTCCTTATAATTTTGAAGAATATTTCACCAGGATGGTCTGACCAACCAGCTATGAAGTGGGGAGAAGGGGGCTGTCACAGTTGACTTGGACCACTCGGCATTCTAATCGCGCAGCAATGCCAGTGGGTTGAAGGCGGAAAGCGAGTCGTCTGAAGAAGAGTCTAGCTTCCTTTTGTAGATGCCATTTGAAACACTACTATTCATATCTGAAATTGGAGAGTTTAGGGAACGACTTACAAAACTCCGACATGATTGAGACTTGTGAAATGGTTTAGGTCCAATTTCACTTCCAGAGGAACGTTAATCCTTCCATGCCCGAGTATACTGTGGCGTTCCCCTGTGGTTTCAGTTTCGGTTTTCTCTCTGTTGCTCCCAACTGGGCAGTCTTTTCTTTTTATAGGTGTAGTGACATGTATGAACAGGCGATGAAAACTATGTTTTATCTTACGACATCACTTTTTCAAGGCATGTGACTTTTTTTTTTTTGTTTAGGCAACTTTTATTTCTATATACTCCTTCGTTGTCACAGAATGACAAATCTGTGTCGTTCAACCTCGCACTTCATGGCAGACCTTGAGATCTAGAATAACTAATGAACTAGACCAGTGGTTCTACAGCGTCGTTATTTCGCGGACCCCTTGTGGATCGGTGGTGATGACGGAGAACCCCGTTCGTGGTAAGGGGAAGAAAAAGGTATAGGCTAAATATGATAATGGTTCAATAAATGAATATAACTATTGTAAAATCCCGTAAGGATGCCCTCTCTCGAGAGATCGGCCATCCCATTTTTCTGGCTGAATATATGTAACATGAAAATTCCGAAACATCGCCCACCCCTTGATTCCCGTTGGACGTCAAACGACATCCGACGGGAATCGCGCATCAACGGCGCGATCTGCGGTACCGGTACGTCTGACAAATGAATCTATAGCGGATTCCCGTATTTTTGTCCGCAATCTGCGTACGCAATATTGATTCCTAGCGTTAGCACGCGCGAATTGTTCCCGCGTGTATATTGCACCGTGAAAGGGGATTCTGCTGTGTCCGCAATCTGCGGTATTTGTTTCCGCGACACGCAAGTTCTTAGCATATTCCCGCGATCTGCGTGCGCGATATCGGTTTCCGTGACAGGCAAGATTGTAGCAGGTTCCCGCATGTTTATTGCACCACGAAACTTGAATCTGCTGCGTCTGTGATCTGCGGTGTCCGTTCCCGTGAGATGCGAGTTCTCGGCGGGGTTTTGAGGGTCCTTCGCACCGTGAAACGTTGATCTGCTAAGTCGGCCACTTGTGGTATTCTTTCCCATGACACGGGAGTTTGTAGCGAATTCCCGCGTGTTTATCGCATCGTGAAATGTGAATTTGCCATGTCCGCGATCTGCGGTATCAGTTCCTGCATTATGTGGTTTGTAGCGGATGCCCCGGAGCTTATCATTAATTTGTGATCAAGTTTTGCTCTGATATCCCCAAAAAAAGCCCACCCCATGTTTTTCACCATCCCTCTCTTCATTTTGGGTGGGCATTCTTACGGGATTTCGCGGTAAGGGCTAGTGTGAAGTAGACTTCTCTTTTTGAAACATACATGAGAAAACGCACCGAAAAATTGGAACGTTTCTTCTCAATCTGAGAAAAGACAACTCTTCTTGACGGGTTTAACGGATGAGGCTGGGCTTTGCGGACCCCTAGAATGCTTCGCGGACCCCAAAGGGTCTGCGGACCTCCCTTTGAGAACCACTGAACTAGACTAATGAACTTGGTATTCGACGACCGTAAAAACAAAGAGGTTACCGTTCCAAATAAACGAAGGCCAAGTATGGTCGTCTGAAACGATGACTTCAAGGTGTGATGTCGAGGTGCCACTGCATAGTACCATGTTTTGAAAAGTACAATTTGAGAAATATGTTGTATGCTGAAGGCATGCAAACATCAGTGAGCTTTTTGCACATAAAATAGGGTGTCTTCTATAAATACACCTTCTTTAAAAGATCATGCTACAGTGTCACTGAGAAAAAAAAATTTGCGTTCGACATGCGGGAAAAAAAACCCGGCACTCGGAGGGTTAAAGAAGCTTAAAAAGTAGGTGCAGCAAACTGTATTCATGTCCTTGGGGAGCAGCGTGTAAATTTACTGCCATTAGAGATTGCACTTAACCAGAAACTTAAAAAAAAAAAGTGAGAGCAAAGCTGTACTCTTGCTGAACTTTTAGGTAGGTCTCAAATTTTCCGTATTTACTCGCATAATGAATGCACCCCCCCACAACAGGCACCAATATTTTGACTTCTTTTTTTTTTTCTCTCGTAATGAACACCTTCTTAATTTTCCACTCCACAAGTCTTGAACTGCATCCAGCTTAGCCAGCTAGCCACCAAGCCCGTTAATTTTCTTTTGCCACCAAGTGACCAAGCCAAGTCAAGCCAAGCCAAGCCGCTCTCGTAATGGCTGCAATTGCGTGGTTCCGGAAGTGACCGAGGGATCCAAGATCTGTGCAGCCTGTCCTACCCGTGACGTCACAAACGTTGATGACGATAACTAGAGAAGCACCCCCTGCAGTTTGTGCAGGCCGCCAAAGGGGGAGTGAAAGGGCATCTTAAAATACTGTGTGAAAAAGTACTGGTACTTTACATTGAAAGTATATTGCATTTATAGTGCTTTACTTCAAGTACATTATGCCCAGTGTACTTACTGCTTTACTTGAAGTACTTAACCTCTCATTTACTTTGTACCTTACTTCAAGTACTTTTCAGATGTACTTTGCGCAACACTGCAGACTTGATATTTTATGAATTTCACCAATTATACATCTAGAACATGCTCATGAGTAAACTGAGGAAAATACTTTTTGTAGTATTACTTCTTTCCCGCCGCATGACCTTATTTCTCTTGCCTCTTCTGGATTGCTAAATTCCCAGAGATTTGATGCCAGCGAAATTATGTGACAATTTCAATTGAGCCCTTCTCGCAGTTCATCGACCTGTTTGCGACAAATTTTCTCTGCCTCTATTATTTGTTTTCATTTTCGCGTAACTGCCATGTAAGTGTGCGTGACCAACTTCAACGTCTCTTAGTATTTCTGCGGCATTGAAATTAGGCCAGCAACGTCTTAGCATTTTTCAGTTACCTGATAAAGATGTCAATACTAAAGTTTGTTGCAACATCCGTAGTCAAAGCTCCGCCACCAGTGAGAGCTCTCCATCTTCAATAACACTCCGGAATCTCATAAGCATGCGCAGACCGAGCATGACAGAAGGGAATGAGCCCATGCTGCAGATGTAAGCTTCTCCTGCAGGTCTTATGCTGCGACAGACTACAAAACAGTGTCGTCGACCCTTTGGGCTGGCTCTTTTGGAGATTAGTTATTTCTATATATCTAAAACCTCCTTTGAAGTAACATGAGGCTTCATACAGACTGAAAAGTTGTGCTTCACGTGAGAGCGTTGTCAAAGGGGCACTCTGACATATTTAATAATCTAATAATTTACAAGTGCAACCACCTACCCGACCTGTGCAGGGGCTGTGGTAGAAAATAGGCAACACCCCTCGACGCAAAACTTGAGACAGCCCAAAAGATGTAAGCAAAGTACTCCGAGATACTACCGTAGAATACTGTGCATCTGCCCATACCACACTAAGCGCCCATACCCAAATTTGTAAGATCTGAGAAAATATGCACTGTAGATTGATATGTAAAATTGATGACCGGACAAGCGCCCGTCTCCCATTTTTCCCTGATTATCTCTAAATTTTGAGTGGGTGCTTGCCCGGTGTTTTACGGCACATAATGTTTCACCGAACACAAACAATAATGAAAGAAATGCTGATATGTTTACTGCCTAAACACAGAAAACCAATGAAATTTTTTACTGCTCGTGGCTATGAATAACCCATTCACAAGTGCCCATTTCTTCAGAACTTCTGATTTGAGATAGCACATTGCTATGTCTAATGAGCATGTGAAAACAGTGAATTTTGACTTCGAAGCGAATAGTGGCTTTGGCTGAATATTTCTGAATCGAATATTAAATAGTTTCTCTAAGCATTTCGCTACTGCAACATGCCTAAGCGAAAATCCAGCTGAATTTGTGAAGGTGGTTGCCAGACTTCTGCTTGTCCATTTCTAAGGTATTCATTGACTGTGGCCTCTGGGGAAGTCCAAAACCTACATTGGGATGGCAAGTAAATGATGAATTTAACTTAAGATTAAGCTTATTATCCCCGAGAGCGAACACAAGAGTTGGTGCGGTCGCCGCGCCCCGATAGGGTGAGGTGTACCGTGAGGTCAGGCGAAGGACTATGCTTCACAATCTCGCATCCGGCTCGCTTCCTTGCCTCTATTTCCTGGTTTGCGATCCTGCTGGCCTACTGTTCAGTGCCGCAATGCAAATCCCGAAAAGAAGCCGGTATCAGCTTTCACCACCCGAAGACATTCGCCCGTATTCACCAGGCGTGACTAACTAGCGCCGTTTTAAGGTTAGTAGCCCGACTAAGTAGTTGCGAGCTAAACAAGAAATTCGCGACTAACGAGCGATTATGTTCTTCGGTATTCACGAGCACAAAGCGAGCGGTGACTATCTAGTCAGAACTAACATGCAGAAGTGACGTAAAAAGATAGGTCACGCATATGCATACTTAAACACCACTGCAAAAATGGGTATCTTATCGTATAAAAACAAACATTTAAATGTTTATCCGGAAAAAAAGTTACAATGAGAGACATATTGTCCGAGAGTTTTACAACGGAAAATTTAAAAACAACGCCAGGAAGAAACACAGAAGCCGCATTGCCAGCGACATAAACAAATATGGAAGCGCCCGTAAATGCGTTTTTTTTCTCGCCGTCCAGCGCCCTGCTGAGATCTCTTTAGCGGTATCACTGACCGCTTAACATGGCTATTTACGCATTATTTGCTCCTCCAATTCTTTTTACATGTGTCCCCCAGCGTTCTGAGACAGTAAGTGCTTCGTTAGTGCTGGCGGTCAGCGGTGATACGAGTCGGCTATGGCGCTGAGCCGCTAGCCACCCACTAAACATGGCTAAACTAGCCCTACCCAGTGTTGCCAATTTAGCGGTTTTCCCGCTAAACTTAGCGGTTTTTGGTTGTGTTTAGCGGGATAAAGTATTGTTTTGCGGGCGGCGGGATTTTTAGCCGGTTTTATGTAATCTTGCCGGTTTTTTTAGAGATATAGAAATTGTATTGTATTGTATCGTATCGATTTACTGTCAACTATGCACCTGTCGTATTCATAATCAGCCACAGTCGTCTTTGTTTACTCTCAGTAATGTTCTGGTTAGTGAAAGTAACGCCTGTGACGTCATCAAAAAATTAACGCGGCGAATATCGGAACATGCCTCCCTGTTTTGTGCGCGCATGTTTGAACAGCATGAATTTCCAATGTCCCTTTGACGTTTTTGTGACTGCCTTGTGAAATGGGCTGGGTGAAGTCCGCGTATAAGTTTAGAAAAGCCTTGCTACGCGACTGGAGGTTCCTGGTGATAGCAGACGAACCAGGTACAGCTACTGCAGAACGGAACTATCTGCAAAGCACGTGGATTTGGTCGCGCACGCTGCAACAAAGAAGCATGTTTCGGCCGCTGCACCTTTCTCCTCTGGCAGGTAGATGACTTTACGAGTTGAATGGAAGTCTGACCAGTCACGTTCTGCTGAAGGGTCCCTTGCCATGTTCGTATGCGCTCACTCCACAATTTTGGCTTCATATCACCTGGGTGAACTGTGTCGCGGCGTGACAGATTTCTAGTCACAAGAAAAGGAAAGCTTCCTTTCAGATGACATTGATATGATCTATACTGTTATGATACCGTTGGGCAAGAATTAAAGAAAAAAAAAACAATTCTTAAAAAGTCATTTTTGCGCTGTGTTTTGGATTTAACGGTTTTTAGCAGCTTTCGGGATTCCAATTGCGGGTTTTCAATTTTTGAGTTGGCAACACTGGCCCTACCCCATGACTAAGATTTGTTAGTCGACTTCTTAGTCGCGCGAGGCGACTAGGCCCTAAACACGACCGGTGAATACCAAGCGCTCACTTAGCGGCGACTATCGCACGCCACGTGATCATTTTAGTCGATGACGTCACTAGTCAGTGGTTAAACAGGCGCTACTGGTGCCTGGCGAATACGGGTGGTTGAAGTTAAAGAAAGCACGGGCAATCAAACTCGAGATGGGAAGGGCACCGTCAACGTCGGCTGTTGTGTGCCGCAAGCTCTTTGAGGAGCGGGACTTTGTTTACCCAGTGTACAAGACAGTAGGTAAGATCGATGCCGACATGCTGGTACACTTTTTCTAAACGTGTTTAAAAGTTTTACCTTTATAATTAGGTTACAAGTACCGAAAGCTGTCGGCGGAGACAATTCCGCCAATGAACTTCCCCGTCCGTCCACACAACACAAGGCGATCCTGCGAGGGGTCGGTGAAGCGGCGGTGTAAGTGTTTTAGACGCTGAAATTCTGTTGCTTGCATCTTCATGAGCTAGGAGAATATTACATCCCCGCTTTGCAGCTATTTCAAATGGTATTTGTATCAAAGGCGTTTGGGCGCTCGGCAAAGTTGCTTGTGATCTCGACCCTGTGCGTTCTACTACTGCACGCGCATTCTTGCTATTTTTAAAGAGGGCAGAAACAGACGGCACGACTGGTACCAGTGTGGGGAATACACCTGGCAAGCTTGCAATTGCATGCGTGGCCCTTGAGCCACACGCGCTTCACAGCTGAAAGATCCTCTTATAATGTCACGACCGGTCGGAGGTTTTAATGCGAAAGCATTAACTGTTCCATGGAGCAAACCAACGTCATCAGCTTTTGATGCCGCGTCAAACAGCACTTCCCCTGACCCAATGGAGCGAAGCCCGCCGCCTTTAGCAGAAATCTGATGGATAGGCTCCCATCTGCTGGTACACGTTATAGTTTAAAGGAAAGAGGCTCCCATTGGCTCTCGCGCAGCATAGTTCCAAGGAACACCACCAGAGAGGCCTTTTTTATGGCGGCCCACCGCACGCAGCGGCCCAGCCGCCGGTAAGAGGGAGCGGTCGGCCGCAGAGCTTGCACGGGCAAACTCCTGAGAGGCTGCATGGCCGAGCTCAGTGCGGCACAGCCACTTCACGAGAGCACGCGCTCGGCCATCGGCAGCTACCTCGGCAGTAGCGAAACGTGGCAATCTACGCCAGTACGCCGCAGACAAGACGAACTAAGGAAGCGGAAGAACGACGTTCGTGTTTTCGCATTCACGACTCAAATCAAGTGCTTAAGGGGGGACATGGGCCTAAATTTCAAATATTTAAAAAAAAAATCATTTTTCAGTTTTGAGGTTTTAGGTTTTCAAAACTAATTATACACCCTTACACCAAATTTGATAACCATACACCAAATAGTTATGTTGATATAAAACATTTTCAACACATTGTGAGGCAGTAACAAAGTAGACGAGTTCAATGTTTGAATGCATTTATCTCAGTTCCACTTGTTGCTGCAAATTTCGTACGAAGGAATCTTTTGCTCGACGGTGAAAGTATTCCGTACCACAATCAACATGTTTCTGAACTGAAATTTACTGGGGAATCGGGCTATCCACTTTATTTTGTTTTAAGTCGAAGTCCTCAGTGATAAAATCTAAGTTTTCAAAAATTGACATAGGGCAGAAAATTATTTTCATATTTTGAGGTAATAACTCTTCCTGAAATATTTACATTTCAGTTATTAAAACTAGATAGCCCGAAGTCCCATATCTTTCACTTTATATTCAAGCAGTCAAAATGGTGCTTAATAGCTTCATCTGCATATCATAGATTTCTTAACGAAGAGTGACACATCATCTTACGCGAGTGTGTAAATTTGACCTAGGGAGCCAAAAGTTTGCACAGTACACCTACGTCTGAAGTTAAACCTCCCCTGCAAATTTCATTTTGATCACTACAGTAGTTCAGAAGTTTGACCTCAAGCCAGTGTCCCCCCTTAAGTGTCCTCGGAATTTTTTTTCGTGTTTTCTCACATTTAGTTTTAGCCTCTCTTTAACACAGGTTGTCAGGCCATCTAGTGTCGATATCAACATTCATGAAGGTGCCGTTTCTTTCTAAATACATCAGGCACCCACGTGCCTGATGTATTTCCGAACCTCATGGTTCGGAAATTAGCTTTCCTCCTAAGCATGCTGCTATATTTGTGTTTTAGAAATATTGATTGTGGCGGGTTAGACCCGTTAAGTGTGCTTCTTACCGAGCGCCGGTGCACTGTGGAGAAGCCACATCCACAAAAGTGAGCTTGGCGGGTCTTGCTTCCCCGCGTTGCAACGATGCTCAGTAAGAAGCGCACTCAACAGGGCTAACCGGTCGCGATCAACACTAAGAAAAACATGAATATTGCATTTTATCTCGAAGTGAATATTAAATAGCATATTGTTTTAAATTACTATTGCAAAATTTGAATATTTGCCCAACACTAGTGACTAAGACGTAGCTGAGATGCAAACTGCTCAGGAACCAGTTGGAACAGCTTCCTGTTCACGGGGTGGGGGATTTCTTTGTGCCTTTGCTGGATTCAACCCTCAAATGTCACAGACACCCCTGGCACCGAGATTCGTAACAAATGTCCAAGAAACCAAATTGTTTCAGTTTTTCATGAAGCAAGCTACTACTAAAAAAAGGAAAAATGAACAATGCACTCCTTAGAAAAAAACCATGCTCACCTTCTTTCTGCCTCAAATATTACTACAAGCACACTGTAGCAAATCACCCAATTTCCATGGGATTGGTATGGTAATACAGATTGAGGTTAATCATTTAGGAAGTGCTAGGTTTTGAAGGTAACAAAGGTTACGCAAGTCGGAAAGGAAGAACATTTAAATTCAATGAACCTGCGCTTGTTCACCATCCAAGGCACAAGTGCCCCAGGCTTTGCCACCACCGCTCTCATTACACCCGGCAGCAGAGTTCCCTACAATGTTACTATACAAAGCAATGTTTTCAAGAACTAGTATGGCCTGGTTCACACCCTGGCATTTCGTTGCAACAGAGTGCATTGAGCAGCCTTGAGATCGCTGACAAAGAGAACACACTGGCACAATGGCATCACCTACAAGGTGGCCTTGGAACTGCATTTAACTAGAGTGAAGGTTTTGCAGTATTTGCGAGAGCAAATGCACATATATATGACATTGGTGTGACAACAGCCATTCATGCTGTCAGAAGGCAAGACTTGGTCAAAAATTAAAATGCTGTTTAAGCATACTGTTATTCCCACGGGCAGGGCTAACCCACCACGATCAACACTTGAAGAGTAAGAATATCACAGTTTCCCTACGCCAATATCGAAGAGCGTATTAATGTGAGAGCGTTAAGGAGCTCCTGTTGCAGAAAAGCCAGTGTCGGTGGCGTGCGCTAAAATCTAGGATTGGTCGATAGGGTCATGACGTCACAGCCACATGATCTCGCATGGAAATTTTAAACCCATCACGCTCATGTGAAATGTGACGTCACGCGTGGAATGAAGGGGATTAAAAAAACGACATGCAATGTGAATTCAAGGTTGCTGCATGTCTCAAATGATTTCACTTTATAAAGCAATTCATTAGCCTTAAAGAAAAGTTTGAAGAACTTTAGGTGGTATTCAAACTCACGACCTTTCAGTTGCGAGCTATACCCCTGTCAGACGGGCACCTAAAAGGACCTTTACGCTAAAGGCCTCCTGGATTTTCAAATGACCTTTACGTTTTGCCGTGCCAGACAGTGCAAGTAAATGTAATTTAGACAATGTTTACAGCGATTGAAGACTCGTAGCTCGATTCAAACGCATAAATCATGTTCACGCCAGAAAAATATTAGTTTGGCGATATAAATAATATATATATATATTTTTTTTAAGCAAACAATGTATTAACAAAGACAAAATGACGAGTTCAGTCTAGTGATTACAACAAAGGCCATTTTAAGCACAAGCAAAGTGTTTTTTTGGCAATTAGCGGCAACCCTGAGCGTCCCCCGCTCACTCAGTTCTAGTCCTAATGTTGCTCGGAGCTCCCATTCTTTTCCGTGCTTCTGCTACGCTTTTGCCTTGCCCTGTTCGGTTGGGCGTCGCGCTCGTGCTTGAGTTTCATCGCAAGCGTCGCAGGTCCTCCAGCCGATCCTCCCAAAGTCGTATCAGCGCCCAGGTTGCCTCAACGCTCCAATGGAAGCGCAACGGCCCCTCCCTAGTCGTGGACGCTCCGTTGTTCGACATATCGCATCACGCGAGAGAGATACAGAAATAGTGTGTACAAAAAATATTAATTCTACAGTTATACAGGGTACAGTTAGCAATACACTATTAAAGGATGATAAATTATAAAGTAGAGAAATAAAAGCTAGATAACTATGGTTGTAAGAAAAATCGAGAGGAGGAAAAGTGAAGTGCCGAAGCGGACGACGCGAGCAGCCGACGACGAGGCCTACTCAATAGCTGGGGCCGTGAGTACAGAAAACAATTAGTAAAGTAAGATTTGTACAGAATATACGTGAAACACACTCTCTTTCAATCATAAAAATGCAAACACATTGATATAGGATATTGGCACAATCTTTAATTTCAATTCGCTTCTCTATAGTCCATTGCAACTCAAGAACGAAGGGCGAGGGTAAGACGGGCCGGAGAGGAGGAGGTTTACCTCTCTTTTTTCCAGGGTTCCGTGTGCCTCCTCCTCCCTGGCTTGTCTTACCCTCGCCCTTCGTTCTTGAGCTGAAACGGACTATAGTGTAGACCGCTGCTGACAAGTGTAGGCCTTTAGCAGCCGTAAAGGAGTTGCGGGAACTCAGGTTCACAAAAAGGGCCTTTACGCTAAATGCCATTTGAGTTGCCGTGTGGCACTGCCTCAATGACATTTCCACTAAAGGTCCTTTGGCGTAAAGGTCCTTTTAGGTGCCCATCTGACAGGGGTATTAGACATGCCATCGACTAGGCCACACAAGGCACACTGCCTGGCTTGGGAACGAGCGGGAGTTTATACGTTCATATGTCTATCGCATTCCACTATTAAAGGCGAAGCTTGAGCGTCCTCTAAGTTTTTTTTTATTCAAAACTAATATTTGAAAACTTCAACATTTGCACAACCCTACTTATTTTATAACTTAAAAGAGCAGTTATTTCAGAAATTAAAATTTGCAAGACCTACTAACAATCTTATTCAAAAGAAGATCTATATTTTGAGAAGTCAACTTGGGGCCGAGTTTTAAAATATTTCAAGGCACAAAATCTAGGCCAGAAAAGGACCACAGGTGCTGGAATCCCTAAGTGATCTCTGATGCCAATTTCTCGCAACATGCTTTCTTGACAATCAGTTATCTGAGGAAACTAAAACTGCTAGGCATGTGCACACAGTAGGTTTTGAGCTTGAAGTGAATTTGAAGCGAATAGTGGTTTCGGTTGAATATTTTAGGGGTGTGCGAATATTTGAATCTTCGAATACTTCAGGAACAATACTTGCTATTTGATTCGATTCGCTTCGCACTTTCTCTGTTCAAAATATTTATGTTCTTTGAATACTTCAGAAACTATGAATAACACAGAGCTCGCCTCAAATTATGCTGGGGAAACTTGGAACTCTTTAAAACTGACACCATCATGAAGTGGCACTACTCACCAACCCAATTCCTATGGCTAACAACATATAGTAAGAAATAGTTGTTTGTCCCTGACAATATATACATACACTTTATTTATATGCTTAAATTTAAGTTTTGCACTATTAACCATTTTATTATATCACACAGACTTTACAGAGCAGGAGTTTCTTTACTGATGCTCCTGACAACTCTGTGACAAACAGACTATCTCAGGGAGTCACAAGCTGCTCAAAAAAAAAGGTTAAAATGAGCGTTAGATCACAAGAGGCACCTCATCATGCAACGTAGGGACAGGATGGCACCGAGACAGACACAGCACACAACAGAGCACTCGGACGTGTCTGTCACAACAAAAATGGTAGGGCAAAGAGAGTGAAAAACAAGAAGAGCTAAGCAAAAGAAAATCATAGAGGTATCAATACGCACCTCCTTGGGTGCGCTGGCGCCAGAACCCGAAAACCGGGAAGGTAAACTGTGCTAGTCTGTTCGGGAGAAGGGCAGTCCACGAAACGGAACGGAAGGAAGACGGAAACAGAAGAAAAGAAAAGAAAGGAACAAACATCAGTCTCTGAAATCTTTCCTCCCACCCCTCTCCCTGTACACATACAGCGTGTCTCAAAAGAAAGTTTGCTGTCTACAATGGGCTGCCCAAATTGGCAACTGAATGTAGCAAGCTAGTGCTCTGAACTTTATCGGTCCATTTGTTATGCTAAATTTCAATGCATCAATTCACTCAACGACAAAATCAGAAATAAAATCCAAATATTTTCAATGACAAGATGATTCCTCACAAGGGCAAATGAAATTTCCACACTCCCCTCACATAAGAAAAAAAAATATTGGCTGCAAGTTTAATCATTCTGCCAAATGCGTTTAAATGTGGTAGCTTTATAAGGTGGGTGGTGCTCTTAGTTTGGGTGGTGTCTAGGGCGAGGTTTTGTATAGAAACTGATTATGTCACACCAGTCTCTTTATGGCACTGTGTGCACTCCCCTTCAACAAAACCCGGATACAAAGCCCTTGCACCGATTGTTCTGGGTCACCAAGAGAGGGGAACCATGGCTTCCTGCCCTTTCCACTCTACCTCTTTCTCTTACTACACCACCCGTTTCTGCTCCTTTTTTTCTTGCCCTACCTACCCCTCTCTGTTTCTAATGTTCTCCCAAGCCACCTGCTTCTGCTCCTTTCATTCCTGCATGCTAAGCCCATAGCTCAGTCAGCAGCACACTCAGCTTCGTCGCCATTGATTCCGGTTCAATCATTTCGGGCTTACGTAGATCCTGACGTTGGTTTGGCCCTATAAGCCTACCACTTGAAAAGAGAGGCAAGACAAGTACCGTACTGCAAAATACCGTGCATGCGCCCATGTAGCGAAAACTGTCCACCTTGACTTTTGAAACATTTGGTATACAGGGTGTATGATTTTAATTCAAACAGATCTTTTTAGAAATGGGGTGAGAGTTAGATGAGTGCCATCTTCCCCGTCTCTTTATCAGGCTCAACGTACGTTAGATGAGGGAATAATCGTCACGGTAAGTTGCCAAATTAATTGAAATTCATTAAATAAGATTTTAATTATTAGTTTCGGGGTCATGTTGCAACTGCAGTATTGATGGCAATTGCTGTTAGAGGCTTGATCAATTGAAAGACATTGCAAAATGTAATAGTTTTTGACTAATGCTATACGCACGATGTCCGGCACTTCGACAGGAAATGGCTATACGCACGATGCGAAACTTGTCGGGTCTCGCATAAAACGAATTGTCAAAAACAGTTTTTTGAAGCAGTAGCGTAACTTAGTAGAAAGGTGTCCACTTCATACACAGCGGACCCAGGCTCAATCCAGAGTGGGTATACATTTTTGGGGTTTTCTTTCAAACTTTTTTTTTTTTTTTGTTATTGTTGAACATTTGGCAATATTTACGACCGTTCTTCACAATCATCCCTTAAAAAAAGAAAATTAAAAATACTTTTAGCCCTTTGACTCTGGTGAAGAAGGAAGAGTAGCGGAGCTGTAGCTTCTGTTCTCAGCGGTGGCTTTCCAACCGAGCGACCTGCTCTTCTTTCACAAGGGAGTCTGAAGTGCTCGAAGCAGTGGAACTTTAGGCGATAGCGGCCTCGCGGCAGTTGCGGAACCATTCGCGCTGCTGCGCACATCGCCGCTCGTTCCTCTCCCACTCTTCTTTTTCCGAAGAAAGGTTGCCACCATCTATGAGCGACAGCGGCAACCAGTTGTCAAGTTGTCGTCGTCACTCATAGATGGCGGTAGCTGTCCAGAGTTTGGTGTCATCATTTCTAATCCGGCGGTCATGATTCTGGGGGAACTAGCCTTTAACAGCTCCGCTGTGAAAAATAAATGTTGTTGACGAAACTTTGCTGAACTAAGTGGTATGGACTGCCTTTCTGGAGGTGCGATGGGGGACAGCGGGACTCGGGTTGCCAACTGGACGTCACGAAGCGGTATGTATGACAGGGCCAAGTGGGTTAATAGTTTTGTAATCAGTAGCCGCAGACTATCGCCACGAACACAAGCGAGAAGGCGGGTTAGCACACTCCTTAGTGATACACACACCATCCGAAAAGAAACCCACGTGGCAAGAGCTCTCCGCGACGTGCGTATAGCCATTTCTAGTCAAGGTGCACAACGTTGTGCATACAGCATCAGTCAGTTTTTTTAAATATGAATATATTCATTTTCACATTTTTGGCCCAATTTAAAAATTGCATGCAAAAAGAGTATCGTAAGCTCTGCCATAATGACGCTAGGAAGAGTGACATACTCGTTTCTATTATGTCATCACTATTTCGGCAGTGTGTCCTTGGTGGGTGTGCCGACGACACGAATGACGGCATGACTAAAACGACTATGTAACTCTTCTAAGTGTCATTGTGGGCAGGGCTTGCAGCATTTTTTTTATATGCACAATTTTTTCAAATCTGGCTAAAAATTAGGCAAATTGATAAATTCTTATCTCAAAAACTATTATATTTTCGCAAATCCTTTCAATTGGTCTGGCCTTAAATAGTAATTGCCGTCAACAGTCCATAACCCCTAAAACCAATCATTAAAAAGTAAATCAAAAGATTTTAGTTAATTATAGTACGTTGCAGCTCAAGGAGGTCGGGCGAGGGAAAGGAAGGCCGGGGAGGACGAAGCAGACAGAACGCTGAAGGGAGGAGGTTTCCCCTCTCCTCTCAAGTATTCCGACCACTTCCTCCTCCCCAGTCTTCCTTTCCTCACACTACCTTTTCGAGTTGCAATGGACTACAGCAAACTTACCATGACGATTATCTTCTCATCTAATGCCTGCCGAACCAGATAAACATGGTGAAAACAACACTTGTCTAACTCACACATTTTTTTTTTTTTTTATTTGTTTGAAGTAAAGTTAAACACCTTATATCTATATCTGAGCCCACCGAGCTAACCAAAACAACTTTTCAAGTCAGCCGCTTCTCTGCAAAGCTGGAGCAAGGCGGTGAAGATTTACTCGCATAATAGTGTATTCGCACGACAGATGTTTATCTCCGGAGGAAACTGAGCACGGTCATATGTGGTACAGAAAATCTGGGCGGGCATTCGCACGATGGAGTTGCAAGTCAGCAGAGTTAGAGGTGACTTTAGGCAGAGTCTTTCTTTTCGTCGACGTGTTTGCAACCTTCAAGGGCACATCAAACAAAAGGCAAAAAAAGAAGAAAAAAAAAGAAGGAAAAAAGGCATTTTACAGTTTAATGCTACTGAAATTAACACTTCTCCAAAAGAAGAGGGAGTAGTTGCTCCTACGGGATAAGGGATATTCAAGATATTGGCCTCATATTCTCTGCGACTCCCCGAAAGCTCGGGGGATTAGCAAACATCCGTGGCGCGGCAGATGTAACCTCAAAGCCCGACGAAACTTCATTTCCTCCTCAGGAAGAAACTCCGTCCTGCGAATACACCATTGGTGGGAAGTGGTGAAGCTCAATGCGAGACAGGTTTGACAAGAGAGGCGTGGCTGCTTTAAAAATTAGGGGTTCTGCCAGACCCCTATACTGCTATAGAGCTGTATTGGATCAAACAAGGGTCTACACCCCCATGTGCCCCTTGGGCTTTTCTGCTATCAGACCTAACAAGTGCCCATCTAATTTTTTCGTGATGATTCCTGACTTTTGGGTGGGCACTTGCGCGCTATTTCAATGTACTTATTCGAGAACCTCGGTTGCACGCTGGAGCTGACTGGTGCAGTTGGTAGCATTTCCAAGAAGCACAGTACAGGAAGGTCGATGTTTGACATGCCCTTATTGGCCATCATCCCGCTTTAAAATCAGTCACGTTTCAGTATCGTTCTGAACGCGAAAAGAGTAAATGCGCGAAATTTTTGCACGGCCATCAATCTGAACCATTAAAGAAATTAGAAAGCGATTTCAACCTGCTACGTTGAGCCACTGGATTTTTCGGACCATTCTATGTTTCGAGCTTTCTTTTTAGGCACGCTGTACATGTGTGCATGCGTGGCACGCCTGAAGCATTGCGATGCAAGAATGAGGAAGTGCAGGGTACTTCCACGCGCGTGCAAGATGCCCCATGATGTGCATGATGATGGGCTGCTAAGCGGTGCACACAGTGAAATCAAGCACAAGGTTGGCGAGGAGATATCACCGAAAGCCCGACCCTTCAGCAACACTACGAGCGTGGCTGGTGAAAATGCATAAAATAAGTGAGGAGACCACAGCCTGAACTTCCTTACCGAATCAAACAAAAAATGCACCATCAACTGAATCCTCGTGGAGAATTGCAAAGACTGTATCTTACTGTGCAGGAGCATTGTTCTAGCTGCAATGCAAGCAACAGACAAATTTCGCTAACCGTTCGGCACACGTGTGACATCACTATGACCAGAATCTTTCAATACGCCACTGGTCACGAAAGTTCTCCGTAACGCTGCGGGGAGAGCTCGGCATGCGACCACGCGCAGCGCTGACGTTGACGAGGGGGCTGAAGGCTGCCACCTAGCTGGCAACACTGTGAGTCTGGCAACCAGAAAGTGTTATTAGAATTTTGAACCCACCCTAAATGGGTCACCTCTGGAACACGGTGATGCGTCATCACGCTGACGGCATTTCTCGTTAATGAAAGCATCTTCGGCTTTGTACGCTCAGTCAACTCATCGAACTTCCTTTTCCGCAACATTGTCAAAAGAAATACAATTTTAATTCCTTTCTTTTTCTCAAAATGACTTTTTGGTATCGCCATCACCGTTAAGATTTATTGCAACGAGTAGCGCCATCAAGTAGGTGCAATGCGAACTCATATGCTGAATTGCCAGGTCCATTTTCACTGGCAAAAGCATTGTTTTGTTAAAAAGCAAACAATAAAAGCTTATTTGTAAGTTCTGCTGTTAGAGATCAATAAGGAATTACTGGTGCTTGCATACAGTGATCAATTATAGGCACAGAGAATGTCAATAAACAAGAAGATTCTTTTTTTTTTTTTTTTAACAACCTGTAATGTTGAGTAGAGTGGGCAAAGCTGAGTGCCCCTCTTAAGGACAAGTGCTGCCCCCGAAGGTAGCTTTTTACCCCGTAGCAAACTTTCGTCGAAGTTTTGTGACCGGTAGCGTATTGAAGAACCCGGCTATGACTTCGGCTCACAGGGCTAAAGTTATGGTGGTGTCATGTGGAGCCACCTCTCTGCCACAGTTCTGATCTCGCACCTTTGTTAGTTAGTCAGTGCGTCTTTGCGCTTGTTTTCGCTGGGGTTCATGGGTATCGGGTAGTTTTAGGGCCTCTGCTAACCTTCATGGCTGTGGCTTCAACGCGCCGTCCTTGCACGTGGCGGGATATCCGAGTGCTTGCGCACCTTGAACGCTTAACAAGCTATGCACATGCGCTCTTCATTTCTTTGCAAATACCACAAAAACTGTAAAAAGGCGTCCTGGCTAGCATCCCAGCTGTGCAAGCGTGTGCAGCGTCCGCGGGAAGGCAGCTTCCGCAGGTTTGCAACAGCACGCATCCTTCACGAGTGCATACCTGCCAAGTTCGAAGAAACCAAATCCGGGAGAATTTTTAAAGGGAAAGGGAGGTTGCATTAAAAAAAAAAAATATATTGACAACTAAATGTATATGCAACTTGATTACATTTATGTTGCACAGCTCATCCTAGCAAGGAACAGCTGGGCATCACTATCATTGCAGCCGTTTGTTGACACGGCAAATACTCCTTGTGTAATTGCGGGGAAAGTGGAATTTGCGTTTTCCGGATAATTTTTCTGTCAATCGCACAACCGTATAAATTGGTCGAAATTCGGGAATCTCCCGGGTAATACGGGAGACTTGGCAGGTATGAGAGTGGCACACGCAAGGCAGTTGAAAGCACTGGGTATAATGTCACCAGCAAATGACTTTTCAGTTGTTTATCTTTTTTTTTTGGGGGGGGGGGGGGGGCATTTAGGAATATGTTTGGGTCAAATGGATTCCATATTTGGAATCACCCGATATAAATATGCTACAATTCCCCTCTAATTTCTTTTGAAGAACCCCTCCAGCTTCCCTTTAAAGCTTTATGGTTTCTCAAAATCGGGTTCAAGGAGGTTGGGAGTTTCCCAGGGGTGCTTTTTATAGTGTAGTGTTTTTTGCTTTATTACAGCAAAAATGAACTACATGCTGTAAAATACCACAAAAGCGCCCACTTCATTGAAGCACCCACCATTAACATGTTCCAAACTTGGGAATTCCGCGAATTACATGTTAAGCACCCGATTACACCGAACAAGCACTTATGTCCAAATTAATCCCGTTTTCAGTGAGAGTGGGGTGGGCACTCCCTTGGTAGGTTGCAATATATGCACGGCCAAACTCGCGCTGCCTCCACTCAGACAAAGAGCCAACGGTCCGGACCAGATGCCAAAGTTTCAAAGCTTGCCGTTATCTCGCTTAAAAATTATAAGCAATTCTCTGAAACTTTTATTGGGAAAATGGGGACCAATCAGCCCCATGCGCACTCGTGAACTCTGTCGGCCACCAATTTCCCAATGAAAACTTCAAAAAACCACTTGTAACTTTTGAATAATGGTTAGCTCTGAAACCTTGGCATTTGTTCTGACCGCTAGCGCTACATTTGGCCAGAGACTGAGCATTCAGTGATGCGTTGTTTATTCTTGCAATAAAAAAATTAAAAAAAACACTGCAACATTTTTTTTTTCTTTTACGGTGAATTGTTTTGTGTAAGACTCATTTCAAATTTAAAGTGAGCTCCAGATATGATGAAGGTAGTAAAAAGGATAAACGGGTTAAAACTGATCTCTGAAGCTGAACGCAGGGTGTCTAGCAAATCATTATTTTTAAATTCCCTGACTTTTCCAGTTTTTCCCTGACAATTACAGGTGAAATTCCCTGACCACTGTAGAAGCGGTTAATATACAAGACCTTTAAAACACAAGGAATTGAGCACTGTGAGGATCATTTTGCACGGGCATAATCCAACTTGCATATTCTGAAATTTTTGGGTACGTCCAGTCCGGATTAAACGAGCACTTTCTTGCCGCCGACATCCGTCAGTGAAGAGGCCACTTCCGGAAGCACGATGAAAATACGACGCTCAGCCACACACGTCAATAACCGAATGGCAGCATGGCCACCAGATAAACACTTTCAGATTAGATTGGGGTCTGCGGCTTTTCTATTAATGAATAGGAGGTAAAAGCGCTAAAAAACGACGGACAAGTTGAAGAATGACGAACACCACAGAGCGCTAACTTGCAACTGAAGTTTATTACTGAAAACACGTACACATATATACACCGTGACATCAAAAAGACAAGTGGCAATAATGCCGCTTCATCTGTCTAAGGTTAATCTATGAATTGTTTACTCTTTCGAATGATTTCAAATATGCCACCTCAGAGCTATACAGGTTTACTGAGGGAGCGCTGACACACTTGCCCTGATCGTACTTCAAAATAAAAAACGCCTCCGATATCTCTCTCGTTTTTTTGTCTCTATTCCGAGTTAAGATAACGGTGTTGTCAAGCCGTGGGACACACCCACATCTGTTACAGTGTACAGCCAGATTGCCCGAGGGTGATGATCTAACTGACAGGGCATGTTCCCTGAGTCTGTCGTTTATGCACCGACCCGATTGCCCGATGTACACCTTTCCGCATGATAAAGGAATTTTATACACCACTTGTTCCTTACACTCTACGTATCTTGTTTTATGATTCTTATGGCATACGCCTACGCGCTCATCACCACGTGCCACCCTTCCACATAGCTTACTCAATTTTTGAGGGGCTGATAAGAGTACAGGGACCCCATGCTTTTCCCCCACTTTCTTTATTCTATGGCTCACCTTATGCACATAAGGTATCACCGCTGGTCTAGACTTTGGCTTGTCTCTCACGCCACATTGTGGCGTGACTGGAATGTGGCGTGAGAGACAAGCCAAAGTCTAGACCAGCGGTGATACCTTATGTGCATAAGGTGAGCCATAGAATAAAGAAAGTGGGGGAAAAGCATGGGGTCCCTGTACTCTTATCAGCCCCTCAAAAATTGAGTAAGCTATGTGGAAGGGTGGCACGTGGTGATGAGCGCGTAGGCGTATGCCATAAGAATCATAAAACAAGATACGTAGAGTGTAAGGAACAAGTGGTGTATAAAATTCCTTTATCATGCGGAAAGGTGTACATCGGGCAATCGGGTCGGTGCATAAACGACAGACTCAGGGAACATGCCCTGTCAGTTAGATCATCACCCTCGGGCAATCTGGCTGTACACTGTAACAGATGTGGGTGTGTCCCACGGCTTGACAACACCGTTATCTTAACTCGGAATAGAGACAAAAAAACGAGAGAGATATCGGAGGCGTTTTTTATTTTGAAGTACGATCAGGGCAAGTGTGTCAGCGCTCCCTCAGTAAACCTGTATAGCTCTGAGGTGGCATATTTGAAATCATTCGAAAGAGTAAACAATTCATAGATTAACCTTAGACAGATGAAGCGGCATTATTGCCACTTGTCTTTTTGATGTCACGGTGTATATATGTGTACGTGTTTTCAGTAATAAACTTCAGTTGCAAGTTAGCGCTCTGTGGTGTTCGTCATTCTTCAACTTGTCCGTCGTTTTTTAGCGCTTTTACCTCCTATTCATGAATAACCAACTAGCCCAAGTACACACCCTTCTACAGGCTTTTCTATTTGTTACTAAATGTAGTAGCTCTAACTGAATCTAGCCTAGTGTCGCGCCTTCAATCCAATCCAATCCAAGGCTTGGACTGGATTTGTCGGCTGTTCCTTTTGCATCGGGTAGCACACTCTACATCGAGTGGGCAGAGCCCGCGCTCAACTCTAAGCAGAATTCATTGCCTATTTTTCTGCCCCCCAGTCCTCAACTTTTTGCTCAGGGCACTTGATGGCGTTTCCGGCTCATTTTCCCCGACTGGGCTTGCTTTTCAACAATATCCCTGACAATTCCCGGTTTTCCTGGTCGCTAGACACCCTGTTCAAATATACCCATGCTCTTCAGTGCCCTGACATCAGTGGCAGGCAGGCTTGCCAGTGGTGCAGGCTGTCTAAAACCTGGACTATGTCGAGCACTTGTTTCGTGCTGCTGCGCGGGTGCGGGAGCAAGCTTCCAAAGCATTCGTTCGACATCATGAAACTGCTTGGAATAAGTTGGGAACAAATCTTACAGTCCGAAGAGTGAACCCTTGCCTGCCGCTGGCATCCCTTTTGCATCGTTGCCAGCAGACATTTCAAGTTTGAAACTAAATACTAAATTTGTAAATTCACTAATTTCACGAAAAACAATATCTGGGAAACTATTTTAGCGGTGTCTGTTGGTGTGTTAAAAATTTTTAGGCAAATTGGGGATCATGAAGAAAACGCTGGAGTACTCCTTTAAGCGTACAATAAATAAATAAAAAAAAATATCAACGCTTATGCATACTTCAGAGGCAGACTGGTCTATTATTCTGAAGGTTATACAATTTAACCTCTTACGAGAGCAGGAATTGGCCATGTTTCACCCGCATTGTGATTTTTGACAGCAGGTTTTTGCACAATTATAAGGTAAAATTAACATATCACAGTCTCATCTGAAAAGACATTTGCACAGCCGCTGGACGTGGTGAAAGCAGCATTGCCAGACAGATACTGCAGCAGCGCAATAAGCTTCACAAAAGTTCTAGAGCAAAATTCATAAAATCACTATTTGTACAAACAGCCTCAAAAACCAATCTCAATGTTTTTATGAGTCAAAAAGCAGAGATGAATTTTGCAAAAATTCGATTTGCACTGAACAAAGTCCCCAGTTCATTGGCACGGAGTTCCCAACATAAGAAAAGAAAAAGCGATGAGGGGGACCAGACAGTCGTGCTTTTACGAGGATGCAGGAATAAAGCATGCTCTCAGGCAACCAGTTGCAAAAACAAGAGAAATTCAATGGATAAGGGGACATGCCAAGCAAAGCGCATGCAATGCCACAATACCGCACACTCCGTATGCAAAACGTTGGCAACAGTCAACAAGTCCCCTTCTTGTATCTGCAGACAGGATGTCTGCAGAGACAGTTTTAAGAGACACCATGCCTTCAGTTTCCAAAAGAGCAATCAACAGTTTCAAAAGTGCAACACTAAACTCACATCCAAAATTGGCACCAATAGATAACAAATCTGAGCAATATTGCAATTTTTCAATCTCTCGGCACATCTACTTACCAGAAACCGTTGAGATAAGCTAAAAACAAATGTGGTCTGCAATCTAACAAAACAGACACAATGTCCACTGCTAAGGCTAACAAATGTCCCTGCTATCAGCACAAGTCTAGAGGCCAAACAGAACTGAAGGAGTGGGGGAATCATGGGTGTATGCCTCATCAAATTGAGGCCAAGATAAGATTACCCTAAACTTTTCCATTTAACCTTCAAGAACAATGGCATGAATCGATTTCACAAGACCACTCAAATTTGATACAACCGCAATCTGAGCATACCTGTCTGCTTTTCACTGTTATTCAGAGATGTGCATACCTCAACATTCTGTAGATACCAGTTAAACATGAGGGGTGCACTTGAGCCCTATCTCTAAATCTAAAATGTGACACCTATGTAACGGGCTGCCATAAGTGACGTAGTGATTCACAACAGGCATCTTCTGCTGTTTCCAGATAGCCGAAGGTGCTAGTTATTGTTACATTTTTCTCCTTCTTTAGAAGAAGAAAAACAAATACATTCCACAAAAAAAGTTTTTAGGCTCATTGGCTGTCTTTCTAAGTTAAGAAGATTTAATTTAGATCCCCCCCTAAATCTAATCGCCTTCCCCCTTCCTCAAATGCAGACACAGTTTGAGAAAAACTGACCAAATGTACTATTCTTGGCATTATATATGCGAGGGCACACCTAAAATGGCGAATGGTGTTCTGCGCAAGGCACAAGAAAAAAAGACACCAAGAAGCAACATGCCATTGCCACCCATGAGAGGTATGTAAATGAAAAGAACAGTATCTCGACCAACAAGTCCAAACTTGTGACCCTATTTTTCGCACTTCAGGAGGCAACTGTTCAAAACTTTGTCCGTGATGATCTTGCATGAACAGCAGATTAAAGAAACAATTAAGTAGAGTCACAATCAGACTTGATTGTAGCAAATGCGCCCTTATATGGTTTTCGCATTAGCTATCAGTGTGCCCCTATAGAATTTTCACATTAGCTACGAGTAGTCTCCTTTGTGTCCTCTTACATTTCGGATCGCATAAACACACCTCAGTGACATCACGTTTCAAATTTTTCGGGATTCAGTTTAACCCTCGTACTCCGCTAAGCGTGACTCCAACTGTATTTAGCAGATGAGCTCAGATTACTCCCCAGTCACATGAGGAAATGGAATGTCAGTTCCATCGACTGCCAATGAACAAGCCCCACTCCTGGCAGAGCGTAGTGCATGCGGAACGCTCGCAGCCTGAATGGCAAGCTACGTTATTCTATAATAGTGACATTAGACTTTGCCGTCGGGCAGAGGTATTAATCTAAAACGGCTGAAGGGGCGATCTGCACAGCTAGAAGTAGAGGCCGGTGTGCCAAGACAGCTAGGGTCACCTTGAGGTAGACCCGCTTGAACTCGTGAAGGCAGTTCTCCGAGCAGAACTCCCGGCGGGCCTGTCCGACAGTGATGGTGTGCCGGAGGTCCTTGCGGTTGTCCTTGCACCAGGTGCAGCACGGCTTCAACTGCCCCGTGCGGCTCTTGGACATTCCTGCCTCCTGCACCGCATGGCAAGGCGTCAGGTGCAACGGCACCACTGGGAGTGCTCGGGCAGATCTGTGCGCCTCCTTAATGTCCCTCATTTGACTAGAGACCTTCCTCCAATCCTTTGGCTCTTGCAGTGATGCCTCAAAGAGATGATCGCAAGAGGGAACAAAGGATTGTTTGGTTCCCCTCTGGCAGTTTCCTTTTCATTGTTTCTTAAGGAACCCGAGGGGATGGAAGGAGTGCCTTCGTATCACCCTCAATATATGAGACTCGAGATACGTAAGTTGCAAAGAAAAATATTTTAAACAAACCTTCTCTTTTCTTCAGTGCAACGACTTAACTTTCTATGCCTGCTCCAAAATAATTGCGTCTCCTCCCTCGTGTTTTTTTTTTATTTGACAGTGATTATATTTTGAATAGCCAGTAGCTTGAGCTTTCTGTTCTAAAATGTTCCCCATTGTTCAAGCCTTCATACAGCAAAGGTGTCTGACCAAACTACAATCTCTCACCCCAGGCCATCGCACCACTACAAAATAAATGGGATGAAATGAGATGCGTGATGCAACTGCATAATAAAATATGAGCGAGCACTTGTGTGACAGCTGTGCCAAGAGTGGCACGGGGTGCTCGTCTATGAACCTCTATGAAGGGCTCAAGAGAACCTGGTTGACCCTGTAGACATAGAAACAGCTGGGCAGCACAGGAAACACAGCCAGCTGTCCTAATCTCTGACAAACTCCTAAAGGTATGTGGGTTCACTGATCGGTATAGCAGTCACAAAACAATTGTGATGTTTGGTTTTCTAGTGCATCCTGGGTGCTTCGATCAGGGTAAAAAAAAACTTCAGCCAACTTTGCTTTTGCCAAGTGATTTAAAACATGAAAATGCCTACTTTCACGGCGTATATATCACTACAAATTGTAACACAATTAAATGACAAATCTGAGCAGCATATATATTTGCAACAACCACAGAATGTCTACACTTAAAATGCCTGCTTTCCTTTCAGAAGTCCTCAGAATTTGCTGACATATTTTGGTCAAAGGGTGATTTTTACCCTCATACTCCACATTTTGGCAACTGGCATAAACAGAAAATACTGTGGCCCACATACAATTTATCACACATTCAATTTTTAGTTTAGAGTCCTCCTAACTGCAATGTCAGACTCCCTGAATTGCTAAAGCTAGACTTGGAAACAATGAATAAAATATATATTTTCTTTTTCTTTGTGCCCTGCCTTACAAAGACATTCATGGCCCATCTATGGTTTAGTTTTATTGTCAACAGGTGTGCGTGTTCAAAATTATCATGCGCTAATCCCTCTTAAAATGGAACAATTAGAGGCTTGGTTAGCAGCTGGATCCCAAATCTTATTTCGTACAAATTTTAATAACAACTCATTTCGGGCTTTTAACTTTGTCCCATCCTAGTCTGACTTGTTCAAATGTCTCCTTTCTAACAGCTTTCTAACAGAAACTATTTCTCTGTTTTAATGCCAGTGGACTTGTCACTATCTGCTGCCCATTTATTACTTCACAAAGCGGCAAAAAGCTCAAAGTAGCGGCTTTTGGCAGCTCACAAACAGTCAATCTTCCCGGGTTAAATAAAGCAATGCCTCACCTTTTTTCCTTGTCACTTCGCCTCCTCCTCCTCTCAGTCGGAAACTGCGGAAACTACGAAGGCGCGACTTTCAATTTCCGAAAAACTGAAAAAGAAGCGCAGTAAAGAGAAACACACACAGGCATGTCACTCTCATTTGACGGCCTATTACGACACGGCAATTTGGACATTATGACATCAAAAACCACCTCTTTCCGTCTAAAAAAAAAAACTATTCATTGCGCGAATTTGTGCGACGTTTAAAAACTCTCAGCCGAGAAGAAAAAATAAATAAAAGTGAATATTATCAACGAGTAATCAATGAACTTTATTAAGTTAGAGATGCGCGATCGGCAAACCACATGCGCGAGTCGAGGCCAAAGAAGTCGGCGCGAATGCACTCGACTGCCGACTTTTATATTTACGACGTCAATTCCTCAGAAACTCCGCAAATTCGTTTTGACGTCGTCGTATTTTGGCCGCGCGGAAAATCAGTGACCAGGGAAAGTGGCTTTGACGACGCGAAACTCTGGGGCGAGCGACTGGGTTTGACGAGTCTTGCAGAGAAAGGGACTGGGGCCTCGATAGCTAACGTCAAAAATTGCTGGCCGATTCGATTACACCACGTCACATCGAACAAATGAGAAACAGCTGCGTTTGACTTTTATGCTTTTTAATGGTCGCTGATAGCAGTAGGTCGTGATGGATAGTTTCGAAGTTGAGGATCAACACAGAGCTGTCGCGAGCAAACAAATGCGCGTGCACACCGCGCGAGCGCGTCGCTTGAAAGCACGCGCAGCACGCGCTCGGCTTGCGCGGTGAAGACATGTCACATTGCCGTGTTTTACAAGTTCTCGGACGGCACACTGGGACCGTTTAGTTCCCACTGTCGAATCCGTTCAAGGGTATGGTCAAGCACGGCGTTCCAGAGGGGAAGCCGACGTTCCGGAGTAAACAAGCGCGGAGGCGTGGGAGCTGAAGCGGGAGCGTTGCCAATAAATCGGAACCGTAGCTCGAACATTCCGTCTCCATGACTCGCGACAGGAGCGTCCTTAAAGGATGGATCCAATCGGAGACCGCGTTGCCGGAGATTAAATCGGCGAGTTTTAGGAACTGTCGAACGATTACGGAGTTTAGTGGTTGTGGTCACTGCCAAGCCAAATCGGGATCCGTTCCAGCGCCGCTGGTCGTTTCGACGGATCTAACTTTTTTGACGCCTAGGTCGCGACATTTAAACAAAAATAGGCTGATAAACGAAATGTTCGGTAAACATACCTGGACGGTGGAGACACTCAAACGAACTCTAGGAGAGCATATTCCGCGGAAACCGACCATTTACCATCACGCAGGTATAGCATAGCCTCGTTACCCGTTGCTCATTCCATTCGATAGCTACGATTAATATTGCATTACAAAGTTAAAAACAATAAATCTTGTAAATTATTATCAAGATAAAGCACTCTGCTAAACGTAAATATAAATATAAAAAGCGATTTCTATAAAAACATGTGGAGTCGATTTGATCAGTTGCTTGGTTCTGAGGCTAGCTGATGAGTGCAGACAACAAACATGGCGTACAGGCAGCCGTCGTCGATTAAGGTTGAAACAGATGTAACGCACGAGGAAAAACGAAGAATTCAAGAACGGGCGAAACTCAGGGCAGCACTCAAACAAGAATACGTCCGCCAAATAACGGATCCTCACAAGCACGGCGAGGGTGGCCTCCTGGTAAGTGTCGAGCGAAGGTGGACTTTTGCTCGCATGGCGACAAGGTCGTGCGACTACAAGCGCTCAATCTCGCTCCAAGTATCACTCAGTCACGAAATTTTGAACGTGATACCAACTTGACATCGTCTGTCGTACTGTCACACCTCGGAAACCGCCGATTCCTCATCATCGTCACTGTCGTCCGCTTAGAAAGTGGGAACTCGGAAAGGGGCTATTAGTGAACAGCAATCATTTGAGCGAATCGACGTTTTAGCGAATGACGTATCATTGGGGCACGTGTAAACACCCCCCCCCCCCCCCCTCTTCGTTCGCAGCGAGTCCGCGGCGGCTCTTTACAAAAATGTTAACTCACCTGGCCCACCCGTACACGCCGCTTCCTGGCGGCCGTCCATTCACTAAAGCGACTTTCGATGAAAAGTCGAGGGCGGTACTTCGCTAAAACGTCGCTCGACCAACTGAGTACCGTCCTTGTCTGCCATACCCGAACATTACGGTAAACCTCTACCACCTCGCCTGCACTTTCACCGTGGTTTAGTAAGTCGTGCCCAGATGGCCTCATCCCAATTTTATAAAATTCGATCATAAATGGAGAAAAACATAAAGAATTTCAAGTCTCAACATACTCATCGGTGGGATGGGACACTGGTCACCACAAACGACTAGCACATGGTTATCACATTCCTTATCGGCTCACCTTTCTGCTTTCGTAACATTCGGGTTCACGACGTATATTAAGTATTGCGATAGTCAACGGAGCTCCGTTTTGCTTGCTATGCGTCCCCAGCCCATTCTTTTCGAGTAACGAGTGCTGTCCGAGATGTTGTCTACAAACCACAAATGAAGGACAACCTGACCGGAACACACTAGCACCTTGGCGCCGTATCAATTTTTGTAGCTTTTTATGCCCCGTGCTACCAATGCTCAAAAAAGAATTGCGGAAAGAGACGAAATAAGCGCAAATATAACTGACGACAGTGTAGAGCGTACGGGACAGTGCCTTCCAAAAATGGGGACAGTGGGTAGCGAGGCCAGGGGAGAGGTTGTACGCTTGCGCGGAAGCTCACCATAAAATATTGCAGTGGCTTAGCTCGGCTATGCCAGGATATACATAGCGTGAGCTTATGCATACAAAATGAGAGGCGCTATCAAGCGGCTCCGGTGCTGCGTCAGACTTGGCTATTGTGCAACGGAGGCGCACAGCTGGGCACGCGGCGGCGCCAGTGCGTCTGCTGCGGCTATGACGTCACTCCACTGGAATGCGCAGGCCGGCGAGGCAGGCGCGGCGGCGTCAGAGAGCTCGGCGGCGGCTTCGCGTGGCTCTCATAATGAGCCGTGCTCATTATGCGGAGCTCCGCCGCCACGCGCTCCGTATAATGAGCACGGCTCATTATGAGGGCCATGCGAAACTGCTCAACCTTTGCCAGTGTAGCTAACGCTACAAAAAGCTTGTTGCAGCAACAGATGCCGTTCTGCTGAGCCATATGTCTAGCTCGGCTGGTTTTGGAAGCTCGATTCTTCTCTCCTCGTGCAGTTTGACCCAGCGGTGCAGCGGTTCCACTCTGCCAAGGCCGGTGCGCAGATCTACGAGACTTTCAAGCCGACACCGAAGGGTGCGGCCCGCTGGCTCGGAATCTGCATCTTACCCATGGTGGCCTTTGGCTACCTCGTCAAGAGAGACAGGGTACGATACCTGGGCGCGTGCTGGGTCCCGGTGTAGTTTGTGCCCTGTCGCACGTGCCGGGATCCAGGGGCGCTTGTTCCGGATGAATGTTTGCGCACGTTGTTTCAGCCTTTATTCGTTTCACGAAAAGTATGGTGTTTCAAACACTTGCACGTGTCATACGTACCAGGTTGTGGGTTGTGCGATAAAAGAAAGTTTGTTCCATTGAAAAGAAGAAAGTTCTTTTAAACAGTCTGGTTGGGACACGCAAAACAAAAAATGAAGCTTACACGAAATTTTTTTTTTAAAGCAATATTGACAGCGCGAGATGCGGTTTAGTCAATAGTCAACTCCTTTCCACTTCTTTTCTCTTGGCATCTCGGGCGCGTGGAGGAGAGATGTATCGACTTGGCTATCATGTTGTGGTGGAGAGAGTGTATGACAATCTCGTTGAGGTCAAAGAGTGCATGACCATTTTGTGATGCCATGAACTTAGTGTGCAGAATTTAAAATAAATCTTGCGCTGTCAATATTGTTCTAAAATTTATTTTTTTGACTTGCATGTTCCAACCGGACTGTTTAAGAAAATCTTTTTTTTCCCCTTTTTAGTGAGTTTTTAGAGGAATACTGCAACGAAATTCTAGCAACTATTTCATTGTCTACATGTCAACCACACTCCAGCCACACCACGGAGAGTCTGTCAGCAGTGTAAATTTGGCGGTCCGGCATATTTTATATTTCTCTTGCACATTATCGTCTCTTTCTTGGCTCGAAGAACTTTTGTGAACGTTATAAACAAGCCTTCTGATAGGTATTACGCACATTTGACCTCGGAAATCCCGCAAAACCTTCGCTCTAGTGAAACGCTCTTTGAGAGCCACCAGATAGATGGCGCCAGCGTGCCAATGCGTCCTCCCGTGAGATTTTAAGAGGTTTTAAGGCGCTCGGTTCTAAAGGCTCGTTCACACACTTGCGGCCTCTTAGGACAGAGTGCTTTGGAACCTCTTTAATATTTCTTACAACGAGAGCACACTGGCACCATCTATTGGGTAGCGGTGTAAATTTGGCGGTCCGGCATATTTTATATTTCTCTTGCACATTATCGTCTCTTTCTTGGCTCGAAGAACTTTTGTGAACGTTATAAACGAGCCCTTCTGATAGGTATCACACCCATTTGACCTCGGAAATCCCGCAAAACCTTCGCTCTTGTGAAATGCAGTTCCAGGGTCACTGCATAGATGGCGCCAGCGTGCCTGTGTGTTCTCTCATCACAAGAAATTTTAAGAGGTTTCAACAGGTCTTGTCTCTCTCGGTCGTACTCGGTTGCAAGTGTCTGAACGGATCTTAAAGCGCGTCGTTTAAACACTTGCAATCGAGTAGGAACGAGAGATACAAGACCGGTTTTTAAGCATCTTGCGACAGCGTAGGACCTGCTCTGCAGCAGTGCATCCGATCCTACGTCGTCACAAGAGGCTTAAAAACTTTCTCTCTCGGTCCTACTCGGTTGCAAGTGTGTGAACGGCGCTTAAAGAGCCACAAGTGTGTGAAGAAACCTTTCAAATCTTTTACCACTTTTTTTTTTAATACAATTGTATTGGCACGCGTTCACATACTTACCACTACGCGGCGGAATTTAAACGACACCATGCTAGCAGTCGTACCGCCAGTATCGCCAGAGTTTGTTGTCCGCAGCAGAGACACCAGGCACTCCTTGCAGGCCGGTACCCCCGCTGTCCGTTCACCGACTGCGCATATTTGGCCTTTTATAAATGGGGCAGCGGCTCGCGCTGCCTCAGGTCATTCAGAAAAGGCTTTCGAAGCGGCTGCATTGCTCTTGGAACTGGTGGAAGCGGGCGTAGCAGCCGCGGCAGGACTTCTGTCGTACCACGGAGAAAATTTGGAACATTCAAATTTTCTTGCGCTCTCTAGTGGGGGGATGTCACGTTGTGTGACGTTCACATTGTTCGTCACACGTTGTAAGGAATTAGAGCTTGTCTGTGCCATTTTCATCCTGTCAGCGACTAGAGCTGAGACGAGTCTATTAATGAGTTCTTCTAATTTTGGGACAACGTGGCGACCATCGAAATTTCGATGGTCGCCTGAGATTCTTTTTTTGAGATCGTTCTTTTGTGGTGACAACTCAATCTAGATGCTTTAAACATCCCAACAAACTTGAAATCACAATCATACATAGCTTATTTTTTGTTAAAAGCGCGTTGAAAGATCGTGACGTGACCTTTTTGGGAAGAATTTTCATCCGAGTGAAGTGGTTGACGAAGGGAGCTTGTCGGCGAGCTGCAAGCGATGGCTTCGCCCGCGGAGAAAAAGAAGAGTTTTAACCGAATGTGTACCTATCAGACTCTCTTCGAAACATGTTATAATAAAATCATTCGGAATCTGCGCGTATTGTAGGGTTTTCATTGGTCTCCACAACGTAGTCCGCAAGGAAAAAGTTTGCATGTTTTTTTTCTTGCCCCGAGATGAATGGGCGCTTTTGTAATATAGGACTTGGTATATGTGGGAATTAACATTTTAAACAATATAAGATCAAAAACAACTTTTTTCAAAAATGACTTCAGTGCCCCCTTAAAGGGGCACTAGAAAGACGGGAAGAAAACCAAAGGCTGCTTCGAAGTGTCGAACACGAGCGTTCAGTGACGACATTGGTCTAGTGCAGTGGTTCTCAAATGGGGGTCCGCATACCCTTTGGGGTCCCTGAAGGTCTCCTTAGGGTCCCTGAAGCCCTTTAATGTCAATCAGGCCAAGCAATAAACTTTTTTTAAAATTCATTCTGGCTGCTTCCCAAAGCTAAATAGACCAAGCCATGTGTACCAAGTGACTAGGGCTGATCATTCTCAGTTTCAGAGCTTCAAAGTTGACTTTTGTCATTGTAATCGTCTACTACCCTCTCTCCCCCCCTCCACCCTGGATGGGGTCCCCCATCACTTCTGCCAATCCAGAAGGGGTCCCCAAAACATTAGTAGTTGAGAACCACTGGTCTAGAGCATCGGATAATGACGACATAGAATTCTAGAGGTAGGGCTGGCTGAACAAGGTGCATGTGACACCTTCCGATCCTTTCAAGCGCGCGATTCTCACTCACAGTTTTGCTTGGAACACCCATAAATCGGTGGGGCGTTCACATCTTCATAACTGGATGTTAATTTCAACAATTAGGAAGATTGCGCATGGTTGTTGCACGCTCCCGTCGTTTCAGTTCTGGTTCAGACCAAGGACGTCATCAGCGATAAAAAGTCTGCTCAAAATTCTAAAGTTCTTTCAACTGTTATGTTCCAGATACATCAGATTTCTTCTTTATTATATTTTTAATGCGTTGCTAGAGTCCCTCACACTGATTCGAGCAAGCGCGATGCAGATTAAAAAAATGGCCAGAAACGCTTTGCAGGGCCCCTTTATGCATTAAAGAAGTAGCCAACGAGGTTACGCCCGGTATTCCTGTGGGCAGTGTTGGTAACCAAGCTAGGAGCTTGGTTGACATCAAGTATTCTACTATGCGAGTTAAATGGATCATTGGCCCTTTAAACGGACCACACGGAGCAGTTTTGTACAAAGGTGGCCCATTTTATGTATGTATCAAAATTTCAAAGAATGGGCCCACCCGAGTCAAGAATTGAGCAGGAATTCGCTACGTAGGGTGGCATCTGCCAATGAAAGACGTCCGGGTGACGCAACAGCCGAGAGATGGCAGCAGCTGTCGACTTGTAGCCGAAATAGCTCGACAAAGACTCTTCCTCGTTGTTTTCTGTCCATCCAACATGTTTTATTAGTAAAAAAAAAAAAAAAATCATGCACTATGTATAAAAAGTTGCGCCACGTTTGACTGCACCCTTACTCGTACCCGTTTTCATTTGTCAGCTGTTGCACCAATCGGAAACCTTTCGTCAGCAGATACACACTGTAGGTAGCAAAATCGAGTTCAATTTTTTAACTCGTTCTTTATGTTCTAAACTTTTTGTGCACAAATTGAATCATCTTCAGCCACTTCTGTACAAACCCTCAGTGCGATGTGCTAAAGATTTAACCAATACAGATCCCTTTAATGGGCCAATGATAAATTTGACTTGTGTGGTACGTGCCACGAGCTTAGTTGTGTGCCGAGGATGTGAACAACTTGTATGTTTTCTTTTCCGGCTTGCAGGATGAATTCGAGAGGAAGTGCAGAACGGGAGAGATCAAGTACGAAGACAGGATGTTCAAAGTCATGTGAACAAGGCCCTTGGCTTAGCAGTTTGGAGGTAGAGGAATAAAGGATGTTGTACATGGAACTGCGTGCTAATCAGCTCGGTGGTGCGAGGGATTTCCTGCGCACAAGCTGGAGAGACTTGTAAGCCTAACTGTTTTTCCTAGCTCCCAGGTGCTGTGGCTTCAGTAGCACTTAATGAACGGAAGGTATGAATAGGTGCCCGACAAGCGGCGGAGTTTTTATCAATTTGTGTACGGTCTTAACATTTCGAAAAACGTTTCAAAACTATGATTTACTTAGCTTTCCTATTTGGAAGTAGTTACTGTTACGTGCCAGTCACTTGCAACCCCGTCAACAGTTTCTACGTAACCAAACGACTGGCCAAAAATGGTCTTTAAAACAAGAGTACATATAGTTTGTACAGTTTCAGCTAAGAAAAAGATGCTCAGATAAATGAGACACAGCCGTACCAAGCGATAACAGTGGCATTGAAGGAGAGACAACACGACGTCTTTTCTCGCTTTCACACTTTCATTCTCTTAAAAACATTCAGAGAGACGAAACAGAAATAAAACACGAGGTGCAATTGGGTAAACCTAAACACGCAAGTCTTTCCATCTTGGAAACGAACGATAAGTGGCACACGGAGTGGAGCCGTTCAAGCCGGTCGTCCTCGGTGCCCCGGGGCATCGTCTCAGAAGCGCTGCGAGAAGGTGGGCGGCCCCGACTGCTGACTCGTACCGCCAGCCGAGGTGAAGGTCAGGACCGGTGGCTGCGCCGACTGCACACCCGACCCCAGGCCGCCGTGGGTCTGGGGTCACGACACCGCATCGAGAAAAGGCACTTTAGTACTCGCCATTGCGCGTCCCTCAGGAGCCCGGGTCTGAACCTAACCAAACCTAATTGTGCCCGGCATTTTACCTGCTGGCAACAAATCTTGTATTTTTTTTTTTTTTTTTTTTTGCTGCGAGAGATTACAATTTGGTTGGATTGATGCGACAAGATCCGGATCTCGATTTCGCCGAATTCTTGCCGCGTGCAGCCTATTTCTAGGTTTGAATAAAATCGCTAAAGAAGCCACGCTTAGAGCATTAGCACTCGTGGGTGCAACCATTTTGATGCTTGGCACAGAGTGGGTGCAATTGGCTCTCGTTACTATTTGAAAATGCGACTTCCCGACTTTTGGGTGCAACGCCGGGAATCTCGGGCGACGTTGCCCTGCTTCGTTGCAAGCTGTTTTGACATTTTTGGAGGAGAGGAAAGCGTTTCTTGCAATTTCAGGCAACCGACAACGACGGTTTTGAGCACCGAAATGGTCAAAGTGCCGTTGCTCTTAAGCGTCGCTTATTTAGTTGTGACTCTAGGTTGTGTGTGCTTTAACATCCAGGTCAGATTCAAAACCTGCCTTTAAACTTTTGGTAAGATATGGCACTATGCGGAACTTTACTGTCTGTACTTGCGAGAACCTACGAGTCACTTCTTTGTCCACACTCAATCTGTCGAGGTGGTCTTTCCTTTACGTGCTAGAAGGTGACATACTATTAGTGTTTAGAAGAAATTGGGAGCTACGGCACCGACGCTACTTTTCAGAAGGATCTGAGCCACACTGCTCACTTACAGTGGCTCAGTGATTGCTAGAAAGCTTTAGTAATCGGAAATTTTCCAATAATGTGATCAATGCAACTTGGTAGAAGGTCTGGACGAGCAATGAACTTGACATGCACTCCTTTGTTGCAGATGCTTGCAACATATGAAAGCGAGAGTGCATTTGTATAACAGCTATGTACTCTGCTCTGGCGGACTGCATCGTAATATTGAGAACATAAAGGAAGCACCAGATCGGACTTGCTTACAGAAGGATGGTTGTATTACAGTGGTTGTCTTTTCATCCCTTCTCCAACATTGGTTTGTTTTGTTACTTGCATACTTTGGAACAAACTTCAACAAATGGACCAAGTAGAAGCATTACTGTGGCTATGATTCGAATGTGTAGTGATAGTTAAAAACTTTCTTTTTTATATAAAAACTACTAATTAGTATGTTTTGGTTTTTGTGTGGGTATTAGTTTCATAAACACTCGTTCCATAAGAAGCTACTGGAGCAATTGTTAAAATTAAGGACATCTCTAAACATTCCTATGTAAAAACTTTCCTATAAAGAAACTTTATAAAAAGCTCCACAACTTTGAGCCAATTATGCAAATAAAAAAATTAGAATTAAGTTATATCAGAGCAAAGCAAGCAGGTGTACAGTGTCTGCATGTACATTGTACAGGTTTGTTTTTCCTATTAGCGATTTTTAAATATTTTCACAAATGAAAACTAACACCAAATCTATGAATGTTATTCCTAAACCAGGATGTTGTCCTAATATAAACTAGAGCTAGTGAATTTTTTTATAAATCGATTCATAAAGAAAGCTTGAAAAAAATTTTGCAAATAGAATTGCAATCTGAAACAAAAAATAGTTTCCTATATTGAATCCCATAAATATAGACTGAAAAACAAAAACTGCAATTTCTAACATTTACAATGCATCCAGATGATTGTGCCCAAAGTGTTTACCTGGAGCCTGGCCTTTATCTTAGTATTTTTTTTTTCTCAAACAAAGTTTCTGTATTTCCTTTTTCCGAATATAGTATTTTTTTTTTTTAGCTCTAAAAATTTGTTTGAAGAAAAACTGAAAACAACACTAATGCAGTCTGTGCGGATGAGCTATATGACGTGTTAGACATAATGCACGGCAATAACTGTCATAATAAATTGGGCAATTAACTCAAATTTGTTAGGTAACTAGAATTGTAAGAATGCTTGGGGCATGTGGGAAGCGCATTGGTGCATTAAATTTGAGCTATATGACGTGTTGGACATAATGCACGGCAATAACTGTCATAATAAATTGGGCAATTAACTCCAATTTGTTAGGTAACTAGAATTGTAAGAATGCTTGGGGCATGTGGGAAGCGCATTGGTGCATTAAATTTGAGCTATATGACGTGTTGGACATAACGCACGGCAATAACTGTCATAATAAATTGGGAAATTAACTCAAATTTGTTAGGTAACTAGAATTGTAAGAATGCTTGGGGCATGTGGGAAGCGCATTGGTGCATTAAATTTGAGCTATATGAAGTGCTGGACATAACGCACGGCAATAACTGTCATAATAAATTGGGCAATTAACTCAAATTTGCTAGGTAACTAGAAGTGTAAGAACGCTTGGGGCATGTGGGAAGCGCATTGGTGCATTAAATTTGAGGTATATGACGTGTTGGACATAATGCACGGCAATAACTGTCATAATAAATTGGGCAATTAACTCAAATTTGTTAGGTAACTAGAATTGTAAGAACGCTTGGGGCATGTGGGAAGCGCATTGGTGCATTAAATTTGAGCTATATGACGTGTTGGACATAATGCACGGCAATAACTGTCATAATAAATTGGGCAATTAAGTCAAATTTGTTAGGTAACTAGAATTGTAAGAACGCTTGGGGCATGTGGGAAGCGCATTGGTGCATTAAATTTGAGCTATATGACGTGTTGGACATAATGCACGGCAATAACTGTCATAATAAATTGGGCAATTAAGTCAAATTTGTTAGGTAACTAGAATTGTAAGAACGCTAGGGGCATGTGGGAAGCGCATTGGTGCATTAAATTTGAGCTATATGACGTGTTGGACATAACGCACGGCAATAACTGTCAATAAATTGGGCAATTAACTCAAATTTGTTACATAACTAGAATTGTAAGAACGCTTGGGGCATGTGGGAAGCGCATTGGTGCATTAAATTTGAGCTATATGATGTGTTGGACATAACGCACGGCAATAACTGTCATAATAAATTGGGCAATTAACTCAAATTTGTTAGGTAACTAGAATTGTAAGAACGCTTGGGGCATGTGGGAAGCGCATTGGTGCATTAAATTTGAGCTATATGATGTGTTGGACATAACGCACGGCAATAACTGTCAATAAATTGGGCAATTAACTCAAATTTGTTAGATAACTAGAATTGTAAGAACGCTTGGGGCATGTGGGAAGCGCATTGGTGCATTAAATTTGAGCTATATGATGTGTTGGACATAACGCACGGCAATAACTGTCATAATAAATTGGGCAATTAACTCAAATTTGTTAGATAACTAGAATTGTAAGAACGCTTGGGGCATGTGGGAAGCGCATTGGTGCATTAAATTTGAGCTATATGATGTGTTGGACATAACGCACGGCAATAACTGTCATAATAAATTGGGCAATTAACTCAAATTTGTTAGGTAACTAGAATTGTAAGAACGCTTGGGGCATGTGGGAAGCGCATTGGTGCATTAAATTTGAGCTATATGATGTGTTGGACATAACGCACGGCAATAACTGTCAATAAATTGGGCAATTAACTCAAATTTGTTAGATAACTAGAATTGTAAGAACGCTTGGGGCATGTGGGAAGCGCATTGGTGCATTAAATTTGAGCTATATGATGTGTTGGACATAACACACGGCAATAACTGTCATAATAAATTGGGCAATTAACTCAAATTTGTTAGGTAACTAGAATTGTAAGAACGCTTGGGGCATGTGGGAAGCGCATTGGTGCATTAAATTTGAGCTATATGATGTGTTGGACATAACGCACGGCAATAACTGTCATAATAAATTGGGAAATTAACTCAAATTTGTTAGGTAACTAGAATTGTAAGAATGCTTGGGGCATGTGGGAAGCGCATTGGTGCATTAAATTTGAGCTATATGAAGTGCTGGACATAACGCACGGCAATAACTGTCATAATAAATTGGGCAATTAACTCAAATTTGCTAGGTAACTAGAAGTGTAAGAACGCTTGGGGCATGTGGGAAGCGCATTGGTGCATTAAATTTGAGGTATATGACGTGTTGGACATAATGCACGGCAATAACTGTCATAATAAATTGGGCAATTAACTCAAATTTGTTAGGTAACTAGAATTGTAAGAACGCTTGGGGCATGTGGGAAGCGCATTGGTGCATTAAATTTGAGCTATATTGTCACGGATGACAAGTGACGAGGCGGCAAATGACCGAGTAAACTGAACGTTTAATAGGGCGAACTTGTGCCCGAAAATAAAGGAAATAGAAAGATAACAATAGAGCGTCGCGGGCGTCGAAGGCGGCGAAGCGGCAAGATCGAACGCTGATGCGAAACTGACTCGACAAGGTTGCGGGTGGCCTCTTATCTAGAGTGAATCACTATCTCGAAGATTCGGCGGAGAAGGTTCGAGCGTAGCGCGCTAGGGGCGAGAATGAACGCGCACTTTCTAGAACAACAGAAAACGATAGAAGGTATGTCCGCAGCAAGAATAAACAAGAATCTTCTACAAGTTCGTGACCCTGCACGCGGCATTATCCCCCCCCCCTTTAAAAGCGCATCGTCCCGATGCAGCACAAAACGGAAAACAAAAACAAAAGGACAGCAGAATTGCTAGTCGGAATTCACAGTCCACAGTTCACTCGTCGATGAGAGTGGAGAGTCCTATCGTTCGTAATACGGCTTGAGGCGCACGACGTGGACTACTTCAGGTCGCGGTTGACGTCGTCTTGATGGTGGAGTTCCGTCGGGAAGCACCTCGTAGTTTAAGTCCCCGAGACGGCGAAGCACCTTGTAGGGTCCAAAGTAGCGCTTGAGAAGCTTCTCGCTGAGACCGCGGCGCCGTATTGGTGTCCACACCCATACCCGGTCTCCGGGTTGATAGTGGGCGTCACGCCGGCGAAGATTGTATCGACCGGCGTCGACATGTTGCTGGTCTTGAATTCGTAGTCTTGCTAGCTGGCGGACCTCTTCTGCCCGTTGAGCAACCACCTGGGCGTCATCGCTTCCGTCGTCGACTGGATCGTGCGGCAACATAGAGTCTAGCATAGTCGTCACCTTCCGGCCATACACCAGCTGGAAGGGCGTCATTCTTGTGGTCTCTTGTACGGCCGTATTGTAGGCAAATGTGACGTACGGCAAAACCTCGTCCCATGTCTTGTGCTCCACGTCGACGTACATGGAGATCATGTCGGCGATGGTCTTGTTGAGCCGTTCCGTCAACCCGTTTGTCTGCGGATGGTATGCAGTTGTCCGACGGTGGTCCGTCTGGCTTAGACGAAGGATCTCCTGGGTCAACTGCGCCATGAACGATGACCCTCGGTCTGTGATCAGGACTTCGGGGGCGCCGTGCCGGAGGACGATGGACTCGATGAAGAACTTCGCGACTTCGACAGCAGTCCCCGACGGAAGGGCCTTCGTCTCGGCGTAACGCGTAAGATAATCTGTGGCGACGATTATCCAGCGGTTTCCCAGGGTCGACGGTGGAAAAGGGCCCAGCAAATCCATTCCAATTTGCTGGAACGGTTTGGTTGGAGGGGGAATCGGCTGAAGGCGACCTGCTGGCTTTGACGGCGGTTTCTTGCGTCGCTGGCACTCATGGCACGAACGCGTGTAGAGATGGACGGTCTTCGGCAGCTTAGGCCAGTAGTATTTTTCACGTATTCGGGCTAGTGTTCGGCTGTAACCGAGGTGTCCTGAAGTTGGGTCGTCGTGGCAGGCTTGGAAAATCTCTTCTCGAAGGCTGGTGGGGACTACCAGGAGCCACGGCGAATTATTGGTTCCAAAATTTTTCTTATAAAGTACACCTCTTCGAATAGCGAAGGTCGGCAGGACTCGTGAAAAGATACGAGGAACGGTACTTCCTCGTCCTTCTAGATGCTCAATCAGGGCGCGGAGCTCCGGATCGTTTCGTTGAAGTCCTGCCATGTCGTTGGTGTCCACGGCACCTAGGAAACACTCGTCGTCATCCACGTCGGTACAGTCTGACGTTTCGACGGGGGCTCTGGACAAGCAGTCGGCGTCGCTATGTTTCCGTCCTGACTTGTAGACTACGGTCATGTCAAATTCTTGCAGTCGAAGACTCCATCGAGCCAGGCGTCCTGAAGGGTCTTTGAGGTTTGCAAGCCAACAGAGCGAGTGGTGGTCTGTGACCACCCGGAACGGGTTCCCGTATATGTAGGGACGAAACTTTGTGATCGCCCATACAACCGCGAGACATTCTTTTTCCGTCGTGGAGTAATTTTTCTCCGCCTTTGACAGTGTCCGACTTGCGTAGGCAATGACTCGCTCCGTGCCTTCCTGTAGCTGCACCAATACCGCACCAAGTCCGGAGTTACTTGCGTCCGTGTGAATTTCGGTTTCGGCGTGCTGGTCGAAATGTCCGAGGATCGGAGGTGTCTGAAGTCTTCGTTTCAGTTCGTCGAACGCCCGTTCTTGTTCTTCTGCCCAGTGAAACTTCACGGCGTCTTTCGTAAGATGTGTGAGGGGTGCCGAAATTTTTGCGAAATCTTGAACGAAGCGTCTGTAGTACGCGCACAGCCCCAGGAATCTGCGGATGGCCTTCTTGTCCGATGGTCGAGGGAATTCGGCTACGGCGGATGTCTTCGCGGGATCAGGGCGTACTCCTTCGCTACTAACGACATGACCAAGGAACTTAAGTTCGCCGTAGGCAAAGCGGCACTTCGTTGGCTTGAGTGTGAGCCCTGCGGTCTTGATGGCTTGGAGCACGGCCCTAAGCCGTTTCAAGTGCTCGTCGAAGTCGTGCGAAAAAACGACGACATCATCCAGGTAAACGAGGCAGCTCTGCCACTTCAGTCCCGTTAGTACCGTATCCATGACCCGCTGGAAAGTCGCCGGCGCCGTACAGAGTCCGAAGGGCATCACCTTGAACTCGTAAAGTCCATCGGGCGTGACAAAGGCAGTCTTCTCGCGGTCCCGTTCATCGACCTCAATCTGCCAGTAGCCACTCTTCAAGTCCATCGACGAAAAGTATCGGGTGTGGCGTAAACGGTCGAGGGTGTCATCTATGCGGGGAAGCGGATAGACATCTTTCTTTGTAACAGCGTTCAGCCGCCTGTAGTCCACGCAGAACCTAAGGGTTCCGTCCTTCTTCTTCACCAGCACGACTGGAGAGGCCCACGGACTGCTTGAAGGCTGGATAATATCGTCGTCAAGCATTTCTTGAACTTGTTTCTGGATTGTTTCCCTCTCCTTCACCGAAACTCGGTACGGCGACTGATGAATAGGGGGCACGTCATCGTCAGTAACAATTCGATGCTTCGCAACCGCTGTTTGGCGTAGCCTTGACGATGTGGCGAAGCACTCACTGAACTCAGCGAGAACGTCAGTCAGCTGTTGTCGTTGTGGGGCTGGGAGGGATGGGTCGATGTCGAGCTTTGACGGCGCGGTTCCCTTGTGGTGCGTCGGAGAGGCGTCTTCTGAGATCACGGCGATGGCGGCCGAGTCCTGAATTTCCTCGACGTAACCCACAGCTGTACCCTTTGTAAGGTGCTGCGACTCATGCCGGAAGTTGGTGACAAGGGCTACGGTACGCCCGTCCTGGAGCTCGGTTACGCCTCTTGCGATACCAATCCCTCGTCCAATGAGAAGTTGGACGCTTCCTTCCAACAGTGCTATCCCGCAGGTGGCTTCGTCGGTCCCGACGGGGACGAAGACACTGGACAGCGGCGGCAGGTTTACGTGGCTGGTAAGGACTCGCACTGCAGCTAACATCGCTTTGGGATCTTCCGCCGAGGGAACAGGTTTCCGAAGAGTCAGCTTGTTCTCCCCAAGGTCGATGATGGCGCCGTATTCACACAAAAAGTCCATTCCGAGAATGACGTCTCTTGAACAGTCTTGCAGAACGACGAACTTGACAGGGCAGGTTTCACCGTGGATCTTGACGCGAGCAGTGCACCTGCCGACAGGCGTGATGAGGTGTCCGCCGGCGGTTCGTATCTGTGGTCCATCCCACGACGTCGTAACTTTCCGAAGGCGACGAGAGAGTCTCCCACTCAAAACGGAGTAATCCGCTCCGGTGTCGACGAGTGCTGTCGCGTCGTGGCCGTCGATGATAACGTTGAGGTTATTCGACACTGGTACAGAAACGTCGTTTCGGGGCGTTGCGGCGTTAGAGTGGGAGAGCTCCGACGATCTTGGAGGATCTTGGCATCGTTCGTCTTCGGCAACACCACCTCCCGGCATTGCCGCGCCTAGTTTTCCCGACGGGACGTGATGGGTGACAGGCTGTCTCGGCGAGACCGGCGGAAGGGCGATGGTGAGCGTCGGGGAGATGGCGAACGGAATACTCGGCGGGGAGACGACTCAGGAGATGAAGAGCGGCGGAGGTAGTCCTCGATGTCCCGAGGTCGCTCTCCAAGACGTGGTCGAGGGTCGTTGGGTGCGAACCCTCGTAGGCCCAGCTGGCGGTAGGGGCATCGTCGGTAGATATGGTCGGCTTCCCCGCAGTGGTAGCACAACGGGCGTCGATCAGCCGTCCTCCACACGTCGGTCTTCCTTGGCGCAACTTGTTCTGGACGAACGTGCGCCCGACCTTCCTGGCGTCGGGAATGCTGCGGCTCTGGAAGCACACGTCGGGGAGGCGCCATGTACGGACGCGGTGCTGATGGTGCTCGGCGGAGCATTGCGGCGTAGCTCACAGCGGGCTCTTCTGGTGCTGCTACGGTGGCAGGAGCCTCCGTTTGGATTGCCCGCTGAACTTCTTCGCGGACAACTTCGGCTATTGACAGCGAAGCCGGTTGGTTGGCAGCAGGCTGGAGCTTCCTGAGCTCTTCTCGGACGACGTCTCGAATTACCTCGCGAATGTCTGGGAGACTGGAGCCCAGGTCGAAGCTAGACGGCGCAAGGGCAGCGAGGCCGGGTGGTCGATGATAGTGACTGGCTCGGGCTTGCAGGGCACGCTCGATGTTAGTCGCCTCGGTGACAAAACCTTCGACAGTTGTCGGAGGGCTACGAACAAGGCCGCCGAAGATGTTTTCTTTCACGCCCCGCATGAGAATTCTAACCTTCTTCTCTTCTGTAGCCTGAGGGTCGGCGCGGGCGCTCAGGCGCAGAACGTCTTCCACGAAGCCGGTGATGCTCTCGTTGGGGCCTTGAGTCCTGGTACGCAGTAAGTCTTCGGCTCTCTCTCGGCGGTGCTGGTTCACAAATGTCGCCTTCAGCTGGCTCTTGAAAATGTCCCAGGATGTCAATGAAGATTCGTGGTTTTCGTACCAGCACCTGGCAGTTCCCTCGAGCGAGAAATACACGTTTTGCAGCCGTTGCTCGTTGGTCCAGCCATTGTGGCGGGCGACGCGTTCGAATTGGTCGATCCAATCTTCGACGTCTTCGTGGAGTTCACCGTGGAACGGAGCAGCCGTCCGTGGTGCGACGGGCAAGTAGATGACAGTAGAAGCGGCCTGCGTCTGCGACTGGTTGGCCATCGTCGGCTGCCTGGTCCTAGGTGGTAGAAGTCCGTATTCCGGGTGTAGCCCTTGGGTGCGGCGACTTGATCGAGTCTCGATCTGGTCTTCGTTGGGTCCTCGGAAGCTTGGGTCCGGACTTGTACTGCGGGAACTCGGAGGGCTGCGCTGCACGGACATGCGGTACCCCGCACCTCCACCAGAATGTCACGGATGACAAGTGACGAGGCGGCAAATGACCGAGTAAACTGAACGTTTAATAGGGCGAACTTGTGCCCGAAAATAAAGGAAATAGAAAGATAACAATAGAGCGTCGCGGGCGTCGAAGGCGGCGAAGCGGCAAGATCGAACGCTGATGCGAAACTGACTCGACAAGGTTGCGGGTGGCCTCTTATCTAGAGTGAATCACTATCTCGAAGATTCGGCGGAGAAGGTTCGAGCGTAGCGCGCTAGGGGCGAGAATGAACGCGCACTTTCTAGAACAACAGAAAACGATAGAAGGTATGTCCGCAGCAAGAATAAACAAGAATCTTCTACAAGTTCGTGACCCTGCACGCGGCAATATGACGTGTTGGACATAATGCACGGCAATAACTGTCATAATAAATTGGGCAATTAAGTCAAATTTGTTAGGTAACTAGAATTGTAAGAACGCTTGGGGCATGTGGGAAGCGCATTGGTGCATTAAATTTGAGCTATATGACGTGTTGGACATAATGCACGGCAATAACTGTCATAATAAATTGGGCAATTAAGTCAAATTTGTTAGGTAACTAGAATTGTAAGAACGCTTGGGGCATGTGGGAAGCGCATTGGTGCATTAAATTTGAGCTATATGACGTGTTGGACATAACGCACGGCAATAACTGTCAATAAATTGGGCAATTAACTCAAATTTGTTACATAACTAGAATTGTAAGAACGCTTGGGGCATGTGGGAAGCGCATTGGTGCATTAAATTTGAGCTATATGATGTGTTGGACATAACGCACGGCAATAACTGTCATAATAAATTGGGCAATTAACTCAAATTTGTTAGGTAACTAGAATTGTAAGAACGCTTGGGGCATGTGGGAAGCGCATTGGTGCATTAAATTTGAGCTATATGATGTGTTGGACATAACGCACGGCAATAACTGTCATAATAAATTGGGCAATTAACTCAAATTTGTTAGATAACTAGAATTGTAAGAACGCTTGGGGCATGTGGGAAGCGCATTGGTGCATTAAATTTGAGCTATATGATGTGTTGGACATAACGCACGGCAATAACTGTCATAATAAATTGGGCAATTAACTCAAATTTGTTAGGTAACTAGAATTGTAAGAACGCTTGGGGCATGTGGGAAGCGCATTGGTGCATTAAATTTGAGCTATATGATGTGTTGGACATAACGTACGGCAATAACTGTCAATAAATTGGGCAATTAACTCAAATTTGTTAGATAACTAGAATTGTAAGAACGCTTGGGGCATGTGGGAAGCGCATTGGTGCATTAAATTTGAGCTATATGATGTGTTGGACATAACGCACGGCAATAACTGTCATAATAAATTGGGCAATTAACTAAATTTGTTAGGTAACTAGAATTGTAAGAACGCTTGGGGCATGTGGGAAGCGCATTGGTGCATTAAATTTGAGCTATATGATGTGTTGGACATAACGCACGGCAATAACTGTCATAATAAATTGGGCAATTAACTCAAATTTGTTAGATAACTAGAATTGTAAGAACGCTTGGGGCATGTGGGAAGCGCATTGGTGCATTAAATTTGAGCTATATGATGTGTAGGACATAACGCACGGCAATAACTGTCAATAAATTGGGCAATTAACTCAAATTTGTTAGATAACTAGAATTGTAAGAACGCTTGGGGCATGTGGGAAGCGCATTGGTGCATTAAATTTGAGCTATATGATGTGTTGGACATAACGCACGGCAATAACTGTCAATAAATTGGGCAATTAACTCAAATTTGTTCGATAACTAGAATTGTAAGAACGCTTGGGGCATGTGGGAAGCGCATTGGTGCATTAAATTTGAGCTATATGATGTGTTGGACATAACGCACGGCAATAACTGTCATAATAAATTGGGCAATTAACTCAAATTTGTTAGGTAACTAGAATTGTAAGAACGCTTGGGGCATGTGGGAAGCGCATTGGTGCATTAAATTTGAGCTATATGATGTGTTGGACATAATGCACGGCAATAACTGTCAATAAATTGGGCAATTAACTCAAATTTGTTAGATAACAAGAATTGTAAGAACGCTTGGGGCATGTGGGAAGCGCATTGGTGCATTAAATTTGAGCTATATGATGTGTTGGACATAACGCACGGCAATAACTGTCATAATAAATTGGGCAATTAACTCAAATTTGTTAGGTAACTAGAATTGTAAGAACGCTTGGGGCATGTGGGAAGCGCATTGGTGCATTAAATTTGAGCTATATGACGTGTTGGACATAACGCACGGCAATAACTGTCAATAAATTGGGCAATTAACTCAAATTTGTTAGATAACTAGAATTGTAAGAACGCTTGGGGCATGTGGGAAGCGCATTGGTGCATTAAATTTGAGCTATATGATGTGTAGGACATAACGCACGGCAATAACTGTCAATAAATTGGGCAATTAACTCAAATTTGTTAGGTAACTAGAATTGTAAGAACGCTTGGGGCATGTGGGAAGCGCATTGGTGCATTAAATTTGAGCTATATGATGTGTTGGACATAACGCACGGCAATAACTGTCATAATAAATTGGGCAATTAACTCAAATTTGTTAGGTAACTAGAATTGTAAGAACGCTTGGGGCATGTGGGAAGCGCATTGGTGCATTAAATTTGAGCTATATGACGTGTTGGACATAACGCACGGCAATAACTGTCAATAAATTGGGCAATTAACTCAAATTTGTTAGGTAACTAGAATTGTAAGAACGCTTGGGGCATGTGGGAAGCGCATTGGTGCATTAAATTTGAGCTATATGATGTGTTGGACATAACGCACGGCAATAACTGTCATAATAAATTGGGCAATTAACTCAAATTTGTTAGGTAACTAGAATTGTAAGAACGCTTGGGGCATGTGGGAAGCGCATTGGTGCATTAAATTTGAGCTATATGATGTGTTGGACATAACGCACGGCAATAACTGTCATAATAAATTGGGCAATTAACTCAAATTTGTTAGGTAACTAGAATTGTAAGAACGCTTGGGGCATGTGGGAAGCGCATTGGTGCATTAAATTTGAGCTTTATGATGTGTTAGACATAATGCACGGCAATAACTGTCATAATAAATTGGGCAATTAACTCAAATTTGTTAGGTAACTAGAATTGTAAGAACACTTGGGGAATGTGGGAAGCGCATTGGTGCATTAAATTTGAGGTATATGACGTGTCGGACATAACGCACGGCAATAACTGTCATAATAAATTGGGCAATTAACTTAAATTTGTTAGGTAACTAGAATTGTAAGAACGCTTGGGGCATGTGGGAAGCGCATTGGTGCATTAGATTTGAGCTATATGACGTGTTGGACATAATGCACGGCAATAACTGTCATAATAAATTGGGCAATTAACTCAAATTTGTTAGGTAACTAGAATTGTAAGAATGCTTGGGGCATGTGGGAAGCGCATTGGTGCATTAAATTTGAGCTATATGACGTGTTGGACATAATGCACGGCAATAACTGTCATAATAAATTGGGCAATTAACTCCAATTTGTTAGGTAACTAGAATTGTAAGAATGCTTGGGGCATGTGGGAAGCGCATTGGTGCATTAAATTTGAGCTATATGACGTGTTGGACATAATGCACGGCAATAACTGTCATAATAAATTGGGCAATTAACTCAAATTTGTTAGGTAACTAGAATTGTAAGAATGCTTGGGGCATGTGGGAAGCGCATTGGTGCATTAAATTTGAGCTATATGACGTGTTGGACATAATGCACGGCAATAACTGTCATAATAAATTGGGCAATTAACTCCAATTTGTTAGGTAACTAGAATTGTAAGAACGCTTGGGGCATGTGGGAAGCGCATTGGTGCATTAAATTTGAGCTATATGAAGTGCTGGACATAACGCACGGCAATAACTGTCATAATAAATTGGGCAATTAACTCAAATTTGTTAGGTAACTAGAATTGTAAGAATGCTTGGGGCATGTGGGAAGCGCATTGGTGCATTAAATTTGAGCTATATGACGTGTTGGACATAATGCACGGCAATAACTGTCATAATAAATTGGGCAATTAACTCCAATTTGTTAGGTAACTAGAATTGTAAGAACGCTTGGGGCATGTGGGAAGCGCATTGGTGCATTAAATTTGAGCTATATGAAGTGCTGGACATAACGCACGGCAATAACTGTCATAATAAATTGGGCAATTAACTCAAATTTGTTAGGTAACTAGAATTGTAAGAATGCTTGGGGCATGTGGGAAGCGCATTGGTGCATTAAATTTGAGCTATATGACGTGTTGGACATAACGCACGGCAATAACTGTCATAGTAAATTGGGAAATTAACTCAAATTTGTTAGGTAACTAGAATTGTAAGAATGCTTGGGGCATGTGGGAAGCGCATTGGTGCATTAAATTTGAGCTATATGACGTGTTGGACATAATGCACGGCAATAACTGTCATAATAAATTGGGCAATTAACTCCAATTTGTTAGGTAACTAGAATTGTAAGAATGCTTGGGGCATGTGGGAAGCGCATTGGTGCATTAAATTTGAGCTATATGACGTGTTGGACATAACGCACGGCAATAACTGTCATAGTAAATTGGGAAATTAACTCAAATTTGTTAGGTAACTAGAATTGTAAGAATGCTTGGGGCATGTGGGAAGCGCATTGGTGCATTAAATTTGAGCTATATGACGTGTTGGACATAACGCACGGCAATAACTGTCATAGTAAATTGGGAAATTAACTCAAATTTGTTAGGTAACTAGAATTGTAAGAATGCTTGGGGCATGTGGGAAGCGCATTGGTGCATTAAATTTGAGCTATATGACGTGTTGGACATAACGCACGGCAATAACTGTCATAGTAAATTGGGAAATTAACTCAAATTTGTTAGGTAACTAGAATTGTAAGAATGCTTGGGGCATGTGGGAAGCGCATTGGTGCATTAAATTTGAGCTATATGACGTGTTGGACATAACGCACGGCAATAACTGTCATAATAAATTGGGCAATTAACTCCAATTTGTTAGGTAACTAGAATTGTAAGAACGCTTGGGGCATGTGGGAAGCGCATTGGTGCATTAAATTTGAGCTATATGAAGTGCTGGACATAACGCACGGCAATAACTGTCATAATAAATTGGGCAATTAACTCCAATTTGTTAGGTAACTAGAATTGTAAGAATGCTTGGGGCATGTGGGAAGCGCATTGGTGCATTAAATTTGAGCTATATGACGTGTTGGACATAACGCACGGCAATAACTGTCATAGTAAATTGGGAAATTAACTCAAATTTGTTAGGTAACTAGAATTGTAAGAATGCTTGGGGCATGTGGGAAGCGCATTGGTGCATTAAATTTGAGCTATATGACGTGTTGGACATAACGCACGGCAATAACTGTCATAATAAATTGGGCAATTAACTCAAATTTGTTAGGTAACTAGAATTGTAAGAATGCTTGGGGCATGTGGGAAGCGCATTGGTGCATTAAATTTGAGCTATATGACGTGTTGGACATAACGCACGGCAATAACTGTCATAGTAAATTGGGAAATTAACTCAAATTTGTTAGGTAACTAGAATTGTAAGAATGCTTGGGGCATGTGGGAAGCGCATTGGTGCATTAAATTTGAGCTATATGACGTGTTGGACATAACGCACGGCAATAACTGTCATAATAAATTGGGCAATTAACTCAAATTTGTTAGGTAACTAGAATTGTAAGAACGCTTGGGGCATGTGGGAAGCGCATTGGTGCATTAAATTTGAGCTATATGAAGTGCTGGACATAACGCACGGCAATAACTGTCATAGTAAATTGGGAAATTAACTCAAATTTGTTAGGTAACTAGAATTGTAAGAATGCTTGGGGCATGTGGGAAGCGCATTGGTGCATTAAATTTGAGCTATATGACGTGTTGGACATAACGCACGGCAATAACTGTCATAATAAATTGGGCAATTAACTCCAATTTGTTAGGTAACTAGAATTGTAAGAACGCTTGGGGCATGTGGGAAGCGCATTGGTGCATTAAATTTGAGCTATATGACGTGTTGGACATAACGCACGGCAATAACTGTCATAATAAATTGGGCAATTAACTCCAATTTGTTAGGTAACTAGAATTGTAAGAACGCTTGGGGCATGTGGGAAGCGCATTGGTGCATTAAATTTGAGCTATATGACGTGTTGGACATAATGCACGGCAATAACTGTCATAATAAATTGGGCAATTAACTCAAATTTGTTAGGTAACTAGAATTGTAAGAATGCTTGGGGCATGTGGGAAGCGCATTGGTGCATTAAATTTGAGCTATATGAAGTGCTGGACATAACGCACGGCAATAACTGTCATAGAAAATTGGGAAATTAACTCAAATTTGTTAGGTAACTAGAATTGTAAGAATGCTTGGGGCATGTGGGAAGCGCATTGGTGCATTAAATTTGAGCTATATGACGTGTTGGACATAACGCACGGCAATAACTGTCATAATAAATTGGGCAATTAACTCCAATTTGTTAGGTAACTAGAATTGTAAGAACGCTTGGGGCATGTGGGAAGCGCATTGGTGCATTAAATTTGAGCTATATGAAGTGCTGGACATAACGCACGGCAATAACTGTCATTGTAAATTGGGAAATTAACTCAAATTTGTTAGGTAACTAGAATTGTAAGAATGCTTGGGGCATGTGGGAAGCGCATTGGTGCATTAAATTTGAGCTATATGACGTGTTGGACATAACGCACGGCAATAACTGTCATAATAAATTGGGCAATTAACTCCAATTTGTTAGGTAACTAGAATTGTAAGAATGCTTGGGGCATGTGGGAAGCGCATTGGTGCATTAAATTTGAGCTATATGAAGTGCTGGACATAACGCACGGCAATAACTGTCATAGTAAATTGGGAAATTAACTCAAATTTGTTAGGTAACTAGAATTGTAAGAATGCTTGGGGCATGTGGGAAGCGCATTGGTGCATTAAATTTGAGCTATATGACGTGTTGGACATAACGCACGGCAATAACTGTCATAGTAAATTGGGAAATTAACTCAAATTTGTTAGGTAACTAGAATTGTAAGAATGCTTGGGGCATGTGGGAAGCGCATTGGTGCATTAAATTTGAGCTATATGACGTGTTGGACATAACGCACGGCAATAACTGTCATAATAAATTGGGCAATTAACTCCAATTTGTTAGGTAACTAGAATTGTAAGAACGCTTGGGGCATGTGGGAAGCGCATTGGTGCATTAAATTTGAGCTATATGAAGTGCTGGACATAACGCACGGCAATAACTGTCATAATAAATTGGGCAATTAACTCAAATTTGTTAGGTAACTAGAATTGTAAGAATGCTTGGGGCATGTGGGAAGCGCATTGGTGCATTAAATTTGAGCTATATGACGTGTTGGACATAACGCACGGCAATAACTGTCATAGTAAATTGGGAAATTAACTCAAATTTGTTAGGTAACTAGAATTGTAAGAATGCTTGGGGCATGTGGGAAGCGCATTGGTGCATTAAATTTGAGCTATATGACGTGTTGGACATAATGCACGGCAATAACTGTCATAATAAATTGGGCAATTAACTCCAATTTGTTAGGTAACTAGAACTGTAAGAACGCTTGGGGCATGTGGGAAGCGCATTGGTGCATTAAATTTGAGCTATATGACGTGTTGGACATAACGCACGGCAATAACTGTCATAGTAAATTGGGAAATTAACTCAAATTTGTTAGGTAACTAGAATTGTAAGAATGCTTGGGGCATGTGGGAAGCGCATTGGTGCATTAAATTTGAGCTATATGACGTGTTGGACATAACGCACGGCAATAACTGTCATAATAAATTGGGCAATTAACTCCAATTTGTTAGGTAACTAGAATTGTAAGAACGCTTGGGGCATGTGGGAAGCGCATTGGTGCATTAAATTTGAGCTATATAAAGTGCTGGACATAACGCACGGCAATAACTGTCATAATAAATTGGGCAATTAACTCAAATTTGTTAGGTAACTAGAATTGTAAGAATGCTTGGGGCATGTGGGAAGCGCATTGGTGCATTAAATTTGAGCTATATGACGTGTTGGACATAACGCACGGCAATAACTGTCATAGTAAATTGGGAAATTAACTCAAATTTGTTAGGTAACTAGAATTGTAAGAATGCTTGGGGCATGTGGGAAGCGCATTGGTGCATTAAATTTGAGCTATATGACGTGTTGGACATAATGCACGGCAATAACTGTCATAATAAATTGGGCAATTAACTCCAATTTGTTAGGTAACTAGAACTGTAAGAACGCTTGGGGCATGTGGGAAGCGCATTGGTGCATTAAATTTGAGCTATATGAAGTGCTGGACATAACGCACGGCAATAACTGTCATAATAAATTGGGCAATTAACTCAAATTTGTTAGGTAACTAGAATTGTAAGAATGCTTGGGGCATGTGGGAAGCGCATTGGTGCATTAAATTTGAGCTATATGACGTGTTGGACATAATGCACGGCAATAACTGTCATAATAAATTGGGCAATTAACTCCAATTTGTTAGGTAACTAGAACTGTAAGAACGCTTGGGGCATGTGGGAAGCGCATTGGTGCATTAAATTTGAGCTATATGAAGTGCTGGACATAACGCACGGCAATAACTGTCATAATAAATTGGGCAATTAACTCAAATTTGTTAGGTAACTAGAATTGTAAGAATGCTTGGGGCATGTGGGAAGCGCATTGGTGCATTAAATTTGAGCTATATGATGTGTTGGACATAACGCACGGCAATAACTGTCATAATAAATTGGGCAATTAACTCAAATTTGTTAGGTAACTAGAATTGTAAGAACGCTTGGGGCATGTGGGAAGCGCATTGGTGCATTAAATTTGAGCTATATGATGTGTTGGACATAACGCACGGCAATAACTGTCATAATAAATTGGGCAATTAACTCAAATTTGTTAGATAACTAGAATTGTAAGAACGCTTGGGGCATGTGGGAAGCGCATTGGTGCATTAAATTTGAGCTATATGATGTGTTGGACATAACGCACGGCAATAACTGTCATAATAAATTGGGCAATTAACTCAAATTTGTTAGGTAACTAGAATTGTAAGAACGCTTGGGGCATGTGGGAAGCGCATTGGTGCATTAAATTTGAGCTATATGATGTGTAGGACATAACGCACGGCAATAACTGTCAATAAATTGGGCAATTAACTCAAATTTGTTAGATAACTAGAATTGTAAGAACGCTTGGGGCATGTGGGAAGCGCATTGGTGCATTAAATTTGAGCTATATGATGTGTTGGACATAACGCACGGCAATAACTGTCAATAAATTGGGCAATCAACTCAAATTTGTTAGATAACTAGAATTGTAAGAACGCTTGGGGCATGTGGGAAGCGCATTGGTGCATTAAATTTGAGCTATATGATGTGTTGGACATAACGCACGGCAATAACTGTCATAATAAATTGGGCAATTAACTCAAATTTGTTAGGTAACTAGAATTGTAAGAACGCTTGGGGCATGTGGGAAGCACATTGGTGCATTAAATTTGAGCTATATGATGTGTTGGACATAATGCACGGCAATAACTGTCAATAAATTGGGCAATTAACTCAAATTTGTTAGATAACTAGAATTGTAAGAACGCTTGGGGCATGTGGGAAGCGCATTGGTGCATTAAATTTGAGCTATATGATGTGTTGGACATAATGCACGGCAATAACTGTCATAATAAATTGGGCAATTAACTCAAATTTGTTAGGTAACTAGAATTGTAAGAACGCTTGGGGCATGTGGGAAGCGCATTGGTGCATTAAATTTGAGCTATATGACGTGTTGGACATAACGCACGGCAATAACTGTCAATAAATTGGGCAATTAACTCAAATTTGTTAGATAACTAGAATTGTAAGAACGCTTGGGGCATGTGGGAAGCGCATTGGTGCATTAAATTTGAGCTATATGATGTGTAGGACATAACGCACGGCAATAACTGTCATAATAAATTGGGCAATTAACTCAAATTTGTTAGGTAACTAGAATTGTAAGAACGCTTGGGGCATGTGGGAAGCGCATTGGTGCATTAAATTTGAGCTATATGATGTGTTGGACATAACGCACGGCAATAACTGTCATAATAAATTGGGCAATTAACTCAAATTTGTTAGGTAACTAGAATTGTAAGAACGCTTGGGGCATGTGGGAAGCGCATTGGTGCATTAAATTTGAGCTATATGACGTGTTGGACATAACGCACGGCAATAACTGTCAATAAATTGGGCAATTAACTCAAATTTGTTAGGTAACTAGAATTGTAAGAACGCTTGGGGCATGTGGGAAGCGCATTGGTGCATTAAATTTGAGCTATATGATGTGTTGGACATAACGCACGGCAATAACTGTCATAATAAATTGGGCAATTAACTCAAATTTGTTAGGTAACTAGAATTGTAAGAACGCTTGGGGCATGTGGGAAGCGCATTGGTGCATTAAATTTGAGCTTTATGATGTGTTAGACATAATGCACGGCAATAACTGTCATAATAAATTGGGCAATTAACTCAAATTTGTTAGGTAACTAGAATTGTAAGAACACTTGGGGAATGTGGGAAGCGCATTGGTGCATTAAATTTGAGGTATATGACGTGTCGGACATAACGCACGGCAATAACTGTCATAATAAATTGGGCAATTAACTTAAATTTGTTAGGTAACTAGAATTGTAAGAACGCTTGGGGCATGTGGGAAGCGCATTGGTGCATTAGATTTGAGCTATATGACGTGTTGGACATAATGCACGGCAATAACTGTCATAATAAATTGGGCAATTAACTCAAATTTGTTAGGTAACTAGAATTGTAAGAATGCTTGGGGCATGTGGGAAGCGCATTGGTGCATTAAATTTGAGCTATATGACGTGTTGGACATAATGCACGGCAATAACTGTCATAATAAATTGGGCAATTAACTCCAATTTGTTAGGTAACTAGAATTGTAAGAATGCTTGGGGCATGTGGGAAGCGCATTGGTGCATTAAATTTGAGCTATATGACGTGTTGGACATAATGCACGGCAATAACTGTCATAATAAATTGGGCAATTAACTCAAATTTGTTAGGTAACTAGAATTGTAAGAATGCTTGGGGCATGTGGGAAGCGCATTGGTGCATTAAATTTGAGCTATATGACGTGTTGGACATAATGCACGGCAATAACTGTCATAATAAATTGGGCAATTAACTCCAATTTGTTAGGTAACTAGAATTGTAAGAACGCTTGGGGCATGTGGGAAGCGCATTGGTGCATTAAATTTGAGCTATATGAAGTGCTGGACATAACGCACGGCAATAACTGTCATAATAAATTGGGCAATTAACTCAAATTTGTTAGGTAACTAGAATTGTAAGAATGCTTGGGGCATGTGGGAAGCGCATTGGTGCATTAAATTTGAGCTATATGACGTGTTGGACATAATGCACGGCAATAACTGTCATAATAAATTGGGCAATTAACTCCAATTTGTTAGGTAACTAGAATTGTAAGAACGCTTGGGGCATGTGGGAAGCGCATTGGTGCATTAAATTTGAGCTATATGAAGTGCTGGACATAACGCACGGCAATAACTGTCATAATAAATTGGGCAATTAACTCAAATTTGTTAGGTAACTAGAATTGTAAGAATGCTTGGGGCATGTGGGAAGCGGATTGGTGCATTAAATTTGAGCTATATGACGTGTTGGACATAACGCACGGCAATAACTGTCATAATAAATTGGGCAATTAACTCAAATTTGTTAGGTAACTAGAATTGTAAGAATGCTTGGGGCATGTGGGAAGCGCATTGGTGCATTAAATTTGAGCTATATGACGTGTTGGACATAATGCACGGCAATAACTGTCATAATAAATTGGGCAATTAACTCCAATTTGTTAGGTAACTAGAATTGTAAGAATGCTTGGGGCATGTGGGAAGCGCATTGGTGCATTAAATTTGAGCTATATGACGTGTTGGACATAACGGACGGCAATAACTGTCATAGTAAATTGGGAAATTAACTCAAATTTGTTAGGTAACTAGAATTGTAAGAATGCTTGGGGCATGTGGGAAGCGCATTGGTGCATTAAATTTGAGCTATATGACGTGTTGGACATAACGCACGGCAATAACTGTCATAGTAAATTGGGAAATTAACTCAAATTTGTTAGGTAACTAGAATTGTAAGAATGCTTGGGGCATGTGGGAAGCGCATTGGTGCATTAAATTTGAGCTATATGACGTGTTGGACATAACGCACGGCAATAACTGTCATAGTAAATTGGGAAATTAACTCAAATTTGTTAGGTAACTAGAATTGTAAGAATGCTTGGGGCATGTGGGAAGCGCATTGGTGCATTAAATTTGAGCTATATGACGTGTTGGACATAACGCACGGCAATAACTGTCATAATAAATTGGGCAATTAACTCCAATTTGTTAGGTAACTAGAATTGTAAGAACGCTTGGGGCATGTGGGAAGCGCATTGGTGCATTAAATTTGAGCTATATGAAGTGCTGGACATAACGCACGGCAATAACTGTCATAATAAATTGGGCAATTAACTCCAATTTGTTAGGTAACTAGAATTGTAAGAATGCTTGGGGCATGTGGGAAGCGCATTGGTGCATTAAATTTGAGCTATATGACGTGTTGGACATAACGCACGGCAATAACTGTCATAGTAAATTGGGAAATTAACTCAAATTTGTTAGGTAACTAGAATTGTAAGAATGCTTGGGGCATGTGGGAAGCGCATTGGTGCATTAAATTTGAGCTATATGACGTGTTGGACATAACGCACGGCAATAACTGTCATAATAAATTGGGCAATTAACTCAAATTTGTTAGGTAACTAGAATTGTAAGAATGCTTGGGGCATGTGGGAAGCGCATTGGTGCATTAAATTTGAGCTATATGACGTGTTGGACATAACGCACGGCAATAACTGTCATAGTAAATTGGGAAATTAACTCAAATTTGTTAGGTAACTAGAATTGTAAGAATGCTTGGGGCATGTGGGAAGCGCATTGGTGCATTAAATTTGAGCTATATGACGTGTTGGACATAACGCACGGCAATAACTGTCATAATAAATTGGGCAATTAACTCCAATTTGTTAGGTAACTAGAATTGTAAGAACGCTTGGGGCATGTGGGAAGCGCATTGGTGCATTAAATTTGAGCTATATGAAGTGCTGGACATAACGCACGGCAATAACTGTCATAGTAAATTGGGAAATTAACTCAAATTTGTTAGGTAACTAGAATTGTAAGAATGCTTGGGGCATGTGGGAAGCGCATTGGTGCATTAAATTTGAACTATATGACGTGTTGGACATAACGCACGGCAATAACTGTCATAATAAATTGGGCAATTAACTCCAATTTGTTAGGTAACTAGAATTGTAAGAACGCTTGGGGCATGTGGGAAGCGCATTGGTGCATTAAATTTGAGCTATATGACGTGTTGGACATAACGCACGGCAATAACTGTCATAATAAATTGGGCAATTAACTCCAATTTGTTAGGTAACTAGAATTGTAAGAACGCTTGGGGCATGTGGGAAGCGCATTGGTGCATTAAATTTGAGCTATATGACGTGTTGGACATAATGCACGGCAATAACTGTCATAATAAATTGGGCAATTAACTCAAATTTGTTAGGTAACTAGAATTGTAAGAATGCTTGGGGCATGTGGGAAGCGCATTGGTGCATTAAATTTGAGCTATATGAAGTGCTGGACATAACGCACGGCAATAACTGTCATAGAAAATTGGGAAATTAACTCAAATTTGTTAGGTAACTAGAATTGTAAGAATGCTTGGGGCATGTGGGAAGCGCATTGGTGCATTAAATTTGAGCTATATGACGTGTTGGACATAACGCACGGCAATAACTGTCATAATAAATTGGGCAATTAACTCCAATTTGTTAGGTAACTAGAATTGTAAGAACGCTTGGGGCATGTGGGAAGCGCATTGGTGCATTAAATTTGAGCTATATGAAGTGCTGGACATAACGCACGGCAATAACTGTCATAGTAAATTGGGAAATTAACTCAAATTTGTTAGGTAACTAGAATTGTAAGAATGCTTGGGGCATGTGGGAAGCGCATTGGTGCATTAAATTTGAGCTATATGACGTGTTGGACATAACGCACGGCAATAACTGTCATAATAAATTGGGCAATTAACTCCAATTTGTTAGGTAACTAGAATTGTAAGAATGCTTGGGGCATGTGGGAAGCGCATTGGTGCATTAAATTTGAGCTATATGAAGTGCTGGACATAACGCACGGCAATAACTGTCATAGTAAATTGGGAAATTAACTCAAATTTGTTAGGTAACTAGAATTGTAAGAATGCTTGGGGCATGTGGGAAGCGCATTGGTGCATTAAATTTGAGCTATATGACGTGTTGGACATAACGCACGGCAATAACTGTCATAGTAAATTGGGAAATTAACTCAAATTTGTTAGGTAACTAGAATTGTAAGAATGCTTGGGGCATGTGGGAAGCGCATTGGTGCATTAAATTTGAGCTATATGACGTGTTGGACATAACGCACGGCAATAACTGTCATAATAAATTGGGCAATTAACTCCAATTTGTTAGGTAACTAGAATTGTAAGAACGCTTGGGGCATGTGGGAAGCGCATTGGTGCATTAAATTTGAGCTATATGATGTGTTGGACATAATGCACGGCAATAACTGTCATAATAAATTGGGCAATTAACTCAAATTTGTTAGGTAACTAGAATTGTAAGAACGCTTGGGGCATGTGGGAAGCGCATTGGTGCATTAAATTTGAGCTATATGACGTGTTGGACATAACGCACGGCAATAACTGTCAATAAATTGGGCAATTAACTCAAATTTGTTAGATAACTAGAATTGTAAGAACGCTTGGGGCATGTGGGAAGCGCATTGGTGCATTAAATTTGAGCTATATGATGTGTAGGACATAACGCACGGCAATAACTGTCATAATAAATTGGGCAATTAACTCAAATTTGTTAGGTAACTAGAATTGTAAGAACGCTTGGGGCATGTGGGAAGCGCATTGGTGCATTAAATTTGAGCTATATGATGTGTTGGACATAACGCACGGCAATAACTGTCATAATAAATTGGGCAATTAACTCAAATTTGTTAGGTAACTAGAATTGTAAGAACGCTTGGGGCATGTGGGAAGCGCATTGGTGCATTAAATTTGAGCTATATGACGTGTTGGACATAACGCACGGCAATAACTGTCAATAAATTGGGCAATTAACTCAAATTTGTTAGGTAACTAGAATTGTAAGAACGCTTGGGGCATGTGGGAAGCGCATTGGTGCATTAAATTTGAGCTATATGATGTGTTGGACATAACGCACGGCAATAACTGTCATAATAAATTGGGCAATTAACTCAAATTTGTTAGGTAACTAGAATTGTAAGAACGCTTGGGGCATGTGGGAAGCGCATTGGTGCATTAAATTTGAGCTTTATGATGTGTTAGACATAATGCACGGCAATAACTGTCATAATAAATTGGGCAATTAACTCAAATTTGTTAGGTAACTAGAATTGTAAGAACACTTGGGGAATGTGGGAAGCGCATTGGTGCATTAAATTTGAGGTATATGACGTGTCGGACATAACGCACGGCAATAACTGTCATAATAAATTGGGCAATTAACTTAAATTTGTTAGGTAACTAGAATTGTAAGAACGCTTGGGGCATGTGGGAAGCGCATTGGTGCATTAGATTTGAGCTATATGACGTGTTGGACATAATGCACGGCAATAACTGTCATAATAAATTGGGCAATTAACTCAAATTTGTTAGGTAACTAGAATTGTAAGAATGCTTGGGGCATGTGGGAAGCGCATTGGTGCATTAAATTTGAGCTATATGACGTGTTGGACATAATGCACGGCAATAACTGTCATAATAAATTGGGCAATTAACTCCAATTTGTTAGGTAACTAGAATTGTAAGAATGCTTGGGGCATGTGGGAAGCGCATTGGTGCATTAAATTTGAGCTATATGACGTGTTGGACATAATGCACGGCAATAACTGTCATAATAAATTGGGCAATTAACTCAAATTTGTTAGGTAACTAGAATTGTAAGAATGCTTGGGGCATGTGGGAAGCGCATTGGTGCATTAAATTTGAGCTATATGACGTGTTGGACATAATGCACGGCAATAACTGTCATAATAAATTGGGCAATTAACTCCAATTTGTTAGGTAACTAGAATTGTAAGAACGCTTGGGGCATGTGGGAAGCGCATTGGTGCATTAAATTTGAGCTATATGAAGTGCTGGACATAACGCACGGCAATAACTGTCATAATAAATTGGGCAATTAACTCAAATTTGTTAGGTAACTAGAATTGTAAGAATGCTTGGGGCATGTGGGAAGCGCATTGGTGCATTAAATTTGAGCTATATGACGTGTTGGACATAATGCACGGCAATAACTGTCATAATAAATTGGGCAATTAACTCCAATTTGTTAGGTAACTAGAATTGTAAGAACGCTTGGGGCATGTGGGAAGCGCATTGGTGCATTAAATTTGAGCTATATGAAGTGCTGGACATAACGCACGGCAATAACTGTCATAATAAATTGGGCAATTAACTCAAATTTGTTAGGTAACTAGAATTGTAAGAATGCTTGGGGCATGTGGGAAGCGGATTGGTGCATTAAATTTGAGCTATATGACGTGTTGGACATAACGCACGGCAATAACTGTCATAATAAATTGGGCAATTAACTCAAATTTGTTAGGTAACTAGAATTGTAAGAATGCTTGGGGCATGTGGGAAGCGCATTGGTGCATTAAATTTGAGCTATATGACGTGTTGGACATAATGCACGGCAATAACTGTCATAATAAATTGGGCAATTAACTCCAATTTGTTAGGTAACTAGAATTGTAAGAATGCTTGGGGCATGTGGGAAGCGCATTGGTGCATTAAATTTGAGCTATATGACGTGTTGGACATAACGGACGGCAATAACTGTCATAGTAAATTGGGAAATTAACTCAAATTTGTTAGGTAACTAGAATTGTAAGAATGCTTGGGGCATGTGGGAAGCGCATTGGTGCATTAAATTTGAGCTATATGACGTGTTGGACATAACGCACGGCAATAACTGTCATAGTAAATTGGGAAATTAACTCAAATTTGTTAGGTAACTAGAATTGTAAGAATGCTTGGGGCATGTGGGAAGCGCATTGGTGCATTAAATTTGAGCTATATGACGTGTTGGACATAACGCACGGCAATAACTGTCATAGTAAATTGGGAAATTAACTCAAATTTGTTAGGTAACTAGAATTGTAAGAATGCTTGGGGCATGTGGGAAGCGCATTGGTGCATTAAATTTGAGCTATATGACGTGTTGGACATAACGCACGGCAATAACTGTCATAATAAATTGGGCAATTAACTCCAATTTGTTAGGTAACTAGAATTGTAAGAACGCTTGGGGCATGTGGGAAGCGCATTGGTGCATTAAATTTGAGCTATATGAAGTGCTGGACATAACGCACGGCAATAACTGTCATAATAAATTGGGCAATTAACTCCAATTTGTTAGGTAACTAGAATTGTAAGAATGCTTGGGGCATGTGGGAAGCGCATTGGTGCATTAAATTTGAGCTATATGACGTGTTGGACATAACGCACGGCAATAACTGTCATAGTAAATTGGGAAATTAACTCAAATTTGTTAGGTAACTAGAATTGTAAGAATGCTTGGGGCATGTGGGAAGCGCATTGGTGCATTAAATTTGAGCTATATGACGTGTTGGACATAACGCACGGCAATAACTGTCATAATAAATTGGGCAATTAACTCAAATTTGTTAGGTAACTAGAATTGTAAGAATGCTTGGGGCATGTGGGAAGCGCATTGGTGCATTAAATTTGAGCTATATGACGTGTTGGACATAACGCACGGCAATAACTGTCATAGTAAATTGGGAAATTAACTCAAATTTGTTAGGTAACTAGAATTGTAAGAATGCTTGGGGCATGTGGGAAGCGCATTGGTGCATTAAATTTGAGCTATATGACGTGTTGGACATAACGCACGGCAATAACTGTCATAATAAATTGGGCAATTAACTCCAATTTGTTAGGTAACTAGAATTGTAAGAACGCTTGGGGCATGTGGGAAGCGCATTGGTGCATTAAATTTGAGCTATATAAAGTGCTGGACATAACGCACGGCAATAACTGTCATAGTAAATTGGGAAATTAACTCAAATTTGTTAGGTAACTAGAATTGTAAGAATGCTTGGGGCATGTGGGAAGCGCATTGGTGCATTAAATTTGAACTATATGACGTGTTGGACATACCGCACGGCAATAACTGTCATAATAAATTGGGCAATTAACTCCAATTTGTTAGGTAACTAGAATTGTAAGAACGCTTGGGGCATGTGGGAAGCGCATTGGTGCATTAAATTTGAGCTATATGACGTGTTGGACATAACGCACGGCAATAACTGTCATAATAAATTGGGCAATTAACTCCAATTTGTTAGGTAACTAGAATTGTAAGAACGCTTGGGGCATGTGGGAAGCGCATTGGTGCATTAAATTTGAGCTATATGACGTGTTGGACATAATGCACGGCAATAACTGTCATAATAAATTGGGCAATTAACTCAAATTTGTTAGGTAACTAGAATTGTAAGAATGCTTGGGGCATGTGGGAAGCGCATTGGTGCATTAAATTTGAGCTATATGAAGTGCTGGACATAACGCACGGCAATAACTGTCATAGAAAATTGGGAAATTAACTCAAATTTGTTAGGTAACTAGAATTGTAAGAATGCTTGGGGCATGTGGGAAGCGCATTGGTGCATTAAATTTGAGCTATATGACGTGTTGGACATAACGCACGGCAATAACTGTCATAATAAATTGGGCAATTAACTCCAATTTGTTAGGTAACTAGAATTGTAAGAACGCTTGGGGCATGTGGGAAGCGCATTGGTGCATTAAATTTGAGCTATATGAAGTGCTGGACATAACGCACGGCAATAACTGTCATAGTAAATTGGGAAATTAACTCAAATTTGTTAGGTAACTAGAATTGTAAGAATGCTTGGGGCATGTGGGAAGCGCATTGGTGCATTAAATTTGAGCTATATGACGTGTTGGACATAACGCACGGCAATAACTGTCATAATAAATTGGGCAATTAACTCCAATTTGTTAGGTAACTAGAATTGTAAGAATGCTTGGGGCATGTGGGAAGCGCATTGGTGCATTAAATTTGAGCTATATGAAGTGCTGGACATAACGCACGGCAATAACTGTCATAGTAAATTGGGAAATTAACTCAAATTTGTTAGGTAACTAGAATTGTAAGAATGCTTGGGGCATGTGGGAAGCGCATTGGTGCATTAAATTTGAGCTATATGACGTGTTGGACATAACGCACGGCAATAACTGTCATAGTAAATTGGGAAATTAACTCAAATTTGTTAGGTAACTAGAATTGTAAGAATGCTTGGGGCATGTGGGAAGCGCATTGGTGCATTAAATTTGAGCTATATGACGTGTTGGACATAACGCACGGCAATAACTGTCATAATAAATTGGGCAATTAACTCCAATTTGTTAGGTAACTAGAATTGTAAGAACGCTTGGGGCATGTGGGAAGCGCATTGGTGCATTAAATTTGAGCTATATGAAGTGCTGGACATAACGCACGGCAATAACTGTCATAATAAATTGGGCAATTAACTCAAATTTGTTAGGTAACTAGAATTGTAAGAATGCTTGGGGCATGTGGGAAGCGCATTGGTGCATTAAATTTGAGCTATATGACGTGTTGGACATAACGCACGGCAATAACTCTCATAGTAAATTGGGAAATTAACTCAAATTTGTTAGGTAACTAGAATTGTAAGAATGCTTGGGGCATGTGGGAAGCGCATTGGTGCATTAAATTTGAGCTATATGACGTGTTGGACATAATGCACGGCAATAACTGTCATAATAAATTGGGCAATTAACTCCAATTTGTTAGGTAACTAGAACTGTAAGAACGCTTGGGGCATGTGGGAAGCGCATTGGTGCATTAAATTTGAGCTATATGACGTGTTGGACATAACGCACGGCAATAACTGTCATAGTAAATTGGGAAATTAACTCAAATTTGTTAGGTAACTAGAATTGTAAGAATGCTTGGGGCATGTGGGAAGCGCATTGGTGCATTAAATTTGAGCTATATGACGTGTTGGACATAACGCACGGCAATAACTGTCATAATAAATTGGGCAATTAACTCCAATTTGTTAGGTAACTAGAATTGTAAGAACGCTTGGGGCATGTGGGAAGCGCATTGGTGCATTAAATTTGAGCTATATGAAGTGCTGGACATAACGCACGGCAATAACTGTCATAATAAATTGGGCAATTAACTCAAATTTGTTAGGTAACTAGAATTGTAAGAATGCTTGGGGCATGTGGGAAGCGCATTGGTGCATTAAATTTGAGCTATATGACGTGTTGGACATAACGCACGGCAATAACTGTCATAGTAAATTGGGAAATTAACTCAAATTTGTTAGGTAACTAGAATTGTAAGAATGCTTGGGGCATGTGGGAAGCGCATTGGTGCATTAAATTTGAGCTATATGACGTGTTGGACATAATGCACGGCAATAACTGTCATAATAAATTGGGCAATTAACTCCAATTTGTTAGGTAACTAGAACTGTAAGAACGCTTGGGGCATGTGGGAAGCGCATTGGTGCATTAAATTTGAGCTATATGAAGTGCTGGACATAACGCACGGCAATAACTGTCATAATAAATTGGGCAATTAACTCAAATTTGTTAGGTAACTAGAATTGTAAGAATGCTTGGGGCATGTGGGAAGCGCATTGGTGCATTAAATTTGAGCTATATGACGTGTTGGACATAATGCACGGCAATAACTGTCATAATAAATTGGGCAATTAACTCCAATTTGTTAGGTAACTAGAACTGTAAGAACGCTTGGGGCATGTGGGAAGCGCATTGGTGCATTAAATTTGAGCTATATGAAGTGCTGGACATAACGCACGGCAATAACTGTCATAATAAATTGGGCAATTAACTCAAATTTGTTAGGTAACTAGAATTGTAAGAATGCTTGGGGCATGTGGGAAGCGCATTGTTGCTTTAAATTTGAGCTATATGACGTGTTGGACATAATGCACGGCAATAACTGTCATAATAAATTGGGCAATTAACTCCAATTTGTTAGGTAACTAGAATTGTAAGAACGCTTGGGGCATGTGGGAAGCGCATTGGTGCATTAAATTTGAGCTATATGACGTGTTGGACATAACGCACGGCAATAACTGTCATAGTAAATTGGGAAATTAACTCAAATTTGTTAGGTAACTAGAATTGTAAGAATGCTTGGGGCATGTGGGAAGCGCATTGGTGCATTAAATTTGAGCTATATGACGTGTTGGACATAACGCACGGCAATAACTGTCATAATAAATTGGGCAATTAACTCAAATTTGTTAGGTAACTAGAATTGTAAGAACGCTTGGGGCATGTGGGAAGCGCATTGGTGCATTAAATTTGAGCTATATGACGTGTTGGACATAACGCACGGCAATAACTGTCATAGTAAATTGGGCAATTAACTCAAATTTGTTAGGTAACTAGAATTGTAAGAATGCTTGGAGCATGTGGGAAGCGCATTGGTGCATTAAATTTGAGCTATATGACGTGTTGGACATAACGCACGGCAATAACTGTCATAATAAATTGGGCAATTAACTCAAATTTGTTAGGTAACTAGAATTGTAAGAACGCTTGGGGCATGTGGGAAGCGCATTGGTGCATTAAATTTGAGCTTTATGATGTGTTAGACATAATGCACGGCAATAACTGTCATAATAAATTGGGCAATTAACTCAAATTTGTTAGGTAACTAGAATTGTAAGAACGCTTAAGGCATGTGGGAAGCGCATTGGTGCATTAAATTTGAGCTATATGATGTGTTGGACATAATGCACGGCAATAACTGTCATAATAAATTGGGCAATTAACTCAAATTTGTTAGGTAACTAGAATTGTAAGAACGCTTGGGGCATGTGGGAAGCGCATTGGTGCATTAAATTTGAGCTTTATGATGTGTTAGACATAATGCACGGCAATAACTGTCATAATAAATTGGGCAATTAACTCAAATTTGTTAGGTAACTAGAATTGTAAGAATGCTTGGGGCATGTGGGAAGCGCATTGGTGCATTAAATTTGAGCTATATGATGTGTTGGACATAATGCACGGCAATAACTGTCATAATAAATTGGGCAATTAACTCCAATTTGTTAGGTAACTAGAATTGTAAGAACGCTTGGGGCATGTGGGAAGCGCATTGGTGCATTAAATTTGAGCTATATGACGTGTTGGACATAACGCACGGCAATAACTGTCATAATAAATTGGGAAATTAACTCAAATTTGTTAGGTAACTAGAATTGTAAGAACGCTTGGGGCATGTGGGAAGCGCATTGGTGCATTAAATTTGAGGTATATGACGTGTTGGACATAATGCACGGCAATAACTGTCATAATAAATTGGGCAATTAACTCAAATTTGTTAGGTAACTAGAATTGTAAGAACGCTTGGGGCATGTGGGAAGCGCATTGGTGCATTAAATTTGAGGTATATGACGTGTTGGACATAATGCACGGCAATAACTGTCATAATAAATTGGGCAATTAACTCAAATTTGTTAGGTAACTAGAATTGTAAGAACGCTTGGGGCATGTGGGAAGCGCATTGGTGCATAAAATTTGAGCTATATGACGTGCTGGACATAATGCACGGCAATAACTGTCATAATAAATTGGGCAATTAACTCAAATTTGTTAGGTAACTAGAATCGTAAGAACGCTTGGGGCATGTGGGAAACGCATTGGTGCATTAAATTTATCACTCGTGCAAAGGGCACAATGCAGGCAGTGCGAAAACAAGTATGATAAGACAAAAAAAATGTGCAGCACATTTTCGCATTACCAGCACTGCACCTGTTGCACAAGTGTTAACTTCAGCGCACCACCGCGATTCCCACACACGGTGGTGCGCTAAAATTTATTGATTTATTGGTTTTCGACGAAGCTCAGCAAGTTTTTCATTGGAACCATTGCTTTATTTCCGATAACTAGAAAGATAATTTACAAATCTTTTGTTATTTAGCTGACTTATTGTGACGATTATCCCTATATTATGTCACCCAGGCCAGATAACCCACCTGCAGAGACTGCAGTAGTGTCGTTCTCGCTGAATTTTAAAACAAATCTGTAAAGCCTAAATAAAAACACCCTGTATTGATGCATGCATGTATGATATCATCAGAAGGAGATACTTCTCTCTATGCGTCGTTTGCAGTGCTGCGAGGAAGCGACACCAACAACACAGCCATTGGGGGTGTCGCTTCACTGCAGTGCAGCTGTGTCAAGGGAGAAGCAAACTTAACAGAGCTACCCAGTTTTCCCTAACCATTTAACTAGGCCCTATAAAAAATACAAATCCATAGAGGTTGCCAATATTTTCCCCAGTTAGGACCAGAAGCTTGCTAAGAAAAGATTATGTATTGACATGGTCTCACGCTATCTTTTAAATATTCGCCTATGATAAGACAAACCAAGCAACCCCTATCTTCAACACAATAACACTGACCTTATTCTATGAAGCATAGCTCCAGCAGCTCTACATAAAACAGCTGTTGAAACATTGCGCTGTCAACAAAACGCTGGTTGAAAGCAGACCACTGATGCCAAAAACGTAACTAGAAAACAAGGGGACACCCTTGCAGAATGACACGACACATGCTCCAGACTGCTAAACTGTGACCGACACAAAGGTGAACATGGCATCTTCTCTCATGGTGCTGACAGTGCCTGAAAAGTGTGGCTGAACTGCTATTTCTAGGCACAGCTGAACACATGCTGATACTGAACTTGTCATTTTTTAATTCAGAAGCTGCTGGACAGCATGGTCAGAAAGGAACACGACAGCCTGACAGCATATTCACTTTGCGCATCAGTCTTAGCTCTACACTGTACGACACGGTTAGCACTAACAAAACATAGAAGCTTTTCTGCATTTTGATCAGACGAAATATTGACGGGCACAAAATTTTGTCACTTAGATTAGTGCGTCGAATTAACACTTTCTCTTACACTAGCAGTTGTTATGACAGCCTTTCAATTCTATTAAAAAATACGAAAAACTGGCAGCTTCTCGTTCGTGCTAACCCTGTAGTGCTTTGTACAGTACAGTTGTGATCCACACGAAGGTGAACACGTGATCGTCGACTGCTCTGGACTGTTAGCGTCGCGGTGTGGCGGCTGTGGCAGTATGTGCACTTAGCAAACCAAGTGTGGCGAGGTGCAAGATAAGGCATGCAAGTCATTGCAGTTGCCGCTTCGTGGCACTGTTGGTACGGAGCGGTCGACGATTGCACGTTCACCTTCGTATGAATCGCAGCTGCACGAGTGAAGGCATGAAGGTGAAGCGATGTTTCGAAGGCGACGAGAAACGATGGGGGGGGGGGGGCACTTGGAGTCAAACAAAAGAAACGGGGTGGTTGAAATCGGGGCGAAAACGGGGGGGGGGAAAGGCTGCAGCCATACTACACGTAAAGCAAGACGCCGGCTTTGTTGCTCGGAACTTCTGAGGCGGGGTAGCGTCGTACCCCAAGCTGTTTTGTGCATCGACATAAAATGAAGGTAGGGACACCGTTCCTAAACAGAAGGTTTCTTTCGAGAATGCAACGCCTTTAGCTCACATCTGGGAAACACCTAGACGGAGAAGCGTTTACACTGTATACGAGAGTGCCAGAAAGCACTCTCGCATACAACTAACGAGTGGCCAGGAGCTTCCGAGCACCGACCGAAATTAACCGCTGGATACTTCGAGGCAATCTCCCGAGATTTCCCGTCCACGATCGTCCCCCGGAAAATTTATATATCTGCGTTCCTTTCTTTACCAAAGGCCAATCCAACAATCAACTTTCGTGCGGGACCAATTGTTGTTGTTTTCTTTTCCCTAAACTTGTTTCCAAACAAACATTCGCGAAAATATTTTTGATACAACAAAAACCCACATGCCAATGATCGTCTTAGTTTTTATGATGAAAACTACATTAAAACAAGGTGAAAAACGGTGGCAAGCACTACAAAAAGCAGGAAACAGAAGCATACAATGATTTGTGACTTCCTCATTTTTTTTTTTCTTTTCTGCTTGACAATGCAGATGTAGATGAAGGAACACAGCACACTGAGCAGGCCACAATGACTTTTTCCGCTGCTCAGAGAGGAGAAGACGAAGGGCGGGTGAATGCCTGGGAGCCTTACCTCTGGCTTCTTGAAATCATGATAATTTTTATTGTAACCCTGGATCTAAAGAGGAGAAAAAAAAAATAATAGTAGAAGGGGGCAACGAACAGAGCCAAGAGACGACACGCATGACGAACTGCCGCGGCGGATCGACAACTGGTGCGCAACGCAGAACTGTCGCTGTCAGAACTGGGGAACTGAACAGACGACGAACGGCCGCAAGCGCTTTTTGCATTTTCTCCGCTCTTTTTGGTTCACTGCGAACCCGGAACGTTTGGCGCACGGTGGCACACACAGTTTGCATGCTTTTGTGCGAAACACGGGGGGAGAGGCACTTTCGACCGGGACTCTGCATGCTAGCTAGAGTGCATGCTCCGGTTGAGAGGATGTGCTCTATCTCGCGAGTCTGCGCTACCTGTTGCCGCCAAAGGCAATCGGGGATGGGAGCAGATAAAAGAGAGGCCTCGGCTGCCAGCTTTTAAAATGATGCTACAATAAATTTTAAAAAAAATATGTTTCGAGGTGGTGAGTCCTGGCAAGATAACTACAAATGATGCACCAGCCTAGTCTGCCTCGCTCCTTTGCACCACCCCGTGCCCGTTTTTAAAAGCAAAAAAAGGAGGAGAGTCGTAACCAAGAATGTTGCCACACTCGAACACTACGATGGAACACATAAATGAGGTGCCGTGGCACAAGTCGCTCCGAGCTTCACTGTGGCCCATGCAGGTACCTCAATGTAGAGAGCCTGTTGGAGGTTGCACCCGCAAAGCTTGCAACCTTGACAATTACCGAGCCCCCAAGATTAAACTCTGACAGCACTCGCATGCCTCCAAAAGCTACAAGGTGCAGGCCTAAGTACAAGAATTATCCTTTCAAGTTCATGCGTCGAACTCTGGCAAGATTCTTTCTCGATTTCAAGGGCGCAATTATGATGTAACTGTCGTTTTTAAACTTCAGACAGCACAAAATTGCCTTGGGCTGAGGTGGGTCTTGCATCCCCTGAGGCAGTAACTGTTCTTTTTATAAGTTTCAGTATGTAAATTTAAAAAAGAAAGAGTTTCGAGAGTTTACCAGGATCTGCCTAGCATTGTGCAACAATCATAAAAAAATGCTAATGGCAAAAAAAAAAAAAAAAACTCTTTTTTAAATTAGTATTTGTTTTTCAAGATGTTAAATTAACATCCCTCCAAAACAAGTGCCTGCACTATTGCCAGAGCAAGAAAGCATATAGCAAAAAAAGACTATGTAGCTGCTTCTGTTTATGAAATTTGCAACTCTCTTGGCATACAGTCTTAGTCTTAATCATTCTTTGTGGTTACTAGGCAACTTTATTTTTGTGCAATGCAATGCTGCCCTAACAGTTTCCTCTAAACTTTCACACAAAATTGGTGTAAGTAAGTAGGATGTTGGCTTTTTTTAGAGCGCAGCTCTTAGGCGCCTGTTTCCGGGTTTCGAAACGTCGCCACTGCCGTCGGCATTGGTGTAACTGTGCTAGATTTAGCAGGAAAATTGATTTCCCGTTGACCTAAACGCAAATTCAATTCCCCGCTAAATTAAGCGAGGAAATTCTGCTTCTCCGTTAGATTTAGCGGACAAAATCAGTGTCTACGCTAGGTATAGCGGAGAAATTCAGTTTCTCCGCTAAACTTAGCGGGAAACCCGACGTCACGTGACCTCCAACACCAATTCAATTCCCCCTAGCGGGGAATAGAATTGGTGTTGAGGTCATGTGACGTCAATTTTGCCACTTAATTTAGCGGGGAAACTGAATTGGTGTTGAGGTCACAATCTTTCAGCTAGATTTAGTGGGGAAACTGCGGGAGGAGCGACGGTATGGAGGAGGAGGAGGGACATACCCTCCCATCCTCCTCCTCAACAGCTGCACTCTAATTTCACATTACAGATTTCTAAACGTCTTTCTTTCTATTTTTTTAGATAAGCTTTTTATTTTTTGGTTTTTACAGTTCGTTTTATTCAGGTATCTGCATTAGTTATTCTGTCTTTATTTCCTTCAGCATCTCACAGAATGCCTGAGCACGAACTGCTAGCTATCGAAAAGATCTGACTGTTTGCGTGAGCGTGTTCACATGGCGAGAGCACTTGGGGCAATTCATTATATTGGGCTACACAAATCAGTTGCATACCACACTGAGTGTGTTGTTATTTTCCACAAAGACTAATCAGTTGGAGGATGTGTATTCTAAGATTATCAATGTGCTTGGGCCCCTGGATGAGAAGTAAAGAAAAAAAGAGTTACTCCAGTGCCTCAGTTTCGCAAAACAAAATGCTGAGTAGGATAACTAGCTACAGAAACATGATGATTATTCCCAATTATTTACTCGTGCAATTCCTAACATTGAAGCTTTATGTCCATCAATTAACTGCATCTCTATGTGAAAAAAAAGAAAATAATACACAGCAAAAAGACGACCCGAAGTACCTATGCACAAATTATGAAAACCAAATGAAAGATTCTCAAGTTGCCGAAATCCTGAACAATACTGAAGGTCCGATCAACTGCAACTGCACTACCATACAATTTAAAAATATGCTAAAGGCACTTTTGGTAGGCAGTGACATTGCTATCTTAACTTTATTACTTATTTCGCACGAGTCACATTTGTGTTCAACAGTTCCGTTTACACATGTTAATTTTTTTTCCCTCAAATTCTTTGACTATATATTTCTTCTATTTTACTGCATGGTTGTTGCACTACCACTTTTCGTTTCCTGGTACAGTATAGACCACTTACAACGTAGCCGCTTATAGTGCAGGACCAGGTATAACGCGGCTTTTTTAAACCACCAGTTCGCCTCCCATAGAACTCCATGTAATTGCATACCACTTAAAATGCAGGCGCGCGAAGGGAAATACCGGTTATAGTGCGGTTTCTGGAGCAGCCCGCCGACCCCGCCGACTGACCTGCGCAGCGAGCACGCTTCCCTGTGCGGCATTCGCAGGGCAAGGAGGTTGCTCGAAGAAGCGGGGAGAAGCGAAGAGAGAGGCTTCAGTTGCCATAGCAACGGAGGGACGCACGCATGTGTCGTTCACGTGCGTGCTGTGCGTCCCTCCGCTGCATTGGAAAGATTGGAAACAACCACAACGACAGACCAATCGCAGGTCGAGGAGAAGTGTTCGCGCGCGTTGCATGCCGGTCAAGGGCCGGCTGCTTCTATCCGCAAACATGGCGTCGGTTGTGAATTTTGTGATCGTCGACGTAGACGGCGTGGTGGACGCTCATCGTTCCCCGTAAAAGCACTATCCTTGACTCTGAATTTTCGTTCTGTGTCGCTATGATGACCCAGCACATACTAGAAGGAAAGATCCACCTATTCGTGCGGCGATGTCGGCAGCACTCTCAAGACGGCAGAAACGCCCGTGTCATCGTGTTTGTTTACTTCGACTACAGTGGTGCTTTCTAAGCATTTGTGTTTTCGAACATCGCCCGGATTTCTTATTTGGAGCATTTCATGCCTGTGCTCAAGTTGAAGGTATTACTGGCGCGTACCGTATGAAGGATGCGAATTTTCACGCGCTTTCATTGCCAGAGAAAAGTGATTAGGGTTAGCAATCCTGAATGCTCGCAACGTCCGTCCGCAACCCGCGACGCCGTTAAAAGGCTGCGCCAGGCGAAAGTCGCTCATTTCTTTCAAAATGTGTGACACACTTGAGAGAGAAGTGTACTAGTCTGGTGAAGTAAAGACTTTCCTCAAACTAAGCTTTGTTTTTCATCTAACATAAAATAAATTCTTTAACAAAGGTCAGTTGTCTGATGGCATGTATTTTGGCCTAAAAAATTGATGTTTTGGTTATAGCGCGGTACCGCTTATAGTGCGGATTTTCGCGACTCCCGTGACATACGTTATATGCGGTCTACACTGTACGTGAGATTTCTCTTTTTGCTAAAACCAATATAGACTGTAAAGGAGGCATCAGGCATACATCACACTTTTAGCCTCTGCCCACTTCCAGTCCATTGGGAAACAAATAAAAGAAAAGAAAGAAAACTACAACACACCCAGTGATGTAACCGATAGTACTAAAACATGCAGCACGATAAATTGATGGTGCAACATAATGAATCATCCGGTACTCTGTTTCAATTAAATCATAGTAGCAGAACCAAGGACACAGATAAGGGCTCCAATAACCCAGAACCATTTTGAGGCAAGGCACTCGCACTATAGGAAACTACGACGCGTTGCTGCCAGCTTTTGGAGAATCACTAGCGAGGTACACTTTGCTGGGCAAGCGAGGCCTTCCTTCAGCGGCCAAACGGTTGAGAGACGCCCGTCCCTCTTCCTCTGCGCGAAAGTAGAGAACTCGAATCCACGAGGCAGGCAAAGAGGAAAGCACGCAGAAACCGAGCAAACGACATTACAGCGTCGGGCAAGCGACGACGAGTTGCGGCACCTAGAACCCGTTCTTGGCAAACCCGAAGCTTCGCCGACGTGCACCGAAAAGAGGAACAACCCTGGCAGTCGCGGACCCCCTTCCCGTCCTGGCATTCCATAAAACGACCCGAGCAGACTCGCGTGCAAACGGGGCACATGCACGCGCACGAGAGGGGGCAGGGGTGGGGGGGAAATCGCCGCAGCTTACCTGGTTGCCCGCCGTCGTGGTGGGCGGCGGCGGTGCCATGCGCACCCGCTTGGCACTGGGGCCGTGGTTGTTGTTATCCTGGTTGCCACCCTGGTTGTTGGCGGCCGCCGTCTGCAGAGAGGCAGGGAAGGAACGCATCACTAAAACGATAACGGCGACGCTCGAAGCACAGCGGCTTCGTTGGCGATTGCTGTGAAAGTTCTATGGTCGGGGAAAGCGCGGAAGTCGTGCCATAAAACCCTTAGTTTTTGCAGCCCTAATTCGTCGCGAGCAAAGCCGCTCTAGAGGGCGCCGCCCAAGTGGCTTCGTGTGTGACCGAAATCGGGCTGTTTTTTTTCTGTACAAGAGTTTACGCACTTTGTAAGTGCTAGACGACTCCTACCAAACATAATGGAGACTACACTGATGGCTAATGGAGGTGTGTAACACTTTTGTTTAATAAATAGCACTGAACAAAAACATCAAAGGTCTTCATTCGACCCACTCTTATAAAAGTTGGCAGTACTCAAGATATCCCAGATTCCAAAACTCTTGTTTCGCCAATTCCGCGAAGCAAAAGGGCAGCCACTCACCTTGCTGGCGTCGGACTTGTCCTCCTGCTCCTCGTCTGTCAGGAAGTCCCTCTTGGGGTAGGGGATGGGCACGCCGGCAAACACGCTGCAGGCACGGAGCAGCAAAGGCCTCAGTGTTTTTAAGTGGCACCAATCATTTCTACTACATGCAAATACTGCTTTTACTAACAAATGCAGCCTAACTTCCATAAATACTGTTAGTTCAATTATTTCTTTGTGTCAGATGTACGGACACAGGTAATTCTATTGGGCAATGGTGTTCTTTTACAAACAAGGTTTGTGTTTCATCTACAAGGTCCCAAAAGTGTTACTGGTTCTCACACATTTGTAAACGGCACGTTTTTTTTCCTAGGGTCCCCTGAAAAACATATCAAAGAAGTTCTACTTTTGTCTCATCCTTCTTTTTTAAGCTTGTAAAGGTGGTGGAAACATATGAAATGCTAAAATATAGATAATTATAGACATATTTCTTTTATATGAAATTTGGCATACTTCAGAAATGTGTTGTACCAAGTTTAACTCAAATTGTGTTGGGAGTCCCAAAAGGCTATCAAGATTTAGAATTACTGATAAACAACAAATAAACAAAATTATAAAAGTTTTTTTTTTTCTTCTTTATAGGATGCAAACAACACAGTTTCTAAGTACTACACTCAGGAAGTGCACATTTATACAACGAATTCAGTTTCATATCCAGGCTGTTTGCAAACATGTTCTGAAAAGCTTTTCTGTTTTCTCAGAATTAATTTTTTCATCACAACACAAAGTTTTGCCCTGGTACCTTTTGATCTAGAATTTGAATCGGAATACTTTTTTCGGGGTTTAATACCTCATAAATCAGAAAGGGCAATGAGACTAATATATCCAGAAAATGTGAACTACAAATTTTTCTAATTGGCAGGGACTTTAATAACTAATTTCTAATCATCAGTGGAAAAATGTCAACTTATGACGATTTTCTTTACAATGATGCTAAAATTATAAGAATGGTTTTGCTGTACTCTACTGTTTGCAGAACATGCCGGCATACTTCGCGCCACATCTTTTGTTATTTTAGAAAAGTTGGGCAGAAACATTTGTGATGGTGTTTAGACTTTCTTAAAAACTATAATAGATAGGAAAACAATGAGCTTACATGTTAATGCTTTGCATAAAAAATTATGAACGTGAGAATGTAATATAAATTAGGCGAGAAATGAAAAAAAAAAAAAATGTTCAAGACCAGGGTCTCCCCTGAAATGAAACAAAAGCCCCTTATTTTTCTGCGTCCCCCAAAGAGATACAAGACAACTGACAAAGACGTGGCATGGACTGTTTCTTATGGCGCCTGTCTCTGCAAGGGCAATTTTTTTCGGTAAAGAGCTCCAGGTGGACGTCTGTTTGGCAATGCCGCAGGGGCCCCCCTAGATGCAAGGGGCTCACTCCTGGGTGGGGACAGGGTCCTCCAAGAAGTAGGGGTCCTGCATGGCCTGCTCCGACGTGATCCGCTTGGTGGGGTCCATCAGCAGCAGCTTCTGGAGCTGCACCGTCAAAGGGCTCAGCGTCAAAGACTTTCCATCGCACATACCCGATGGAATCTCAACTGCCCTCTGCAAATCCAATTCCAACGAGGAGATATGGGTAGAAACTCCTCCACGACGACATCCTGTCCACAGTCGACTTTCATTAATTCAACCTTGACGGGACACGCGAGATCGGGTCGAATTATCCGAAAGTGGAATTAGAGTATGAAATTCTGAATATCCGGCGGGATAACGTTTCTATAATGAGCAGCCGCACACCGGCGACAGCAGCCGTGTGTGTTCTTCGCACATTCGGTGACATTCGCACACCGGCAGAGGTGACTGGGAGTCGGCGCCGCCGCAGCCAGTGCCAATGCAACGCTGTTGTGGAGCAGCGCTCGCTCCTCCGCAGCAGTGTTGCAATGGTTGTTTTGGTTGTGTGCACCGGCTCCACCGTCGCCGGCAACTATCGTCACACCTCTGCGGAGCAGCGCTTGCTGCTCCACAGCAGTGTTTGAATTGTTGCTTTGTGTTGAGACCCGAACATGTCCCGTGTCTCAACATCTGCCCTTTTCTTCTCTCTTTGCAATTCGGCATGCGCTTCAAAATTTGAAACTGGGTTTTTTTGCCGCATGCGCAACCGACCACGCTTGTAACTTGCCCACTGCGTAATTCGGAAAAAAAGGTCAGTTTTTGTGCGTCATGCACGGTCAATCGGCTTATAATTTGCCCACCGCCGGTTCTCTTTAGGTTAAATTAACGAATATTTATTTAGAGATCAAAATAATGAGTTTTTTTTAAATAAAGAAATGTATGGGCGTTTGCCAGGACCTTAGAAAAGGGTCGAATTAAAGTGAGTCGAATTAACCGAATTTGAATTAACGCAAGTCATGCCAAAAGAAGAATGTGGCACCGGTGATTTTGAACGCTCTAATATATCTTCTGTAGAGCTTTGCGTGGGCCCAGTCCAGCACGAAAACCCACCAGGGTGCCGGGCCATGTAGAACAATTTTTCTCGGGCTGGGATCAAGCCCAGGCTCCAAAATGCACTTTCTCTCCCCCAGTCGAGGCACCTCCAGCCAGGCCAGGCTGGGGCCGGGCCAGATCGGGTAGGCATCCCATAATGGGGTCGGATAAAACTTAGAATCAATGTGCCCAGGCCAGGTCGGGACTCAAAAGGGAGGTCCGTACAGCGCTCTACCCTCCCACAAACAAGCAGCTCGCGACACAAAAAAATGTAAGTGCCCTTATTTGCTGACATCGGCTTTGCTGACGCAGATGCGCCCTTATGGACTACTCTAAGTGTGGCTTTAAAGTTTGCCACCCAAATCTACAGCGTTTTCCTCAGAAAAAATTTCACTTTTTTTGCCACAAAAATGAACCCAGCATCACCGAATGCTCGGTCTCCGCCCAGAAGTACCGCTAGCGGTCTGGACCAGATCCCATTATTTCGCAACTAACCGCTATCTTATTCAAAAGTTACGCGATTATCTGAAAATTTTAGTAGGAAAATGTAGTTGATGCCATTCAGCTCCATGTATTTGTGTGCCTCGAGGGCCACAACTCTCCCACTGAACACTTCCGAAAATCACTCGTAACTTTTGAATAAGATGACGGCAAGCTCCGACAAACTCAGCATCTCGTCCGGACCACTAGCACTACATTCTAGCAAAGACCGAGCGTTCGGCGATGCATGTAGTTTATTTTTGCGGTGAGAAAATAACTGTACATTTTTGAGGGGGTGCCCCGTAGAATGGGTCTAATTTCGGTACCATCACAACCAGAAAAAGTCAGGACCTCGGTTTCCTCTTTCAATTCAAGTTGTGTTTACACGCTAAGACAGGGGTCTTACTTCTTACTTCGAAACACCCGACCCTCGTACACGTAGTTAGGATTTTAAGAAAATACACGAACGTCACGGTTCCTCTTTCGCCAATCCGAGCGGAACCAACTGTGAACAACACGAGGTTTTACTTGGCATCTCTAAACTCGGAGCTTATCCCTGCCGACGAGCCTCGGTTTCGTCCCTCTGGCTGTCGTCTACGGTCGGTGACGGGATCAGAACAGCAGAGAAGTCCTTCGGTTGCCCCGCGTCCAGCGTGTGCTTTCTGCCTTCGGCAATGCTTCGACGTCTCGTCAGCCTCGAGTGTGCACGCGCGGCCAGAGCACATCGGAAGGCAACGAGCTTGTGCCAGAGGCCGAGCGTCCAAAACGAACGACCCGCTGTTCTCATCCCGTCGGCGACTATGGCGGCGAGAGCGCGGGAAGGGGGAGGGCGGCGCACCAGGAGAAAGGCCTTGCTGTCCGCCTTCACCTTGTGCTTCTCCATGTACTTGACCAGGGAGCAGCTGGCATAGCTGCACGGGCAACAAAACAATGCACAAGCGTCAAATACATGCTCGTCCCGGCACCCGAACTCCGCCCGAAAACTCGACCTGCCTCGGGTCGACCCACCTCGCGCTGTCGCCCTTAATTAAACGGCCAATGGTGGGCAAAAACCGTCGGTAATACGGTTACCGCGGCAATGCCATACTTACCCGATTCTAAAGTGCACCCTTTTTTTTGAAAAAAATTGCGCCTAGAAATTGCTTGTGCATTTGAATCCAATAAGAAATAGAAATCGGGGACATGTTAGGATCCGCATTCTTGAGTATAAAAAACTGGGAGCGCGTTAGGGTTGGGGCACGTTAGAATCGGGTAAATACGGTACCACGAGGCAACGCAGGCACAACGTCGTCAAATCGCCGAGGAACATTTTGCAACGGAAATGCTCCGACAAATATCATATAGCCGAGATTATTTTTCTATGATCTTTCGCGCAAGTAAGCTGGTCTGTCACGGAACTTGCGACCAATGTTTTCACCGGGTTAAGATTTTTGCGATGCTACTCCTTTGGTCAAGACGTCCAAAACATGCGCACGTTCCCTCCCGCCATTGCATCGCAAGCCTCAACCAAATGTGAAAAAAAAAAAAAAAAAATCCATTGTTTTGATTGGAAAAAAGATGTGTCAACTGTTTGCCCAGATTAATAAAACCTGACAACAAAATCACCTACCACATCAAGCGTGTCGAGCATGGAAAGTAAAGAGAATGCAGCAATTACTAGCCCAATTTTAGAGCAAATCACCCGCTTTGTCCGAGAGTGAAGAGGGCAATTTCTGGCATCTCTGCTGGGTACTTTATATGCAACAAGCCACCTGATTCTGCTTCCAAAGAATTACGGCACTAGGACTGTCACACTTGCAGGTTACGCATAAAGACGGGTGTGCGTCAAAAGGTTCAGATACACGGTGCCATACCGCTTTCATCTTCATCCGGCAGGAAAACGAGTAGAATGTTCAAGCTCTTTCTATCACTTCAAACTCAGTACTAAAGCAATTTTCGCAGCTTGTTCGATGCACAGTGTGCAACTATTTTCACTAGTAGGTCTATTGCAAATGACATATTTTTCTCCTCATGAATGTCCACAAAGACACATCATTAACACCTGTTTATATCGACTCGGGCATTCAGCACAACAAGCTCAAGGAAACGAGTTGTTATCCACAGATTCTGAACTAGAATATTTAATGCCCCCATACGTCTAGCAGTTTTAAAACAAGCTTCCTATGAGAGATTGATAAACAGGACTGACCGTACGACTCTACTGCACCGAGCAATATGACCGTGCTACCATCTAGTGGGATTTGTTGAAGGATAGATTTTTATGTACTAGGCGCCACTTGTAGTGTTGAGGAACTGTTTACAACACTAACTTCTTTTTATGACACATCTGTCCATCAAAACATTATAACCTGCTCACTGCTAGCCTTGAGGCTCAGTCATTATTTGCTACAAATTCTGACAATGCTAATCCCACATTTTTACCAGGCCATCATATATAATGCACCATTTTGTTTAAAGAGATTACTCTGAGAAATTCTAACGGGAGTAGTAAGCTGCCATCCTTTGCCCACCAAGACAATTTAAAAAAAAAAATCTTTTCTATCACCAGATTTTAGCAAAAAAAAAAAAAATAAATAACCCTGGTATATATTTTAATGACCAAAAAGATATGTTTTTCTTTTTCTCACAGCCATAGCCACCTCAAGAATTGGGACCCATCAGAACCTAGAAACTTTATAAATTGAGGGTGAGCTATTCAAAGACAGCCTCAGTTCTTCAAAACTGCTTTTAGAGACAAACTTTGGCAGCAAGTAAACTGCAGAAAAGGGTCTGTAACTATGGTTTCCTGATACTGTTGGTGAGTTCAGTCAGACTCTAATCTGCTGTAAAGCCATTTCAGATGTTTTACAGCAGACCTCACCATAATCATTCCAAAGGCTTCACATGGTCAGGTGTCAAAGTTGAAAGTCACCCACTACTGGCATGCTTAGTTCCAGTACTAAAAGGGCCCACAGAAAATAGTTCTTTAACCGAGAGGGTCACATACTGGTTAAAAAGATAGCTGGAGTAAGTGCGGAAAGATAAGAAAAAAATATTTTTTAATGTGTAGATTTTGGTTTTCTGGTTGGTTCCAGGTTTGAACTCTCGAGGCAAAACTACCACTTGCCATACAGTTCATTACCCCAAAAAATGTGAATAGTTTGGAAACTGAGAGCAGCTGAAGTGTAGAAAGTTTTGTTTTTGGGGAATACCGTAAAATCCCGAAACATGCCCCACCCCCCAAAGGTAACCCACCCCCATTTTTGGCTTGACATTCTTTTTTTTTTTTAGACACCAAAAGATGGCTCATTTTTAGTAATTGTAGTGTTCGGATCAACGTAGGTTTTGGCGTAAATGTGTCTAGTTAGCTATGGTGGGATATAAGCGAATATTGCTGACTGGGAAGTACGGTCATCTTTGCTTCATTGCCCCTTGCCGCAATAACAAGTTTGACAAAGACAAATGATCTAAAAATAGCATTTTTTCAACTTTTCTTCATTACCCACCAAAAGTTAGCCCACCCCTTATTTTCACCAAATTTTCTTTCGATTTTAGGTGGGCTATCTTTCGGGATTTTACGGTATTTCCTAATATTGAGGTGTCCGGTTACACTGTATACCATATGCATTTGAACTTAATTCCATCAATTTCCTCCCATAAAACAATCGTTTTATGCCTAGAGAAACCACAAATGTATCGAATGCATGGCCCACCCAACAAATTTGTAATAGATTTCACCCTAACAGGCAACATACTAATGCACCGGTGCCAGCACATAAAAAGCTGAACTCCTCTTTGTTGCAAACCTTTGCAGCTGAGAAAACAGGAGTCTAACACTACACGAAACCAAGTGCTCTTGTGTACGACGGTACTCGATTAAGGTTTCCGGGAAACCTCTATGGATGGCCAGCAACTAGACAAGCATTGACTAAAAAAATGTTAATCAAAATACAGAAAAAATATTCTGAAGCCGGCATTTTTGAAAGACAAAAGCGAGTGCTAGTAGTGTTTGTACAGATGAAGCTGACGGGATCGCAAACGCAAGGGGAAAAACTTTTGGGCAAGCGTCTGACCTGACCCTCCACTACAATCGGGGCAACAGACTTTGCTCTGCCTGTTCAAATGTCCGGGAGTTTTCGCAGAAAGGCTAATGACTAGTAGGCAATGAGCTCCCGCTAGCAAACATTGTGAGGCAGAAACAAAATATACAAAACATGTGCACTATATGAAATTAAGAGGCAGTTCATTATCTGGTAATAATTAAGTGGAGAAAATACAACTCTTAAAACCGACTTTTAAAATTTTTCAATGACCTTAGAGCGCGAGAGGCACAAGCAATAATGGAGGCACAGGACAGATCGAAGTCGGAGCTGGACTCGTGTGCACGTGCCTCACTGGCAGAGAGAATGCTGACTGGGATCTCCTGTAATCTTTTCTGACTTTCATAGCTTTCTGCATCTTTCTGGCAATGCCCTGCCAGCATATTTGCCAGAACTTTAATTTTTCAGAGATTTATCTAAAGCTTTTTTTTTGTATAAAATTAAAGATAACGTAAGTTATGTTTAAACTAGGGTTCCATGTTTTAGGTCAAAAAATGATAAACCGTGATAATTAATTACCCCAGCCGGTTTTATAAGAACCCAAGAGAAAAATAAAAGAAAACCCAAATTGAAGCTGTCCTCAATAAAAAAAAAAATACCTAAGCTTCACAGAAAAATTTTTTTTTTTTTTTTGATCTAGAGTTTTTATTTGTTTTTAACCTGGAACACGATTCCCACCCACCAGAGCTCTTGCTTCTCTTTGTTGGAACTGGGGGATCGGTGGCCAAGTGGGCTAACGTGTCTTAGCTCGGAGCGTGGAGCAAAAGCTTGCGCTGCAGGACCTCCTGGGTTTGATCCCTACCCCCTGCCCGTTTTGACCTGGACGAATTTTGTACCGGCACGCATTCACGTAGTCACTACTGCATGATGCACGTTAAAGACCCCATGCTAGCAGTTGTACTGCAATGGCTAAATTTCTCATCTACAGCTAAGAGACTGGTCTCCCACTAATGCATACTAGCATACTAGGCTATATGAATATGCAAGCAACACATTTTTTTTTTTTTTTTGTCGAAACCCTATTTATTTTTTTGTTGTCCTAATATGAGGGCCGGGGAACCCCAAGCACGTGCCCCATTTTCTTCTATCCAAGCCCCGAAAAATTCAAAATTCTTGTCCCCCCCCAGAAACAAAAAAGAAAGCCGTTTACAACTCCCTGTAATGCCAAATTAGAGCGCAGCTCTTAAGGAGGAGGATGAAAGGGAACTGAGGAGAGGGTATACCCCTCCTCCCCCTTCCTCACCTCGTCATCCTGCCTGCTACTCCACCACGGAAGCCACGTGGCCTTACGGGGGCCACGTGACTTCAGGGAGGGTCACGTCACCTCAGGGGGGGGGGGGCCACATGCCTTACGGTTAGGTCGACGGCAACGCCGCTGAAGCCGGAAACGGGCACCTAAGAGCTGCGCTCTAAACGAGTATACTGAAAAAACATTGAATCTGCGAAGGAAAATAGGCCTCGAAAAAAAAAACACCCTCGAATTCAAAGAAAGATAAGCCTCAAGATCATGGAACCATGAGTGTAACCTGTTCACACAGAGTCTTAGAGAGCAACTACTGGCATTTCCTATTGATAAATATTGACATGGATGTACCGTCAATTTGAGAGGTTCTCTCGACATCATCACTTACGAGAGAACTTGTAAAAATAGTTGCAACTACTAGATATTGTTAAACTCGTTTCGTAAGACATTCATTTCCTAAAACCTTCGAGGTACAGGGAATATCTCATCATACCCCTCGACTGAGTTCTTTTAGAAGTATAATGCAGATTTGGAATCATTAAACAATCGTTCGAATCACCGAGCAATTCATTAAAAATGCTTAATAGCTTAAGGCGCCAAAATGCTAAGAGGAAAGTTTATTTAAGGGAGGACACAACCCAAAAGTGTCAACTTTTGAACCTTCGGCTTAATATTTTTATTTTTATTTTACTTATTGATACCACGGGCCGCCGTGGGGCAGCCAAGGTAGGAAAGATACATCAATCATGGTTTACGATAAAGCAATGAATTGAATGTATGAATATGATTTAAATGTACAGTACCTATATACTGGCAGTAGCGAGCAAAATGCAGTGCAAAGTTTCATCAGTGTACATGAATTGTGGAAGAAATTATAACGGCTTTTATAAGGAACACACTGACATTGTTTAGGAAAACTATTGTTCGAAAACTAATGTAACAACTAACATTTTTCTTCACTAGGTAGGAGAATGCAGCAGTGAAACAAAGTTTCCAAAATGTAATTTATTTTATGCTAACTTCGCACTGAAAAATCATATAAATTTCTTGCCTTTTATGTTGTCGACAAAATCTTAACATATCTTACAAAGGCATCTACAAAATACAAAAGCTTGAGATACACCTAGGCACTTTTTACGAGTTGTGCATGCGAAAGCATGAATGTCGTTCTTGCGCGTATCCTCGTGAAGTTGCTCTGCCTCGCTGACATTGGCCATGCCGCCGCTTTGTCGACGGCACGGAATCAGCTGCAGGAATTGGCTGGTGAGCTCAGGTGGCGGCACGGCCACCCAAGCGCGCCAGCCGATTCCGGCGCGCTGGCGGAAAAACATGCATGAAAAAACAATGCCACAGCTGCATTGCCCCATTATATTCCACTTATAAAAATGCTATTGAGTTTTTTGTTTTGTTTTGCTACCAAACGATAGTTTTCCTAAAGTGAAAATTATGCCAAAAAGTGGAATGGAGAAAAATCTGTTAAAAGTGATTGAACCTCTACCTTTTCTTTAGCATTGGTGGGCAGAAAGTAATTTATAAAAAAAATAACTATGCTGCGTAAACAAATGAAACTTGTTGTGAATACTCTCTAATGTCCTCACCCAAAAGTACCAGATGACGACATGCACCTTTTGCGATGCCCTCACGCAGCTCATATTAATGCGCCAAGAAACTGAGGGAAAGCAGAGCTCGCAGGGACCTCACAACGCCAAGCTCAAATTCGAATGATTGGTGGGTAGAGCTAGAGCTTTGTCCTGAGTGCAGTGGAGACCTTTGTCTCCACTGCACTCCTCTAACGCGGTTTGAATGCAAAAGCCAAATGCCAGGTACCGGCATTCAACTTTCTAACCGGTTCGAGAGTGCAGTTGAGACAAAGACAGCTAGCTTTAGGTCCACCCACAAATCACTCCAACCAGAGCTCGGCATTCCGACATCCCTATGTGATCTCGTCTCCTCGTCTCCCTCAGTTTCTCGCTGCATAGCCTGCCCTGGTCAGAGCAAATTCTAGGCCTTGACCAGTTGAAGGCCTCTTCCAAACAGTTCTGGTCCACAAATAATCTTTAGGGTCCTTAAAGCTCTTGCCCGTCAGTCGAGCCAAGCAATAAAACTTTCCTTTGTCATGCACGGAGATACATCAAGCTTCTGTGTCATGTTGCCTCCATATATGACAGCGTAAAAGTCAATTTTATAATACTAACGATTGGGTGAATATTCTCTTGATCTGCTGTCTTCTTCATCAAACATTTCCTACTTTCACTGAGCATGAGTCCCCCATCACCTATGCTGGCCACAAGGGCTCCCTGAGACACTGATGGTTGAAAATCAGTCCTACTGGAACACTATGGTGAAAAGTTAAGAACCCAGTAAATGCTCTCCCTCTAGCACGTGCTCGTTGCCTTCCTCCAAGTTTTGGCTGAGCATGCAACAAGTGTTACCAAAGACAGAAACACAGTGCTGGAGGCGGAGCATCTACTGAATTCTTAGCCTGTCACAGACAAAAAATGACAGGGGGACACTCAAGGTTGTTTACGTGTGGGAATGCGAAAGCAATATAGTCCCACGGGAAAAATGTTTTCGAGTAATGTTTATATACATATTAAAGTTTAGGACGGCGTCTAGGATGATGCCAAGGACGGCACCTAGGATGATGCCGAGGACGACCTCTTGGACGACCCTAAGGACGACGTCTACGACGAAATCTAGGACGACCTTAAGGACATCAGCAAGAACGACATCTAGGACAACTTCTAAGATAACCTCTAGCACGACGTCGAGAACGTCATCTAGGATGACCTCTAGGACGACCTCAAGGACGACCTCAAGGACGACAGCAAGGATGGCGTCGTCCTTGAGCATACGATTGAGCGGCGCGTGCTTGATGACATATTTTTATGGCCATCTTTCGGGCACGGAGACGCCACTTTTTCGCTCAATGGGACAAGTAAGGCTTTTGCCTTAATAACTGAATTCGGCCCAGTGGCACACCCAGGGGGGGGGGGGGGGGGGGGGGGGGGGTTTGGGGGATCATAACACTCCCCCCCCCCCCCCCCCCCAGAGCTCCGTGAGAAATTTTTTTTTTTTGTGGGCATATTTTGACGATTTTTTTAATGTAATGTTCGCAACGAGGACCTTTAAGGGTAAATAAATTCATCGCCCCCTCCCCTCCTCCTTCCCCCCCTCGCCGCTGCACTGGTGATGTGCACGGCACGAGGGAGTCATTTCTGTAATATGCAATCTTACATTGACAGATGACACACTACTATTACCAAAATTATCTATGTGGTGAAAAGTGCTCATCTGATGCACCAATCTAGGTGTCACAACCTTGCGCCCCTCGATACACTGTCCGAGCAAAATGTAAAAAACCACCGATGATCGTATTCACGCTAACAGTGTCGCGGTGTGTACAGTCTCCCGCAGTGGCGCACCCACGGGAGGGTGGGGGGAAGGTTGAAGGTCCTAACCCTCCCCCCAGAGTTCTGCAGCGGTCAATCGGAACCCCTTCGCCCCCATTGCATTTACGATACTGCAAACAACGTGACAGTTAGTACGAAAGAGTCAGTTCCGGATTTTTTTTTTTCGTAAGTACATTGGCAAATTACACTATTTTCTCAATTATTTATGCGTTAAAACGGGCTCATCTCAGGCCCCAACCTAGGTGTTAAAATTTTGAGTCCCTTGACACGCTGTTTGAGCAAAATAAAATACCGCCGGTGCCGCGGTCTGTACATTCATATCTTTTATTTTGCTGAATTTCTCTGTCTACTGTAGGAGATAAAAAATCATTATTAATTCTATATCCAGACATGTTTCTTATTTGACGAAATAAACTCCCCCAAAAGACGAAGCAGGACGTTGGGCTCCACCAGTTAACTGCGGTGTCGTTTTTGAATCGCATTCTGTCCCCAACTGTTAGAGAAAAAGCAACCACACTTTAGGTTATTATAACGCTTTCTTATTTTTGTGTAGCGCGGATAGTCTGGAATGTTGTATAAAAATATCTGAGATATCCGTTACGCACTAACTTTCAAATCTGTTTCCAAAACAATTTTTCAGAAGGATTCTATATAAATTGATTGCACGGTCTGCGTGCGTCATCACATTTCGAACCATCTAGGATCGAGTTATACATTCACTGCCCATTTTTGCAGGAAATGTTCTTGAAAGTGATAAGTTCAGTTCAGCACGCTTAATGCGTGTGGCCTTCGCCGACTTAAGCCTGGTTCAGACAGTTGCATTTGACTGCGTTTGACAGCGTTGCGTCGAGAACCGAAAGCGAGTCACCGGCACATCTCTGCTTCGTATGAAGCGTGGAATCCAATTCAATGAATCATCTTGGCACGCAATATAAGCAGCAGGAATGTCCTGGTTTCTCGCTGCCGCAACGCAGTCAGACGCTGTCAAACGCAACTGTCTGAACCAGGCTTTACGCTAGTCTTCGTGGGGGGAAGGGGGGGTCATGTCTTTTTTGTGGCGGGTCTGCTTTGTGAAGGGATTGAAGGATTTGGATTTCGGAGATAGGCTGGTCCCCGGCGCCTCCTCTCCCAACCTATTGTGACTTTGCCGAGGGGCCGCGGCTGGGCGCCGTCGAGACGGCAGACTGTAGCACTAGCGAAACTACGAAGGTGCGAAGTAGTTGTCGTGAACGGACTTGGCGTGGCGCCGAGTAGGCTCCGGACAGTTGTACTGCCGAAGATACGGGAGTGTCTTCGGCAGTACTAACCAAAAAGTTAATTTTTGGTTATAGTCCCTATTTTTCGCTTCATGTCAATTCCTAACCAGGCAGAGGGCTGTCGGATGTTTACCTTCATATGTTCATAGAAAATTAAGACTTAATTTTTTTTTGTTTTCATTATGAAAATTAGATAGAGCAATAATATTTTGTATAGAGCTGGGTGGCTATATCAAAATATCAGAAAAGACATTTTCTCAAAAATTACTTCTCCCCAACTTTTTACCATTCGAAGACCAGACTGATTTTACGTGGGCGCAATGTAGGAAAAATTCAAAAAGGTTACTGCTCTCTATGAATGTAAAACTGTGAATGTTTTGGATAAATAAATGTGCATACCAAGGAATGCAATCGTGTCGATGGCATTAAAATTAATTCGCGGAGTGCAAATAAAATCTCGCAATGACGCGTACAAACGGAAAAAAAACCGACATAAAAAAAGGTTAAATTATCCCCCCCCCCCTGGCCAGCCCTCCCTCCTCCGATCGGTTGTCGAAATTTCACAACCCCCCCCCCAGGCAAAAATTCTGGGTGCGCTAATGATTCGGCATACACCAATTGGTTAGCCTGCCTGTCGAATGTGTTTGATTCACCTGGATCGCTTGAAGTCCTTCATCAGGGTGTGGTGCTCGGGCATCTTCTTGATGTCCTCCCAGTCTTTTTCTGAAGGGGCAATAACAAAGACCGTGCTACTGCCAATGCAACAAAACCTACCCATTATAGTTGTAGCAAGCTCCTCCATTAAAAACTTGGGCTAAACTGGCCCTCCATGAGGTAGAAGAAAGAGAAGTGTCAAGAGGGAGAATGGGAGAACGGGAAAAGCAAGGAAAGACACACGGAACAAAGGAGATGAAATGGACGGGCTACTCAAGACGACCAGACTGGACTGGTTCTCCTCGAGGCATAGACCAAAAAAAAGATGAGTGAGAAAGGCGAATGAGAGAAGGGGTGCACCGTGGGGGAAGCCCATGACGTTGAAGATCCGGTCCAACTGGTCGTGGTGGTACGGGTTGCTCGTCTTGATGTCCTCCTGGCGGCAGTGGAAGATGGGCTCGGACGTGAGCAGCTCCGCAAAGATGCACCCAATGGCCCAGATGTCTGTGGGGAAGCAGCCCACAGTCAACCTCGTGCCGTTTTTTTTTTTAATGTCTCTCACACAATGCCTGATCTTTCGTGATACACACAAACATGTGTATCACAAACATGTGTACACACAAAGGCCTATTCAGACATACACTGCAGCACTGATGCAGTTCTATACTAGACAAAGCATGGACTCTGGGCTATATAAGCGCCGCAATATCAACGCTCCGCTGCATGCGACCTGGTCTTTCCCTGCGAACACACACAATGCAGCGCTGACCTGCCCTTCGTAGTACATTGTGTTGCATTACTTGCACAACTTTTTTGACTTCACCCTCAGTATGGTCAGTTTTAAAATAAACTTCAAACATGTAAAACAGTTGACTTGGTGTCAGTGGGAATCCACTAAAATGCCACATGTACAGTCTCCGGCAATATGAAAGACCCACTGGGAGCGTGTGGCTGAGGCGGTGGCTGGCGGGGACGCAGCGAGCGCTCCGGGCAATTCCATTCTGCTTCGAGGGGAGGACGCTCACTCGGGGCTCAGCACAAACTGATAAGCGCGTTTCGCTTTAGCTGAGCCCGAGTGAGCGTCCTTTCCTCGAAGCAGAATGGGATTGCCCGGAGCGCTCGCAGCGCCCCCGCCAGCCACCGCCTCGGCCACGCGCTCCCTGTGGGTCGCATACTGCCGGAGACTGTACAGCCCATGAGAGGTGGATAGGCAGTATAAAACATGCAACTACATGTAGAGATACTTTCCTAATGTAATCAGACAGTCAGCACAAATGGGGATGTAGACACCAGGCAGATGATAATATGGCAGTAGATACCAAGCGCTTTTGAGCACATTCAACCAAATTCGAGTTTTCTCAGTTGGAATTTATTTAATCAGAAAGAACCCATCAACTGTTTTGGGCGAGCTAGGCTCGTCCACCAAAAGCCATCCCAAAATTGTTTGGGGCGAGTGTAGCTCGTCCGCGCAATCTCCCTCGTCCATCGGCTGTTTTGGACAACCCAGGCTCGTTCAGAGCTTAGTTTGCGGCGCTGCCAGAAAATGGCAGCACACATTATTTTTTTTTTTTTTATTGTACACCTTTTTCAAAATGGCTATCGGCAATGGTCGAACATGCGGACCTCACCACATGTGTCTAATGTGGTGAGGGCCGCATGTTCGATCAAAAATTTAGAAAAGCAGTTTAGAGTCAAAAACTGCCCCCCCCCCCCCTGAAAAAAAAAAAGCAACAGCTGACGGGTTAATATTCTGTACTCAAAGTGTAATTTTATGTACACAGTTAATTTTTATCTTGATTAATTAAAAATTTTGCTCGCTAAAACCGAGACTAAGCTATGATATAGTGACATCATCCAAACAACATACTGCAAAAACCAAGCTTAGAGTAAATTACTACGAAGAGTAGAATACAACACTAAAATTATGAGACAAGTAGTCCCCATTTTGGCCCACTCGGGGGCACGGCCAAAGAACTCAAGATTTGAAAGGACTCCAAGTAACACAAGACGACACTGCTGGAGAGAAATTGACCGATTTCCGCGCTGTCCAAAGACATCCCCCGATGCTTAGGGAGTGTTAAATAATAAAGGGGCACCTACTTTGATTCCGAAGGACGCCGGGTGCCCCTGTCCCCCTGGCAATTGAAGTGCTTTAAAAGAAAGCCGGATGGGGCGGGACGTACCGATGGCTTTGGTGTAATGTCGTGCCCCCAGGAGGAGCTCTGGGGCCCGGTACCAGAAGGTTACCACCACGGGGTCAAGGTCGGCCAGCGGTTTCAGCGGAGAGTTGAACAGTCTCGCAAACCCCATGTCCGCTGCACAGACGGAGCACAACACAGTTGCTTGCATCGTGCCGACGCGACGGCAAGAAAGAAACCGAGCCACCCAATGTTTTTTTTGTTGTTTTTTTTGCGATTTGTTTTGCAGTTTTAATTTTGTCAAGACTCCTCTCCCACGAGCTGACGCTGGCATCAACGAGACACCGGCTGTGCCATTTTCGCCCCATAAATTTTGAGGCATTTCATTATTTAGTGCTAAGTCTGAACCGTTGTGCACTAAACCTGGTGAACCCTCTGTCCTGGTTTCCTATAGAGTGCTGAGATGAAAGACGAAAGGGGAGGGGGAAAGTTTAAGATACCACAATAAAATACCGAAAATTCACTGGCACCGGTGCGAGCCATCTTATACGGTTATACCCCATTATTCGTAAGCAATCGGCTAGGACGTGGATTTTCAGGTTGGATTCCGAAATTCTCACCACACTAAGCAGAGGGCACGAGATGTGTTCCCTTACTAGAGGAACTGTACATTTATCTTCTTTTCAGATGCGGAAAAGTTCAGCAGCGTAGCTTTTTTTGTTCTCTATTGTGGCAGAGACACTCCAGCCATCACTGATGCTGGTAAAGGTAAGCTACCCAAGAAAAGGGTGTGTGCCTACTCACCAATCTTCACTCTGCCTCTCTCTGGACCTTCACCCATTACAAGAATGTTTGCCGGTTTCTGCAAGATCCAGAAGAGGGACGTCGGTTGCAATTAGTAAAAGGATGCACGAGGATTCAGTCAATGTTTTTCATTTATGATGCAAAAATGCCTAAAGAGTACTCAACGCAAATTAACTTTTGCAGCTCCCAATGTGTCCACCTCAGATTGTTTTATATGTCTTGCCGTTTAGTGAAACATTATTTAATAGCAGCAGCAATATAAAGGAATGAAGCAAAAAGAGAACCGAAGATCATGTTGTTGAAGAAAAAGACAAAAACAAAATGAGGTTTCAGATTAGACAACGTGCAATCGGTTCCATTGGACCAAGTCTGAAACTGCACAAGTCCCAACTGTTCTCGGAAGCCCACACTTTGGGGCCTTGAATGCATCTCACACCAGCGTTTTACGGCACCCTTTTGTTCTCTCAAATTTAGGTTTATTGCCTCCAAAGACATTTGGAGGAATGAATCCAGGGTAATCTTTCCATCGAATAAACGCAAATTTCAAAGCTGCTGCCCCCAACTCCCCCGTCCCCCCTAAAATAAAAAAATGCCATACAGTTTGCGAGTTCACAGGTTCTCAAACTGGATTTCTCGAAGCCAAACACTCTCACCTTTGATGGAAGGTATGTGTTGCATCCCTAAATATGCAAAAACTAGCACAACACAATTTTTTTGGTAATTCTAGTATAAGATGTTTTGTTCTCTCTCTGACCAATAGCTTGGAGTTTTTATATCGTCCAAAGAAACCTCAATAGCCATGAGGCGTTGTCGGAGGGAGCAGGTTTTTAGAAAAGCTCATCAAACGTAACTGGAATACAGCAAAGACAACATCTGTAGACACAACTAGTGTAAAAAAAAGTAGGATTGTGTGAATATTCAAATAATAGTTTCTACTAGTACATTTCTCAGTATTTGCTTCCCAATGTGGACTGCAATATTCATATTTTTTTAAGTGTTGATCACGGCGGGTCAGCCCCGTTGAGCATATTTCTTACCCAGCACCGGTGCACTGCAGAGAAGCAACACTCATGGAGTTCACTTCCGCAAGTGTTGCTTCTCCGCAGTGCACCGGCGCTCAGTAAGAAGCGGGCTCAACGGGGCTAACCTACAAATATTGCTGTCGCACGCTTAGGAGAAAAGCACACTTGCAAAGTGAGATGGTGCACACGCAAGCCTGGTGAATTTAAAAGAAACAAAAACTTTGGGAAAGTTGATACCTGCATAGCAGCAAAACATCTCAAATTAAATTGTGACTATTGCATAAGAGTATATGTCAGGCAGAGGTGCCCTGACAACCTGCATATACAGTGAAACCTGTTTAGAACGAACCGGCGTACGGCGAATTATTGTCGGTATCGAACTCACGGAAAATTTAAATAAAAATGCATGTAAAAAGCATGTTTTATAACTAACAACATTTAGGCTATATCTAGGGTTCAGATTTTTCGGTTTAAACCGATAAAAACTGATAAAAGTATGCCGAATTTATTTTCGGAAATTCGGTTGTAACCGAAAAAGGTCAGTTTGTAGGTTCGGTGTTTTCAATTTAAACTGATAAAAAACCGATAAAAGTATGCCTGATTCGTTTTCTGAAATTCGGTTTTAACCGAAAGAGGGCAGTTTTTTAGGGCCACGTCGAGGTGTGTGCGTGTGTGTGTGTGTGTGTGTGTGTGTGTGTGTGTGTGTGTGGGAAGGGGGGGGAGAGAGGACTTTGCAAGGTTTGTTCGTGATTGCCCTCTTCCAAGGTCTTGGATTGGCCTTCACAGGACATCTGTGTCCTAAAAAAGAAGTTTGGATGTGGGCTAGTATAAGGTTTTTCACTTCGTGCACTTAAGAGGACATTGAGGAAAGCCTCTAATACCTTTCTTAACACACTGTCTCAAACTTCCCTCTGGTTAAAAACATAAATGCGATGAATTTCTTTTTTTTTTTTTTTCATTCTATTGGATTTTGTACGGTCATCACGTCAGGCTGACACGTTGTCAGAATGGGAAGGAAAAAGAAGCAAGGTGAAGATTATGCCCGTGAATTCCGCAATTTTGAGGTGCGTCCCGATGGAAGTTGCAGCGAAGGCCACGTATGTATATGTGCCGTTATTCTTTGAGCGATCACAAATATCACAGCTACAAGGATCATTTGATTCGGTGTCCGATGCTGTTTTTTTCATATTCACCGACAAAAACCGGTGAACTTTTTGGGCAATAAATATACACCCAAAAAAACAAAAAATTAAATTTAAAAATAAACACCATAAAAAATACACCAAATTTCGAAAAAAAAAAAAAAGAAACGAAAACGCAGAACCTTAGCCATATCAAACTTTTCCCAACCGGGAAAACTTCCAAAAATGCACAAACAACTGTCTTCTAGCCTGTCCCTTCTCACAAAAAAGTAGGAAAGAAAGAAAATTCCAAAAGCTCAAGTTGTGAACAAACTTGAGCGAAGAGAAGCGATTCAGAAGGGGAAATAAGCTAAAAAAAAATTCTGCACACATGCAAAAAAAAAAAGAAAACTTTTCGGCGTGTTGTTACAAGGCGAAAGTGAAGAGATTGAGAAAGAAAGAGAAGCTCTCGCCTTACAACAAACTCATTGTGGAAGTTCGTCGTAAATGTTTTTTGCTATATCGAACAACCTGCTATATCGAACTGATCGTAGTGAAAGCTAGGGAAGAACCTTCACGAGTTCAGTTAGGTTTTCGTTTAAGCATGGTGCAGTAGCGAAAAGCTCCAAAAAACAATTCAATATTCAATTAAAAAAAATATTTTACTGAAACCAATATTCAACTTGAATTCCCTTCAAACTCAAAATGCACTATTCACACATGTCTAAAAAAGGCATTACCTAAAAAACAACTGGAATACAAAAAAGACATTTTCCAACCAACAAGAGTGGAAAGTAAGAGTTATATTTATCAAACACATATCAAAAATTATAACAAACACAATTCTGAAAATTCGTCACAAATAGTACATCTTTTGGCAACCTACTCACTCTTTGATAGTTTTCAGAAAAAGAGCAAAAGCTAGAACATCAGTGTGGAATGAGTGGATTCAGATGTTGTTTTAGGTAGTGTGCTCTGCGTAAGAACATATCCCTATTGATTAGTAGTTTATTATTATATATTGTCACAGAGGACATGCAACAAGACAGGGGTGAAACAAGGAAACTAAAAGTTTAATGTGGCGAACTTGTGCCAAACAAAAGATGTAATAACTGGGCGTCACGGGTGTTGATGTCAGCGTAGCAACAGGATCAAGCGCTGGCGAAAGACTGACTCCTGGTCGCCATGCGGAGCCCCCTATGTACACACGTGGGCTTCTGGGACAATCGCCGTAGAAGGTTCAGCGCGTGGAACATTCAGACCTCCAAAAAGCAACAGGGTTCTCGAATTTATCAGAACGCGACATTTACAGAAATAACAAAAAGGTGCATTCGCTCCCCGGCATCGAACCTCAGCCTTTTGCACGGGAGACAAGAACGATAACCATTCGGCCATGGGCACGCTTGGTCAGAGACACGCGTGGCAATATTATCTAAAAACGTTAAGCTACCTAAATTATTCTTGCCATTTACCAAGTAACTCCCAATAAGTGGAGCCCGGTTACATCACACTCGGGTATTTCGAATTATTGTTTACCATACTCGAGTATCGGTTGTGATACCCAAGTGTGGTACTTGAGTAGCACACTCGAGTATCAGGTGTGATACCCAAGTGTGGTACTCGAGTACCACACTCGGGTATCACACCCTACAATAATTCGAAATACCACACTCGGGTATTTCGAATTATTGTAGGGTGGCAAGAGCAAGGGGAAGTGCACACACACGCACATACGGAGGGCAGGGAATACTCGCAGTTGGAACGGTAGTGAGCGCTCTTTCCTCCAACACTGCTGTCCTTAACCCCAAAATAAAATAAGAAAAATAAAAATAAAAAATAAGTTTTTGGCAGTCCGAGTTTGTCCAGAACAATGATTGTGCAACTGCACTTTGGACGCTTTGTTTATCCTTGTTTACCTTTTTCTTTCGCCGCTATTGCTTTGCCAGTTTTGTTTCGCCTTTTTTTTTTTGCTGCCGGATTTTAGTGAGCTTTTGTTTTGTTACTTGCTTAACTTTGTTCTATCGATCAAGAGTTTTTTTTTACGCACCTCGCTTTTTCCGTTTTTCTTTCATATTCATTTATTTTCGTGTTTCGTCGCCTGTGCTGTGAAGACCACGGCCAAGCGCGCACGTAAGCATGGCGGTGCTTGCGGTCTCCACCAACTACGCTCTACTGTATTTAGCGGCTCTTGGATGCTCTATTTGGTAAGCTCCCGTTTGTCGCAACCTTCAATATTAGCAGAGACGTGCGGAAATTTCAACTGGAGCTTAAGAATATACTTTTGTATATTGAATTATTGATATATCAAACTATTTTACGATCCCCTTCAAAATTCATAATTCTAGCTAGGACATTTGTTTTGTATTTTCTCAAGTTTATCTATTAACCATGAAATGTATGGAATGTGCATCATTTGTCCAAACCCTGGACAAACAATGCATAATTTATACATGCAAAACACATTGTTCTCTTAATTTGGCTCAAAGCTTTTCTGAAATGTTGTTGTACTATAAAAAGTAAGTATGCACATATAGCCTTATGAAGACCTTTGAGAGACAACGGAGGAAGCAGGAGAAAGCGGGCAAAAAGTGTCCACCTACCAGGTCCCTGTGCAGGACCCAGTTGGAGTGGAGGTAGTGGATTCCATCCAGGATTTGGTAGAGCAAAGACTTGACCATGCCTCGAGGCACCAGCACCTGCTTCTTGTTGGCCTTGGCCGTCCGGTGGAACTTGATGATGTGCTGCGGTCAATGGGGAAGGAGATGCTGCACTGCACCGTCAAGGAGGGAGACGGCGCCACATACCCAGAGGTCGTGTTCGGCAAAGTCGAAGAGGAGGTAGACCTTGCGGTCGTTGTGGGACAGGAACACCCGTTGGAGGTTGATGACATTGGGGTGCTTCAGCTCTCGGAGAAGCTGTAGGGTGCCCGCCCAAGCCCCAACAGACTTTAGCATCCAACTTCACGCAAAAGGACCGAGAGAGAATGCAGTGGCAACGCTAATGTGACGCACGACATTTCCTCAATCAGTCGTGACCGCATTTCTACCGCGATGAGAAGTTTTGAAGAATGACGATATTGCACTGCCTTTTGCAGGTGTCTTCAGAAAGAAAGCCAAATGGAGCAGTACAAGCCCGGTTGGGATACGAGAATGTTAAAATTGGGTCAGCGCCACGTTTGAGTGTGCGCTGCATTTCAAAAATTTTTACTGCTTAAAAAGCTGTCATGCATTAAAGAATTAGATGGAAAAAGAATAGCATAAAACAAATTCACAAAGAAAACAAATTTCTTAGAGCTATATTTACGGCGCTAAACGAATTCACAGTTGGCCCCCGCGGGAGCATGCGCCAAAGTGGCCGCTATGGTAACGTGACTGGCCGATATGGCCACGTGACTGGCCGCTATGGTCACGCAGCTGGCCGCTATGGTTACCTGGTTCTTGCACTCTTTCGGGAGCTTCATATGGGCTCTAAAAATTACTTATTAACCTTCGTTTGAAGTACAACAAAAAACAAAGTAACTTTTAGAGCCCAAAGGAGGCTCCTGAAAAAACGCAAGCACCACGTGAAAGACCTGTGCGCCGGTCAGAAACTGACGGCGCCGGTGCGCCGGAGTGTTGCCTTCTGGTGACGGCAGTGCGGAAAAACGCGTTCAACCAGCGACGCACCACACTCAGCGTGCGACAGTGGCATGACTTTGCAGCAGCGGTAGTGCAGCGCAGCGGCGCACAGGTCTACCCAAAACCAGTGGCGGCTCCCGCGGGCGCCAACTACAAATTCGTTTCGCACCACAAATATAGCTCTAAAACCGTTTTCTTTGCTGTAAATTTGTTTTGTGACATTTTTTTCTACCTAGGCTGTTTAAAAATCTTTTTTTTTTCCCTTTGCATGTGTCCTTTAATATTTCGAAGGCTACAGCTAAACTTAAACTTCCCGATTCTGCTTTCCTAAATCCCCGACGGCCTACCCCTGCAGAAATGTCTCACGCACAAAATAAATCACACTAAGTGTCAGTTCAGAGCAGCAGCATATAACTTCATGCAAATAGATGTTTGGATAGTAAATAGTTGGTCATACGAAAATTTCAGAAGTCAATACATTAAAAGTAATGTATAAAAACTTAGCAGATTCATTTATGCCTTCAGTTTACAGGAATCCTGAACTCCTGAGTACTGCAGCAAGACAGCTTTATTTGAACGTGTTTCTTATCGAACCCTGGCGACCCGGTCGTCATCTCAGAATGCGCGGTACTGCATTTTCCTAGCTATAATTCACAAACTGTGTATAGTCCCGCAGGGGCAAATTTCAGATAGGAAAAGTTTTTCCTTCGATAGCTGGCATCTAGTGCATAATTCGCACGTAAAAATCTATCGTACACAGCATGCCTTGAAAAATGCTTGCTTTATTATTATTAGTGCACAAAGAAACTGGTATAATATAAAAATCATCAGAATAATCTACTATTCACAAATTCGTCACATCTGATCATAATGAACGACACAGAAAAAACAAATCTTTGTGTATTCTGCACCTGTAAATAATATGCACCGCGTTAAGTTTCAAGTTTTTAACATGTATAGTCCACAGGCTATAGTCCAGAAAATATGATACTTATTCTCAAAGTTCAGCATTATCGAACTATCAATGCAGGTCAAGTGCTCCCTTCCATCCATTCAGTCTTATCTTAGCCTTCAAGATACAATGTGCAACATGTGCACAAGTGGATACTAACCAGTCCGGTCGACTTGCAGAAAGCAATCATACAGTTGAACCTCGATTTAACAAGGTCACCGGGACTCGCTAATTACTTCGTTAAACCGGGAACTTTGTAAAATCGAGGAAGGGAAACCTCGTGCATAGGCTGCGCGGGGAATGCGAATTTCTTCGTTAAATTGTGAAATTTGTAAAGTCAGGTTTCGTTAAATCGAGGTTCAACTGTATCATGTTTCACTTCAACAGTGCTGGTCTTATGCCAGCTTCTGCACTGAAATGACGTAGCAAAGCCAACTGCCTGAGTATGTTTTGTTCCAGGAGGAACTGACCCGCATACACTGGGGGGCAACACACGTACCGCAATTTCTCGACAAGCAGACATGGAGATGCCAGTGCCTTCGATCTGTTTCAGGGCGTAGTCCCTGGTGTCAGACCTGGAGAGTACAAGAACGTCTTCAGTGCCCTTGTCTTGGGCCAAGATTTCTGTTCAATCATTGTTGCCCACTGCCCGAGGGCACCACAAGGATAAATGTGCAATCCCACTGCCCTTCCTGGTGCACTCCCGACTATTTTTCAGAACTTTTTAGCTCGCTCGAATAGTGTAAGTTGTACAGTGATGTTACTTGCAACAAATTCTAATCTGTCTTGTCCTTAGAACTTCAGGATGCATCCATTTAGCAATCAATCATGTTCACTTGAGGCAAGGCTGGGGGTTGTGGTGCCTTGGAGTGGTAGGCCACAGGAAATGGGAACCATGTTGATCGGGTTGGCAGGACACCAACAACTCAAGTTCTAGAACAGACATTAAAGCATGTGGGGTAGCGCAGTCTGTCAAACGCAAGTGCGTGGCAGCATCGCATTAGCTGCGCTATAGTCACGCGAGTGCCTGGTGTATGCAATGGGTGCTGTCATCGTTCGCGCACAAGGTGCACTACTAACATGCACATGTAACCAGTTACATGTCAAACCAACAAAGGGAATTTGGCATGTCCCAGCAGAGGACTGAGGATGAATTTGGACCACCTGGGGATCTTTTTATGTGCAACCGAAACCTCCACGAAAAGCCTCCGTCAGATTGCGGATACCTCAGCCGAGATTCAAACCCGCCACCTAGGGATTCGTAGGCCGGTGCTTTGCCTCGGAGCCCCCAAGGCGGCTTCGTGTTCACCAAATGTTCAGACTCGGTGACAAATGCTAGGTTTACCCAATGGCCAACCTATCTCTATCTTGGGTGATATCAGATAAGATTAAGCAAAGCGTGGGTGGCTGCCATGCTTTTAATTAACTTAATATTTTTTGTCACTTTATGTCACTATAAAGAGTGTTCAAAATTAAGTTTTATACATTTTTGAAAAAGAAACTGGAATACACAAAATCAGTATTTGCACCTACGTTATGCTCCCAGGCAGACACTAAGTGCAAGAATAATCATAGCTGTTGTGTTAAGAGCGACGAGACAGAGCAGTCCTGTCGGCTTGCGGATAAAATAAAATCACACTTTATCGTCTTTCATGTACACTCGGTCTGGTATAGGGCATGCGGCTCGATGCCACGAAAGCGGCACGTGGTGACGACACCATCTACATCTTCCCCTTCCCATAAAATAAAGTTGTTAGTTCTAAACAAAAGGTTTAGGACTTAGTCGCCGTCTTGAGCTTCTCCTGAGCTCGGGTGAAGGCCTCGAGACCGACGGCCGTACAACAGCAGCTGCTCGCAGGTGCTCTCGTGTTCGGCGCAAATGTTTGCCCGTCGTTTGTACAAACAACGTAGGAATGTGGTGTTCCCGCTCGCCCTGCTACAACGGCTGGAGCACACGTGCGTGGATATGTGTCGTACACAGACACCGGCATGGCAGTCTCCAAGTCTGGCAGTGGATTAGTAGTTCTGTTGTAACATTTGTGCTGAAGGTCTCTAATCTCCCGCAGTCTGTCTTGTACCTCTATGGGGGGAATGGTGCTGGGCATCAAGTGGCTTGATGGAACTGGCGACAGCATCCTTGCCTGCCTTCCCACGAGTCTCTGGACTGGAGACTTTAGACGGTCGTCCCTCGGGCTATTCCTGTGTTCCAGCAAAGCACAAAAAAACTCTGGAGACTTGAACGGGAACTTGTTCAGGAGTATTTTGGATTCTTGCAGAGCGCGCTCGACCATTCCGTTTGATTTTGGATAATACGGACTTGAAGTAACATACGTGATTCCGTGTTTACCCACAAAGCCTCGGAATTGATGGCTGCTGTAAGGTGGTCCATTGTCGCTGCATAATTTCACTGGCAGCCCGTGCGTGGCAAAGACTTCCAGGCAGGCTGTGATGACCGCAGTCGCTGTTGTCTGTCGAAGCACCTTGACTTCAAAAAAGAATGAATAGAAATCAACCACAACTAAAAAATTTTGACCGTTGTAATGAAACAAGTTAGTCGCTACTACTTGCCATGGCAGACTGGGGATGTCGTGGGCATAGAGAGTTTCTCATTTCTCGGCTTGAACTTTTGGCAGGTACTACAGGTCTTCGCCAACTCTTCAATGTTGCTATTGAAGCCTGGCCAGTACATCACGCTTCTGGCCCTTGCCTTCATCATCTCAGTGCCCCCATGCGCGGCATGCAAGTGACTCAATACCTCACGTCGTTTTCCCACTGGGATGATTAACTTGTTACTTCTAAAAACCAGTCCGTCCTGCACATGTAGTTTATCTCGGTAGTCCCAGTAGCAGCAAACTTCTTGGAGACCACAGCTTTTTTTCTTCTGACCAAGAGTCGCTTGCAAACTGCCGGAGTTGTGCCATCACCGGATCCTTGTCAGTTTCCTGCGCAATGTTCGCCAGCCGCTGATCAGATACAGGCACAGAGTAGAAACATTCACGTTAAAATGTTCAGATTCTTCCTGAAGTTGTGTTTTGCTTGGAAACTGCGACAAGGCATCGGCAAGAAAAAAGTTCCTTTCCTGACTTGCATGTCACATTTATCAGATATTTCTGAAGGTTTAACCTCATTCGTTGCAAGCGGAGAGGACATTGACAAAATGTTTTTTTGAAAATAGACTCAAGAGATCTGTGATCTGACTCGACAATTACTTCTGGCTGCCCAAAGACATAATCTTGAAATGCTGTGCATCCATGCACGATAGCAAGCATTTCTTTCTCGATCTATGCACATCACTGTTGGGTCTCGGTGACCGAGCATGACGAATATGCTACTGGCTGTCCATCTTGAAGAATCATCGCCCCTACACCTGTCTAGCTAGCGTCTACTGAGAGAGTCACCGGCTTGTTTTTGTTGAAATGGGCTGGCACTGAAGCCTTCTTGAGCGATTCTCGCAGTGTTTCAAAAGACAACTGTTGCCATTCCGTCCAAACAAAGGCAGCATTTTTTAGGGGCGAAGCTCCTTAGGGGCTAGTCATGTCCGTATGTCCGTCCAATGTCCCGCGTCGGGTGCTCGTGCTCGTGAGCTCACGCGCACGTGAGCACGTGCTCCCGTGCTTGTGTAGGGGAAAAAAAAAAAAACGCATCTCCACGTGGTGAATGATGTTGATTGGGGCGAAGCTCTGGTGGCGCTTGTCTGCGTAGATGGTGAGCCGCAACATGCCGAGCCTTTCGTTCGTTTTCATCCATGTCAGAAAGCGAATGTGGTATGGAATCTGGTTATATATGCATTTGAGCATTTGACAGCAGCATGACATGGATGAAAACGAACGAAAGGCTCGGCATGCTGCGGCTCAGCGTCTACGCAGACAAGCACCACCAGAGCTTCGCCCCAATCAACATCATTCACCACGTGGAGATGCAGTTGTTTTTCTAGCCTGTTAGCCTTTCTGATTCAAATGCACACACTTATGTTGAAATAGCTAGAGCATCAAATGAAAGATAATCACCCGCAAAAGCATGAAGTGTATCAAAAGTATGTCATATATACTGCAGGAGGTTTTTTTTAGTAACTCTCGCAGCGAGCGGTAACTGTCGACATGTTTGGTATAAAGCGTGCCACAATATTAACCATTCCAAGAAAGATTTGCAGCTGTTTACTGTCTTTTGGCTCCAGTATTCTCAGGACGTCTTGAAGTCGCCCGGGATCTAAGCTGAGCCCTTTGTTGGTGATGACGTGGCCCAGGTACCGGACTTGCTCCCGCAGGAACTGGCACTTTTTCCTGTTAAGTATCAGGTTCTGGTCCTGGCAGCGCTCAAGTACTTTTCTCTAATTCTCGTCATGCTACTCCTTGGTTTAGCCCCATAAAAGAATGCCATCCGTTACCACGGAGACGCCTGAAAGCCCGTCCAGCACTCTGTGCATTGCCCGCTGGAAGACTTTTGGCACTATTGATATGCCAAAAGGCATACGAAGAACCGGTATCTGCCATAGGGTGTACCCATTGTGCAAACTCTGGAGCTCTCGTCGTCCAACTTGATTTGCCAAAACCCAGATGCAGCATTGAGTATTGAAAAGTACCTTGCTCCACTGAGGCTGGCTGCAACGTCTTCCAACGTCGGCGTCAGGTAGTGCTCTCTGAGGAGGGCTTGGTTGAGGTCTGGCGGGTCCTAAACATATTCTGACCTTTTCTTTTTTGGCAACAACGACCCTGTAACTTGACCACTCAGTGGGTTCTGTTACCTTGACGATGACCCCATCAGCGTCCATCCGTTGTAGTTCGGCTTTGACCCGGTCTTGAAGGGCGACTGGAACTCTTATTGCTGGTTTGATGACCTTGTGCGATTCTGGCTTCAGTTTCATGTGGTATACCACACCTTTAAGCTGGCCTAGTCCATGGAAGATGTCTTCATAAGGCAGAGCTGCTTCATACAGATGGTCACTGTTTTCAACTGCTGCACGCGGATGATCAGTCCGAGGCGTTCGGCTGTCCCACCGCTCTATGTAACCGGGACGTCTTGTTCCGTTACGAAGAACTGAGCTTCGCAAGATTTCTCGTCCTTCTGCAGCCTTAAAAAAATCTTCTCGGTAGCTTGATTCTTGTGCCCAAAAAACGTCTTCAAAACCACAACGCATGGTTGTGCTCGTTTGGTCGTGACCTTCCCAAGCTGATCCCTTGCACTGACACAGCAGTTGGCCCCCGTGTCGAGCTTGCACATCACAGGCGTTCCCTCGATCTCGACGGTGTCTAACCAGCTGTCTTCTCTTGAGATGGTGTCTACAGTCAGAGTCTCCAACCAGTAGTCTTCATCTTCGTTAGCTTCCAGCTGACGAAGATCTTTTTTCGTGTGGTTTCCGCTTCTTTATGGGACTTGGGCGCTGCTGCAGATTGTCGCAAAATGGTTACGCTTTCCACACTTCTTGCAGATTTTATCCGACGCTGGGCAAGCGGTAGTGCAATGTATGTCGTATCTGAACTTTGAACATGGACGCGTCATCCGTTTCTCGACGAAGTTCACCTCCAACGGCTGCTGTGAAGCCCCTTGTATTTCTTGGCACTGCTCCTTTCCAAGCTCTAGTGTCCTGCAGATGTCAACAGTTTTCGCATAGGAAGGATTTTCAGAGATTAACCGCTCTTGCGTATTATCTCTGATTCCTAAGATGATTCTGCTATGAAGCATGCGTTCGTGGCTACCAAAATCACAACTTTTTGCCAGGATGCGGAGGTCAGTTAGCCACTCGTTGAAGCTCTCGCCTTCTCTTTGGTTTCTTGTACCGAAGCGAAACTCATGATAGGCTAGGTTAGTTGAAGGCTTGTAGAAACTTTCCAACTTCTTTCGAAGCACTTCAACGTCTTGCTTGTCTTCGCCTTCTTCGAACTGGAACGTGCTGTATGTTTTTCTCGTCTCCTCTCCAATGGTCAACAATAATGTTGCAGCCTGCACTTCCTTTGGTTGGAGATTGAGTAACGTAGCTGTGGAAAAAAGCTTGAACTCGCTTTCCCAGGTATTCTGGCTTTGCCAGACGTCCCCGCCAGTCTCCAGGGGTTGTGGCAGTGGCAGCAGAGCCGCCATAGCTTGCGGGATGCCGTGCTGGGTTGACGTGCTGGGCGTGCTGGAATGACGTGCTGGGCTTTCTGCATAGCGCCCGATATGGGTTGGTAGTCTGTTGTAGAAAGTCCCGTGGACAGAGTAGAAACTCCCGTGGACAGACAACGGCCACTTCTGACACCATGTGTTAAAAGCGACGAGACAGAGCAGTCATGTCGGCTTGCAAGAGAAAATAGAATCACACTTTATCGTCTTTCATGTACACTGGGTCTGGTATATAGCATGCGGCTAGATGCCACGAAAGCGGCACATGGTGACGACACCATCTACAGCTGTTGATTTTCTAGTTAACCAGAATTAATTAATCACCTCTTTAGCTGCGCTGTAATTAGGGTATGTTTACATTAAAAACTTTAAGGTAGATGAGTTCTAAAAGTGTTTTATTTTTTATAATTTGCGTAATTAGCCTGCGTTTCGAGGTATGTTTTCAAAATTGCCACTTAATCCGCATAATTACGCATTCGAAACCACGAAGATTGGTCCAAAAGCCCTTTCTAGTGTAGCACAAGCAGTTATGACATTCTCGCGACAACAGGGCGGAACTGGTAACGGTACTTCTTTGCCAGCCGGGAGCAAGAAAAGAACTGTTATCAGCTTAAGTTACAATTTATGAATATATTAAAATGTATCCTTCGTATTCGAACATGTTCACATGAGCAATTGTCTGTAAACTTACCAGGACTGTACTTATTAAAATATTATGATCATAAACACAAAATTTCAATAAAACATTCTGCTCATACATAAGCATACAATTTTATGAATGTCCAATATTTACATACTATGGTTGCTGAGACATTAGCACACAAATATGTGAGAAAAACTGCAGAGTGAAAAATTCTGAGAACAAGCAAAAAGTCCTATCACCAGCCTTTTTTTTTTTTTTTTTTTTCAATTGCTTTACTTTATATAGGCATTTGACATAATTAAACGCATGTTCATAATGTGAACGAAAAATAAAATAGCCCCTTTACAAAGTCCCTTTGTAGAGTCTGCACGTGGAAGCGGGTTGCGTGAGAAGTGAGACAAACTTTAAATTTTATCAAATAAGCATGTTAATATATGATTCTTTTCTAACGAGAGAAAAAAATCCATTATCCCTCGAACCAAAATTCCACCACGCCAAAAGGACTACCATAAACGTACAAGTTTCACAGGCTCAATATTTCACAAATTTTGGGCCGACTTTCTCCAGGAAAGTCATCCGTAATGAGAGCTGTCCATAAGAATAAATCGAGGTCAAGATCACAAATAATAAACGACGAGCGTGGCCACAAAAGATGCCACTTATTTTGGGACAGTCTTACCTCCTCCTAGATGGTGAGGGAAGTGTGCTAACTTGATTTTTGTGCACAAGAGGTACGCGTGACCTACAAATGCTCCCCAGGTATGCGGAAAAAAAGAAAAGTGACCCACAGGATTGCAAAGCCCTGTCGAAAATAGAACCATTGCTTGGTGCCCATGCCAGGTCCTATCTCATTTTCAGGAGGGGCAACTAACAACAGACGACCGCGATGCTTGGGCTGTACTCAGTGATCCAAGGGCTTTGTTATCTTTACTTTTTGCTCGTGTTTACGGACTGATAAAAGAAAGCACGTATTTACCCAGTTCGTTACCAGCGGGGCTGTCCATAGTCCGGACTGCAGGTGTCTATATTAATGATGTGGAGCTGTATGGGGACTGATCGGTTCCCGTAAAATTTGTCTACATAGCGGTGTGTCAATGTTAACGAGGTCCATGTCACTGTATATCCACCTAATCAATTTTTTACCATCTTTCAAACGTCGCAAAACAAGAAAAAAATAAGTTCCTCGTAAAAAATTAAGTGGTTTGCAGTAAAGAAAAAAAGAGTGTATCGTGCGCGTCGGCCTTGGAGAGGAGAGGCTGGGAGCACCACTTGCCCGTCCTTGCGCCTGGCCTTGTAGACGTGCCCGTAGGTGCCCCTGCCCACCTTGCAGCCTTCATACTCAAAGAGGTCCTCCACCTTGGCCCGAACCCCGGCCGTCTTCACCTTGAAGTCGTAGTCCATCCTGCCACACTCCCCCTCCCCGGACTACCGCCCCAGGGGACCCGCCCTTGCACACTCCGCCTTCGTCATCCTGAGGAAGAAAAGGAAAAGCGCGACACGAGCTGAAGGAATAGTCCTAAAAGATTAGTTAAATAACTTTGAAGAAACCCTTTTTTGGTAAGCAAAACACACATCTGCAGTCATGGGTGTACCAACCAGGGGGGCAAGGGGGGGTGCTTGCCCCCCCCCCCCCCCCCCGTTCTCAGAGTGGGGGGGGGTCAAGGCACGTGTTTTGCCCCCCTGAAACAGCCGCCACTGGGCAGGGCAAACACTGGCCGGTGGCGCCCAAGGGATACCAAGGGCACCGGCCTTGGAAGGGGGAGGGGGGGGGAGCTGGTTTGCCCCTCCCCCCCCCCCCCCCCCCCCCCCCCCCCCCTCAAAAACAAATTGGTATGCCACTGCCTGCAGTTATGAAAACACCGAACGGCCTGGGACTCTGTGCCTTCTCATGGGGCTATAGGTCTATGTCAGATATTAGATTCTGTGCAGTCCTTGCAAAGAAAAGGGTGCAAGCGTAACTTTGGAATATGCTTTGTTTGCCGGCACCAATAGTCCACATGCATGGAAAGCGCTTTCTAAGGTCAGATCCATCTCTAGCCCCTGGTAAAGGATTCTCCAGCGCTGCCTCGTGTTTGTAATTACTGCAAGCTAGCTGTAGGTTTAAAGAACCGTTCACACTCTTGCAACCGAGTACGACCGAGAGACCAGACCGGTTTTTAATCCTCTTACGACCTCTTAGGACCGGATGCGCTGGAGAGGAGCTGGTCCTAAGACGTCGCAAGAGGCTTAAGAACCAGTCTTGTCTCTCTCGGTCGTACTCGGTTGAAAGAGTGTGAACGGGCCTTAAGGTGCCAGCCCACAGCAGCTATGCTGGTGAAATGGAATATCTTTTAAAAATTCCTTGGAGACCCAGAATTTGTATTGTTTTGTTAGTGCTGTCTGCTGTGTTAGTTCACTCCCTTCCTTAATGCTCTTAAACAGAACATAGCAAAATAAACAAAACAAATGAATTATATGAATTATCATATATGAATAAATAAATTTGAATTATCATATATCATGTAATGGGAACTAATGCACGTATATTACAATGACGGTTTTACACGTCGGTACAACGGTTCGCCTGAGTATGTTTTTGCGGGGAGTTCGGCGCTTGCGAAGTCCTGGTTGAAACTGGGAGCGATTCGTTCAAAGATTCTCTAGTGCTGCCAAGCATTGGACAAGCGCTGTTAGGGATCTGGGATCGTTCGTGAAATTGAACAGCGAGGCTCTGTTCAACGTACTGACAGCTGTTATTTCCCTCAACAGGCTGCGCAGTCCATATTGAACCATGCTAGTTTTAAACTTTGCGTGAAAAACCCGACCTTCCCCAAGGACCGCGGATGGATTTGCCGATGCTACGTAGTGCATGCGCTCTTCTCTTTCTTTTTGAAACAGAGAATTATAACTTTGCAACGCGACTAATTGTAAACATGAGACCTCTTAATTCTCTCTCCAGTTGTATCACGAGCCGCAAAGCCTGCCCCACACGCATGTCTTTGTCGCGTAAACAAAAACAACGAACAAAACTAGCAGCTTTCTGTCTTTGCTCGCTTACCCTCACTTTTCTAACACGCGAACGGCACTGTGCAGAGTGTGGCTAGTAAAGCGGTAAAGAAAAAAAAAACCTTGACAAGCACGGCTATGGAGACCGCTGGCAGGGCGATCCGAAGAAGCCGACTGCAGTTTCTCCACCTTTAAAAGACTTTCGGTAGAACGACAATGCACTGCGTTACCTCTGCAGACGTTGAAGATCTTGCAAAACAGGTCGCAGCGCCAAATCCCGCTTTACTGCAATTAAATCAACTGTGCTTTCAACAACCCGGCTTCAACAAGCGCATGATACAATCCACGGAAAGCAGTTTGGAGTTGTAGCAGGTTGTAGGACTGGATAAAAAAAGCGTCGCGCGCGTCATGCTCTGAAAAGCGTTGCGATAGGTGACGCCACAAGATTGTTTATTTATTAGGTTTACACGTTCAAACTAAATCGAACTAATTTAACCTACAATAATAAATTATTTAGGATGAATTTACAGTCTTTTCAGATTTTTAGTAGCCATTCCAATGATGTTACTGTGGTTATAGATGACGCTAAATACCAAAGCACTTCTTTTGTTTTACTTTTTTGTTTCTTTTTGCGTTTTGCAGGAAGTGACGACACAGTTGACTTTTTTTTTTTCTCCAACTGCAGTCTCCTGCAACATTTATGCTCCCGCATTCAGCAGAGCGCCGGCATTTGCCCTGCATCGAGGTCTGCCTTGCGAAGTGCTCCGTCGTGCTGCCGCGACCAGTCGCCTGCTGCTTCGTCACGAGGTGCCGGAATGGATGCGCCGAATAATTACTCCGACTTTTTCGAAGGGACTGAGAAACTACTCGAGGTGTGGTTCAGCCGTCGGGACGGCAAAGAAGAGAACTGCGACCTGCGGAAAATTTCCAGGTGAGCGGGCAATGGAGTTTGGGCAGAAAACAAAAATTAAACGAGAAATGGTGCCCGCCGCACCGGCCGTGCCGCTCTTCACCTGTGCGCGCGAGCTTGCACGCTTTCTGCCGATGCAGCTCCTGTTTGTACGATACTGGCACAACTGACGCGCCCGAACGAGTCGGTGAATTATTTGTTTGCACCTGCTGCATTTGGTGGTTAGTAGGCCTATGTAAATGCCCAGCCCGGTCTCGCCCCATGCCGTGGGAAAAAGAATAGAATATGATGCGTTCTTGATGACCTCTTCTCACCTGTATCATTTGCTGTAGTCTAAGCGGTAAATATCGTTATGAAATTACGCAAAAAAAAGGGGGGGAGGGGGTGAATACCGCTTTTTCTTTATCTGTAAATTATCAACTTGTAATCGCGCGCGGTGGGTGCTGATGATTGGATCATATATCGACGCCTGAATTTGGGGCACACTTCCTCTCTGAATGAACAAAACAGGAAAACGCTGTAGCGACATATCAAACCTGTTCCATTTTAAAGCTAATGATAGCAGCCGGCCGACAAAATATGAAACGCGAGGATGACTACGTTTATTCAACTCTATCATGGCTCAAGAATTCGGCCGGTGGCGTTCGTGCGAAAGCTCCGCAAGGAGATCATTTCAATTTTTTCTATCGACTTGTCCGTTTTGTTTCGAAGTATTTCGGACCAGCGAAAGCGAACGACACGTGCGTCTTTTCTGCGAACTCCGGCCGTTGCGGTGCCGTGTTCGCCATTTAGCACTCCACCGTTATCCCCCAATTGTCCAGGCCGATAAGAGCGCTGATAAATGCTCGCTATTTTCCGAACACTTTCGCCTTTGCCAGAAATCACGCGCCGAATGAGTGTTCCCTGAGCAATCGAACTGCCGGCTTGCGTTCTCGCAACGCGGGCGCTGCTCGATCGTGCGGCAAAGCGCGACATTGCAGCCAATGAGATGCTAGTTCGATTATGACGTCACCACGAAACGGACCTATCGCGGTTCTCCCCGCGATTTTTACATACTTTGCCTGTCTGTTCGGCGAGGAAACAAAAAAGAAGAGCCCGACATCGAGTTTTGTTCAATTTGCTGTCTGGGTTTAACGCAAAGCGTTGCAGAGTCATCATCTGGACCCAGTTTTTTGGTTGTCTGACGGACGTTTCCTTAATGTTTATTTCGTCTCCTGTCTCGGTGCTCCTTCGGGAGGGCCCATGATAATCGTGACTGAGTGCGCCATCGCGGCAACGCCAACTTGCGAGGTTCTTATTCTTTTTTTTCTACTTTTTTTTTTTTTTTTTAAAAAAAGGGGGGGGGGGGGGGTCGTGCTTGTCCCGAAGTTTGTAGTCTTTTTATTATATGGTACCCACGACGTTCTAGTCTACGAAAAATTACCTGATGCAGAAAAACCTGCACCGTCATAATAGGAAAGAACCCCCAGACTAACGCAAAAGTACGGCCCAAATGCGAAGTCAAACTTTGCGTTTGTGCGCACCACCGGGTTTCCCATGTGCTGCGATTCTTTCTAGAATTCACTGGTTTTCGTTGATGTGAATTTAAACAATGTGTTTAGTTTTACTAACTAAAATTGTTCAAACAATTTTAGTTTGTGCCTATTAGCCCCCATATAATGACCCCTAGTCGTATAACAAGTGATTATACTGCATTACTGTAGCCTTAAATGTAAAAAAAAAAAAAACGACATGGAAGGTCTAATATAGGCACCCTATACACATAATATAAATGTAATAACTTATATTTAACATCCTCATTTTTCCAAGTTTTTATATTCTTATTGTTATTATTCATATTATTAGACTATCCCCTTTCAAGCTGTGAGTTGCCCTAGTGGTGCTATACTTTGTTTCACTTTCAGTCAATGCTCAGCCGATGCTATGCGAGCAGATAAGACCAATAATTAAAGCAACGTCATGGCTTTCGTCATCTTTGTGTGCCTGTGATGTATTCCATCGGAATCGAGTTGCCCTAGTGGTGCTATACTTTGTTTCACTTTCAGTCAATGCTCAGCCGATGCTATGCGAGCAGATAAGACCAATAATTAAAGCAACGTCATGGCTTTCGTCATCTTTGTGTGCCTGTGATGTATTCCATCGGAATCGAGTTGCCCTAGTGGTGCTATACTTTGTTTCACTTTCAGTCAATGCTCAGCCGATGCTATGCGAGCAGATAAGACCAATAATTAAAGCAACGTCATGGCTTTCGTCATCTTTGTGTGCCTGTGATGTATTCCATCGGAATCGAGTTGCCCTAGTGGTGCTATACTTTGTTTCACTTTCAGTCAATGCTTAGCCGATGCTATGCGAGCAGATAAGACCAATAATTAAAGCAACGTCATGGCTTTCGTCATTTTTGTGTGCCTGCGATGTATTCCTTCGGAATCGAGCGCAGTGCCATCGTGCGCTTCTTTGAATGCGCCGGCCGGCTCTGACTTACCTCCGAGTTGATGGAGCAAAGTTTCGGTTCCAGGCGTGCTGAGAGACTGCCAAAGTGTGCATGCTCGTCACCTCAAATGTTTTGATGGCTCCCCGCGTAAGCCGAGCGCACTCGCCCAGGTACGGGCGCACGAAAGGAAGGATGCCTTCCGCGCGTCGGGGCTTTCTATATTTATAACTCGACGCCCCTAGCGATTCAAGGGCAACCTTGTGGACACGGCGGAACGGCGCATGAAAGATCAAGGTTTCCGTTGTTTGAAAGGTCGCGCTGCCTGGCCTAAGGTTTAGCCCCATCCATCCTGCTGGGCGCCAGGCTTCACAGCGTTGGATTGGTTGGATGGTTCGTCGGCAGCTGCTTGTATAGAATTTAGTCGGCTCCAATGGGCGTCTAGCGTATCGGCTGTAGTTTCAGAAATTTGGCCAGTGCAGTACCAACAGCTAGCCTGGGGTCTAACGTCTGCCAAGCAGTATAGGGATGGCACCGCGGTACACGACCGCAGGCCGGTACGACGCTCATCCAGATCGACCAGCATCGGTGGCGCCGGGCGGTCGTGGTGCACGTCAACTAAACCGAAACTTGCGTGGAAAAGAAGCAAAGCAGCTTCTAAATCCAACAATTTACTCATCTCCGATTAAATTCTGATTGCTGCCGTTGCTGCGCCCCCTCACAAAGGTCACGTGATGCTGTCTCCGAACCTCCTTGCCGATAGCTCGTAGCGTGGGGCCCTGCGGACCATCGTGAAGACATGGGCTTTATCGTGAAGCGAGACGAAGCATATGTACCAACAAGCACAACAAGCATTTGTAGTGTTCGTCCGTTTTTTTTATCCTTCCCCATCTCAAGGTTTACAAGATGTCATATGTACCAGACGATGTCGAGCAGGCGTGACAGCGCCGTCTGCTATCGGGCGCCAAGTTTTGTTTTCGGCGACGCAATTGTTTTCACTTTATGGGGCGCTTTCGGGAGCAAGGTCGTTGTTTGTTCGTGTTTTGCGCAAAAACAACCTGGCAGACACCACCGCTGTTGTCGTGGAACCACTGACTCACCCGATCCCGCTCGGTCTCGTCAGTGACGATCTTTATCGGTTGCGCTCAAGGTTCGTGCGATTCACGCGGTCCTGTGAAACTATAGCGCCATTGGCTTCTCTGCCTGCTAGCCGAACACAAACAAATACTAAGATACAGACGACCGAAAGAGGCGATTGGCTAATCGGTCTCTGTTGCTACGGCAATCGCCATTTCGGCCCCTTCAAATCTTCGAAAGGGTCTTTTTAATCCATGCAGTCGCACCAAGATCACCATGGAGCATCATCGTATATCCTGAAGGACTGTGTTATGCAATCAACTTATTAATCATGCCTATCTTAACGAATTTCTCACAATTGTTCCTCTTGCGTATATCAAGAAAGAGGAAAATTATTTTCAATGTCGTTCAAGTACCGACACCGCACGGGTACGAAGATGCGCATGTTTCGCCGGCGTGTGGATCTTGGTCTACAAGGGCTCCTATACAAGTACCCGTCACCAGCGAATTCAGATCGGCTGGCCAAAAATGGAGATGTCAAGGAGAAATTGCTCATTTCATGAGCAAAAATGGCGATCATGCGGGGAGCTTGGCGCTACTTTCCCACGATCCAGTTACTTCAGCGACAACGGTTTTCATCATCGAATGTGTGGAATGGGGAGCGAGCAAGTTCGAAGATTCGGCAACACGAAAGCAACCAATTGGTTAATTTCCAGCGAATTCTCTAAAATGAGCTACATTTGGATAATCGGAACTTTATCCCCCAATTTTCTTGTGTGCGCCACCATTTTGGTGTTATCTTGGCGCGGAAGTTTCCTCCGAGTTCAGGTAAAGCTAGCAAAGATGGTTTTAAGCACCAGACGGCTGAAGTCGGCTCAAGTGCTGTTACTGTGAGGCGTAGCGTTTTATCGACTCTTCGGCGAACGACCCACCTGTTCTTAAGCGTGGAATTTGTCCACGTGGCAAGAAAGAGGACTGACGAAGCCGTATTTCAGATAATAGCGTGTGGGAGTTGGATACGAGCAAGGGGGAGGAATCGCTCAACTTCGCTATCGTACGCAGATTGCACGTGGGCTGAGCCGCCCCCTGCCCCGTGTCGATAGCATTACTTTTTTTTAATCTAAGCCCCCCCCCCCCCCCCCCCCTTTTTTTCCCCTTGTTCCGACGCCGCTGCTCCCTGGCCGTGTCACTCACTTGCACGAACCGCATTAGTGTAGCTTTCACGGGTCTTTTCAAGCACATTCGTAAAACCTAGAAGAAAAAAAAAAAGAAAAAAAAAGTGTATATTGCGCACACTGCTATTGGAGCAAGAATATCCACACTCGTCAATACCACCGACTTTGAACGGAGATTAACTTCAATGTCAGCAACACAAGATTCTTTTTTTTTTTCTTTTTTCGTGCTTTAAATATTTTTAAGTATAAAGCAGCTCGCCCGTGCTGCCTAGTCTCACACGAGCGAATCCGGCACTTGTTTTTTGAGCCGGGCGCACTTTTGCCTTCATCGTTGGCAATTATGGCATATGTTGTCCTTCATTACAAAGGTCTTGTCGGCGGTGCGCTAACAACTCCCCCTTTCCCTCTCAGCTGCGGAAGAATGGGGGCTGAGTAGTAGCGTAGGAACTGCGTATTAATCCAATAAGCTCTTGTGCGTGGAGGGTGGCATTTCACAGCCACATTGTATATGTGCGGTGCCATCTCGGATAATGATGCAATGCACCCAAAGGAGAGGCGCATAAAGAAAAGTTCTTTATACAGTCACAATTACTTCGCCACGTGCCACATTGTATATCTGACCAAAAGCAAATGCTGCTCGTAGAAAAAAGAAATCAGTGTTACTGCATTTTATTGCATATAGATACATATGACGTATTCCTTGCTTCGGCACTTTGGTCATGCACTAACGGGCATCGCCTGCGCGGACCCAGCGAATTCCCGCGTGAGTCACACGGGGGAAAAACTTGTTTCCGTAACCCTGAGATTTGAACGAGGAGCACATTTCTCGTCTTATGCGAATGGGCGATAATGGTGTGGTTTCACCCAACATGAGGAACTAACAAACGGTGCAAAAAAAAAAAAAAAAATAATAATAAATCCGCAAAACGGCTAGGGCGGGGGTCTTATATTTTTCTCGGCTTCATCCTTGTTGGAAGTACCCCGGCTTGGGTTATACCGAAGCCATGCTTGCCCGTCAACAGTTGCTTGATTAAACTCCCTTCGCGTGGCGTGATGCCTACTCTCCCCGTCAGGTGTGACGGAAGCATCTACGCTCTTTCCGGTGTATTCCGCGCACTCCACCTCCGAGGAAGAGCAGCTGCACCGCTTTGCCGCCTTTTTCCTTTTTTTTTTTTTTTTTTTTTTCCCCTAAACGGCATTAGAAATTTTGCGGCGATGTGCCAGGATGGGTAGAAATAGTTCTCTTTGTTGATTTTACGTTAGCGGTACGATTATAATTGGCGAGAATAAAACGCGGATCTGTTCTGAATTAATTCAAATGAGTCAGTATAATGTATAAGGTACAGGTGGTACCGTGGGATCCATGCATACCTTTAACCGCACTGTTCTTTTTTTTTTTGTCTGCTTCTGGATGTTTTGAGCTCATAACAAAGTAGAGGAGAGGGCAGTGAGAAATTGCATACCCTTTCTTAGTGGCGTGGAATTGTCACCTGCGAGGTACTGTAAAATAATTGAAGAATAACTATTATTCACTTTCTCGATCATTTTTACAGTATGTGTTGCTTGGCAGCGACTTGGATACTGCCCGTGACAACTCAACGAGTGCACTTTCGATGGATTTGATCGGTCAAGAAATGAACTGCATGGCGATTGATGTTTTAATTTATAAATCGGTAAATTAATCGATTGTCATTTGCTTCGCTCCAACGTGTTGCGAAAGCACATTTACGGGCCTATTCCTCATTTTTGTAACTGAGCTGGTTGTGCTCTTTTCTGTTGTACTAATTATTATTTAAAGTGCCCAAGAACGATTACAATCAGCTTTTAATTGTGGCACATCCACAATAATACTAAACAAAAAAACAAAGATATAAGTGTACACGACACTCGAAACATTCATACGAATTACTTCAAAACACAAAACTAAAGATTAGTTTGCAACTAGCAAATCTCTCAGCATGTGGCGGAACACAGGGGTCGGGCAATCCTGGGGTACAGCGATTGACCCGAGCACTGCGTCCACCTGTTGGTGTTCTCCCTTGGGACACGTACATGCATTCTTTTGATGTCGCAGGGGGAAGTTGCAATGCTATAGTTGCAAAAATAACTATCGTAAGACGACAAATCGGAAGAAGGGCGTAAATCGGAAATCGGATGGTCTTGGGACTCATCAAAGCGATAGTCGATGCCTGGAGAGGAGAGACCAAACGTTCTTGAAAAGCTTTGGCCAAGGATCACGCGTCTATACCCGATAAGCTTTATTTGTCTCATTCACAAAAATGCCATTCGGATTAGCCTCCCCTCCTCCTGGTGAAATCTGGGGGAGTAGAGCCCCCCCCCCCCCTCCCCCCCCCCTTGACTCCGGGCCATGATCCTCACCGAGACGCTGTTTACGTGCCATGTAACGAGCTTCTAGCAGCGACATGTAAATAAACGTCCACGTTGCCTTTATTGACAAAGTACATGGGAAATTGAATCCCAGCGTGCTTTCGTTAGCTTCAATCTCCAGGTCTGGCGAAAAGATAACGCCCCCCCCCCGGGGAAAATGGAAAGTCTACGCCGCTGTTTGCGTTCTGGGAAGTATCGCGATACAAACGTATCGCGATAGTATATTAGAGATATACTTTCGAGCATCTATCTCTGTATCGAGATATATTTGAAAAATGTATTTGTATCTCAGTACTGAAATACATTTACAATGTATCGCTTTTATCGCGATGCTTTGCCAGACTTGGGTCTCTCGTTACATTTGTTGCCGTTTTTCAGATAAATTTAAAAGAAAGATCAGTTTGGTGCAAGTTGCTTATAGGGCGGGTTCATATGAACCCGCCCTATAACATGATCCATCTCACTCACCAACATAAAAAAGCTACAGAAAACTTTGGTTTAAAGAAGGTTACTTGCAAGAATAACAAAATCGGCTCTCACAAAGCCCTCCACTCTTTCTAATTTAGCAGAGCAGCCGCTAAGAGTTGAGTGGAGAACAAGTACGGCCCTGTTGTCCAATTTCCCCACACTGGGCGACTCGGAAGCACACTAAAGACGACAGTTTTCGATGCGCCTTCGCGGCAAAAC
>NW_024609857.1:75375569-75570569 GCF_016920785.2 Ixodes scapularis
CTTCGCGGCAAAACGGGGTTCATTTCGGGCAAACGCCTTTTGTCAAGCATGGTGCGCAATCTTTACCGTTCTGTAACTATGTGGATTAGCCGGAGTAGCATGTTTTTTTAGCGGCATTAATGAGAGTTCGATCGAGGTAACGGGTAGTGCATAAAATGGCACGAAAAGATGAGCACAGGCATAAATTGTCATTTGCATTCGCCACGAACTGTATAACAGAGGTGACATACTCGGCCACAGGCCCAGCAACACTTCTTTGATTTCCTGTCTCAATGCTCCGACTCATTGACCACGAACTATACCCTTCCCAAGTAGCACCGTTTGGGGACAAATGTATTTCGATAAGTATCTGCAGCTGTATCCCGGAAGACGTTTTTGCCGTTTTTGCTGGAGCATCTCGGCGATATCCCGTTGCGTAAGACACATGTATCTCGGTATCTGTATTTTGGGCCTCCCTCTCTCCGCAACCCAAGTCATGGATATCCCAGCCACCTCATACCCTCCCGAAAAAAAAAAGAAAAAAAAAATCCTGGCTACGCCACTGGTGCGAAGGCGCAGAGACGCAGCGCTTCGGCGTGCCAAGAAAGCTTCGAACACGCCGCGAGACCGGCGAAACTTTCTTTCGACGAGCTGACCCGTTTTTCCTGCGGCACTGAGCTTCCATAAAAATGTCCAAGTGTTCTCAACGGCAAGTCTCACAACTTACACAGGGTTTTAAAGAACTTGTTCGGCGAATGACGACGAACGAGTAGGAAAGATGTCTTCCGCACGCTGCCGCCAGCCTCCGCAACGCTCCAAAAACGCGATTTTACGAGATGCAAGATGGCCGTTCGATGGCCTCATGCCATGCCGCATGCACTCGCGCTGCAGCGGCCATGCGGGGATGCGAGATCAGGAAGACCAGTGATGAATCACGTGACATCCGGGCCGAGCGATCGTCGAGTTGCACTTATCCTGTTTAGTGACCCGATCTGCGTTCTATGGTTTCTCAGATTGAGGCGGCTTCTTGCGGTGACGGGGCCTTCTTAGCCAACGCCGCCTGGAAAACAAAGGCCGTAGTGGGGACATTTTTTACGTCACCAGAGAAGGCCAACGCTGGCCACAGATTGGAAACTAGTGCTGCGTTAGGAGTCAGCCTCGAGTCAAGTTTGAGCCGAACGTTGACGCAATCGTCGTGTCCAACCTGTGGTCAGCGGGCCTTCGCTGATGACATCGCTATCAGCACTACGGCTTTGTTGTCTAGGTGTTGGCTTAGCCCAACCACCCCGTTTATCACCTCGCAAAAAAAAAAAAAAAAAAAAAAATTTAGTGTAGATTGGGGGATTCTGTAATATGACTAACATTTGAGCCAATGAATTTTACTCCTAGAATTGCGTACCCGACAGGTTTACTCCTTACGGGTGTAACTGGCATATCTGCACCGTTTCTGTTCTAACCCAAGCTCCAGCTGGGAGTATTCAGCGGCCAGTCGGCCACCATAGCTCCGCGCCTGCGGAGCGATCTTTCCCTTTCGCCACTCTTTATTCCTTTACTTTTTTATTTTTATTTTCTTGCATTTACCTTTTTATTTTTCACCGGATTAATTTCGAAATTGCACCGTGTCATTATGGTTGTTATTCTTGACAGTCGCGTAAGTTTATCCATAACTCGCAAATAACCCACGCCAGCAAAAAAAAAAAAAACAAAAAAAAAACGCGCAGTGGATTGTGTTGTGGAGCACCTGGGCTTGAACCCTGGTGCTCTTTTAAAGTGCGTAGGGTTCGATCCTGTAGCTCACATTGTTCGGAGCTAATCTTCAGTTAATCTACAGTTGTAAACGCCGTGTCCTTTGCCGCGCGTCGAGACGGCCTTGCACCGCGGAACAGCGGCGCGGGCGCTTCCCTCCCCTCAAGTGGCTGCCACATGGCCCGAGCTCCGCGCGTAAACCTGTGACACACATTCGCCGGGCCGGGAGGGAGCCCGTTCTGCCTGGCTTCTAGCTCTGCCGCCGTCGGTATCGACCCACAGCTCGGCGCGTGTGCGTCACTTCCCCCGATCGATGCCGTGCTGACCGAGCTCAAAGGGCCCGCGAGGACGTGGAGGAGGTCGTGCTTCGCGTCGTTTCTTTGCGCGCTGCATTGCGGTCGGCCCCATTCATTCTTCCCCTTCGCTCCACCACGTGATCGAGCGTCACGTGATCGAGTTGCGGTCGACCGCGTGGACCTTGGTCCCTCGATCGCGTCGGAAGAGTTATCGGACACCGGCTCTATTATACTCGCGGTTTTACCTCGCGACCAACCGCAGCGGGACGCCACGAGTCATCGTAGCGAATCCGACGCTGCGTGAGTGTCGCGTGACCTCGCGGGAGGGCCACAGCAACGCCCGAGGCGCGCCTAATCACGCGATAGTTCCCGGAGCTCTATTCATGGGGGTGGCTCGTGACGTCCGCTATGGTCTATCGAGACGAAACGTGTGCTTTGCTGGGCGGGAAATCGCGCGTACGCATGTATGAGGGTAGAGGACGAGCTGGCTGGTCGTCTGTTGCTATGGCCTATAATTATCTGTCATTTGAGATTCCTAGAAGTCAATTATGATGGCCTTATCTGATCTGGCATCGTTCTGGATGTAGCTGCAGGCTCTTCAGATCATTTATCTGCACGTGGCAAGGTACATCTAATATTGGAGTGTATAATGTCTTTGCTATCTCTCTGTGATGGGCGTCGTTCAACATTGGGTGAAACAGCGAGCTAAAATGCATAAGAAGTTAAGAACCTATTCCTTTTTTGTGTGTGTGTGTGTTTTGTGATTGAATTTCAGTTCCGCATGTACAGGGGGTGGCAGTAGAATCCCGTACAAAAGCTTGCTTGATAGAAGCTGGCACAGCTGCTTTCAGGCCAGAGCCTGAAAACTGACAGGCGGGGAGCCCCGGTCATTCAACCTGCTGCCACAGCGTGGTTATAAAAACTGGGACAATTTATAATTCCAACCTCCCTTTTAAGTTGATCCTAGCCGAGAACCCCCCGCATTGCAGTTAAGGGGCCCAGGCTTGAAAATATTGCTGCCCCTTGCACACATGCCCAGAGTTCAATCACAAGACGCATGCAGACTCCCCTTGCCACTGGCATGAGGATAAGCCATGACCAGGGGCGGATTTAGAGGGGGGGTTCGGATGTCCTGACCCCCTCTTGATTTCTGCATGTGTAAAATGTGGGGCGTAAAGAGAGGGGGAGGGGTTCCTAAGCACATGGTACGCTGACCAACACCTGACCCCTCCCTCAGGAAATTCCTGCATCCGCCCCTGGCCATGACTGTATATATCTATGATGTCGATAGCTTCTGCACTTCAGGAAAGATGCATAACCTAATAAGAAAACAGTACGAAGCATTGATTATATGCTTAATGTCTAACTTTTTCACTGTGCTTGTAATAATTGAAGGTACTTCTATAGGAAGTGCAGAAGTGTAGTAAGTTGGGCGAGATTTCTATAGGAAGGTTCTGCTTTTCCAACTGGATGTCGAGAAATATGGTGATTTTGCAAAATTAATTCAGAATATATAGCATATTTAAACATGCACATAAAAGGACTACAATGATTCCACTTTTTTCTCTGCCACGCAATCTGCGGGACTGTATGGCCTTGTAGTAGTTTTGAATGACAAAGCCTGAAGCTGCTTTTTTTTATTCTTTTTGAAGTGGTACCCTGAGTGAAAGACAACTCTTGATGAACCCATCTCATTGTAATGCTTCTCCCGAAGGTCCACCTGGGAATCTCTGCTAAAGCTTGTCAAGTGCGAGATCATCAGCTTCAAGAAGAATGAGACGTTGGACTCCTATGTGCTCAGGTATTCTATTTTCTTGTTGCTGCACTGTCTACCCGCAATGGGTCTACCCGCAATGGGTCTACCCGCAATGGGTCTACCCGCAATGGGTCTACCCGCAATGGGTCTACCCGCAATGGGTCTACCCGCAATGGGTCTACCCGCAATGGGTCTACCCGCAATGGGTCTACCCGCAATGGGTCTACCCGCAATGGGTCTACCCGCAATGGGCTTGCAAATGCACATTCCAAAGCTACCAGGCTGTCATATGCTCAGCACGCATGGTTTATTTTGGCTCGATTGCAGTGAGAGCAGCATGTTCGTGTCTAAGCGCTGCTTCATTCTCAAGACCTGCGGTTCTACCACCCTGCTGAATGCGGTCAAGCCTCTCCTGTTCCTCGTCCAGGAACTGACTGGATTTGACGAAGTGCTGGTGAGTGTCTCATTGTTTGCTCGTTTCCATCATTTTGCTTAATCATAGACACTCTCATTACAAAACTCCATTCTGTTCATGTTTAATCTCGAACTAAAAGTTGGCATTCCACACTAGTGGCAACATATGGAATGAAATAAAGGATAATTAGAAAATGGTTTCTACAGAAAGGCCAGGTGTTCAAACAAAGATGTGACAGCTGTTTTTAACAACGGCCAATAGATCCTAGTGCTTTTACTAGTCTCGGAATTTTAATTCATAACTTGAGCAATTAAAGTGGAGTTGTGCTTGGGGAAATCTCAACTTTGTCCAACTCGAGCGATAACCGGATCCGGTCATAGTTTGATTTTGTGCTCCAGACTTGTGCTTGAAAGCAGAATCAAATTAAGAATGTGTTCCTAGAATTTGATAGTACACTGCTTGTTAAAATAGACATGCTCTATATTGTTGTCTAATATATTGCAGCTTTTGGAATCTTCGAAAATATACTGAAATGCCAAATAAGAGTGGAACAATAATACTGCATTTTATTTTCCTCCTTGGTTTATACAAAAAATGAGCTTGACGGAGTCCATATGCCTTAATCTACTTTTAAAGTAAAGTAGCAAAAAGAAGAAAAAAATAGAAACACAAGCATAGCTGCTTATAATATAGGTAGCTATTACACTTGCAAGGCAGGCAGGAAATGCTTCATAGACCTTTGCAAGGTAGCTTAAACAAATACAGGCACAACTACTCGTATTAGTGCACTGAGACACTCGCAATGCAAACAAAAAAAACCAATTTCTCCATCCATACACAACTCTATACACAGCAGGTAATGCATAGAAAATTAGAATGTCTGTAATATGTACTATGTTGGCTAACATTTGATTTGGTTTCCCAAAGACCTGTCATAACCCACGTGAGACCTTAGCAGGAAATCGGAAATCCTTGGGACTTGCGATTATCTTGAGGTCTCGCAAGTAGGAGGATTGCTTCAAAGTGCGACCATTTCGGTCTTTGCGGTGGGCTCCTAGACCACGGGAAGCTAAACTGGTTCCAAAACTGGTTTTGACTCCCATGCTAGTTATGTATAAACTGTTAATTTGTTGCTTCAGGACATCTTCTACTCTCGCAAGAACTTCATGAGGCCCGAACTCCAGGACAAGCCTCACACCAGCTTTGAGGACGAAGTGGAAGTGCTGGACGAGCTTTTTGACGGTAACCAAGCCCTTTCTTTTCAGGACGTTTGTTTATACTTGAATATGAAAGGCCTTAATAAACCTTATATTTAAATAGTAATACAAGCCAAATATGATGTTTCGGCCTATTGAAGGGAAGCTGAAGCAGTTTTGTGTCTGAGTAAAAACTTGACCAGTCTTCATTTGGCTTCCAAACTCACAAGCATCGAGATTACTTCTTAATTTGATGCACGGAGGCTGCAGAAAATCATTTAAGTACCGTTGAAGCCCCTTTTTCCCAGAGCTTTACGTCGTGAAAGAAGTTTTTGGAATCTCTGCCTGTCTTCAGTGCCTATCAAAGGTATGCACATGCACTCTCGCTTTTTTCGAAAAGGTCAGAAAAAGATGTCACAAGTGGTGTCGGGGCAGGGGCATATAGCTGACAAGCTTGCAAATGCATGCGCTGCGCACATGAGCGACACATGCTTGGTGGCTGAAAGATCCTTTTATGATGTAATGACTGGTCGGAGGTTTTCAGTGTTTTTTCACGTTTACTTCGGGGAAAACTAACATAATATTCAGATTCATGGGATAAAAATACTCTAGAATTCACCTCCAATTTTTTCAAGAACCTCTTCAGCTTTCTTTAGCTGTTATTATTTTTGCCGCTTTGTCTCCTTCCAACACAATTTATTTTATTTTTTCTCCTTAATATGTTTGTTAATGGATTTGCTTCTAGCAAAGAAGCACCGAATTGTTAGGAAAAACAAATTTTGCACACTTGGAGAAAAGTTTAATTTTGAATAATATTAGACTCCAACAAAAAACATCCCTTAGAAAGCATATTGCCCTCTTCATTACCATTGCACGATTAAATATCTTCGAAAGTACTGCCCTTAAAAATCGGACTTAATGGTTCTTGTCTCCAAAGGAACCTCAGCACGTCATTATGGGAATGCTTGAAACCTCGAGAATTTGTTTATTGTTAGAAATATGTGGAGAGACTGCTGTGTTGTGGCCTCGTCTAAAATTATTTTTCCTGTGTGTGTATGCAACAGACGGTGCTGCCTACTGCATGGGAAGAATCAACCACGACTGCTGGTAAGTGCTGTTGGCTCGATTCCACGAGGGGGGGGGGGGGAGGCTTCCAGCAGCGGAAGTGTCAGTGACACCGCTGGCATTGTTTGCTGGGTGAGTGATTGTCCCCCATTGCGTCGTCTTTGCCCAGGTACCTCTACACCCTGAACACTCCGATGGGCTACCGTGGGATTCAGGTTCCTGATCAGACCCTGGAGATATCCTTTCTCGATTTCTGTCTCGGAAGACTCTCTCAGTGTCTCTTGGAAAGGGGTGGGACAATTGCACGGCAGCAGACGTCGGCCCTGTATTTGTTCCTCCCATTCTTCGCACATTGGTTATTTGCAAATTCAAACGGTGAAGGTGTGAGCCTACAAAAATGAGCAAAAAGAATGAGGGCGCAAGCAAGCTGGTGTAGGTTAAACATCGTGAATTTACCCAAGAAACTGGATTTGTATAAAGGACAACACACACTGAACTTGGTGAGGTCCTCGGTATAGCAGTTGCAGTATTCTTTTAAAGGGGTACGGAAACAAAAATCGAAATATTCAAATTTCGTTCAGGAATGAGTCAAGCATGACGGATAATAACCGTAAATGATAATCGCACGTTTGTATTTTGAACGACTGGCTATATTTTTCGTTCCAAACGGTGCGCCCAAAGAGAAGCGAACGGAGAGCGCAATCCATCGTAGGATATCCGGCGCAAACAAAAACGAAAAGAAGATTCCCTGCATTCGTGACATAGCGAGGCTGGCGTGGTTATGAGCTTTGCACTTGGTGGCATTGTCAGCGTTGTGGTGGTGTCAATAGCATCAGCGCGTTACAACCGAGCCGTTTGAAGTACCCGTGGGGTGACGAGCATGTGGCTGGCCCAAGGAGCACTTTAGCTTCCACAACACTGTCAGCTTAGGACTGAACAAGGTGGGGAAAGCAACTTTTGTTCCAGTTTTGAGCGACAGGCTAATCTTCTAGGGGGAGAATGGCTGTTTCCGGTTGCACGAACGAGGGTCCGAGAAAGAAGAGAGTACTTCCTTTCAGTCTTCTTGGACCGTTTGGTACAATGCACGATTTGTGAGTTGAGGAAAGTTAAGAAGGAAAATATTGAAATTCCAAAGGGTGGCACTGCTTCGAAGGAATCTGCTATGTCACGACTACGTAGCAAGTTCCCCAATGTTGCTAAATTACCTTCCAAATAGGCTCCGCATGCATCCATCAGGTGCACATTGAAAGATTGTTTATTTAGCTTTAAAATCAGTTTTCTTGTGCCTTTCAACGGAAAACTGGTGTTTTTGAGGTTAGGGTGCAACATGCAACACATTAAAGCTAGAAAATGAGTGCTGGAATTTTGTTTCCCTATTCCTTTAAAGCGTAAGATGCTTTTAACAGAACTCCGAATCCCAAAATGTTGTACACCCGTCCGTGCATTTCCTGCTAAATTTAGCGGGGAAACTGAATGGGTGTTGAGGACACGCGACATCAATCAATGTGATGTGATCTATACGGCACTTCACTTACCCTGCTAAATTTAGTAAGAAATTTGATGTCGCATAACCCGACATCATGAGGCTTGCACGCAAATTAGTTTCTCAGCTAAATTTAGCAAAAACATTGATGTCGCGTGACTTGGTTTCATTTAGTTTCCCCAGAAAATTTAGCGGAAACGGGGATGTCGCATGATGTAAACACCTTCAGTTGCGCCGCTAAATTTAGCGGGGAAAGTGACATCACATGGGACCTGACGACACGTGACAGATTCATCAGTACAAATTCCCCATTAAATTTAGCAAGAAAATTGATGTCATGTGACCTCTACACCCAGTTTCCTTTCCAATGTAATGGGGAAATTGATAAAAACGGTGGTCCTTTTTTATTCCTCAAAACAATAGTTTAACGTCTTCTAAATTATTTTAAAACGGTTACACCTTAAATACTGTATTGTTTTGCCCTTTATGCCAATTGTTTTGCCCTTTATGCATGTTGCACTCGCTGGTTCTTCAGAACTGAAGGTGTATGAATACAAACCGCATGTTTCGCAACTTGGGACATTAATTAACGGTGTCGTTACTCTAATAATCCCTACACCATTATCCATTCAGATACTATGGGAGGTACTCAGATGTGGTGATTGGTACGAAATGGGGGGGGGGGGGGGGGGAAGTGACTTCCAGTCTGCATGAATATCTTTAACGGTGCTAAATGAACCTGGCAAAAGCCTGGTTCACACAGTTGCATTTCAGCACGATCGAGCGGGTTTCGTTCCCTTGTAGCTGCCTACTATACGAGCAAACACACTGGCACCGTTCAAGTATCCCTGGAACTGCATTACTAGACCAAAGGTTTTGTAGCATTTGCGAGATAAAATCTATGCACAGTCTATGGGAAATGGTCTCTTATGACATTATCAGAATTATCTTGAGGACACTGCAAACAAAATGGCGCTTAAATGCAGGTCGGAAGTGCTCCGGGGCTACCCGACGGGTCGTAACGGCGTGTTTATCTCGTTGGCAGCGGTCGCGAGAGAATGCGACGCACTCTATCCCACTCGAGCATAAACGTGTAAACCGGCCTTAACATTATCTGGAGCAGAAGCCCTCGAACTTCTTTGCATGCCCCTTGTTCCCTTGACTCCTCCCCCGCACGTGATCATGCAAAACCTGGACCAGGACATCATGCGCATCTTCACCCAAGAGGCGTCTGCCAATGCCAAGGAGGCCACCCAAAAGTCCGGCATAGACCGTCTCTACCCGGGAGCCGTGCTGGACGACTTCTTGTTCAGCCCCTGCGGCTACTCGGTCAACGGCATCTTCAAAGGGGTGAGTGGCGGCGCCCTCGCTGCCGTCGATGACCGGACGTATGGAAGTTCTAGACAGGCGGATTTAAGGGTCAAGCTTGGGAGGGAGCGTCTGGAAGGAGGTGACATCACGGGCGAAACGTTGCCCAGATCTGTTTTGTTGACGTAATATTTGTCATGTCAACAAAAACTAATTGTTTCTTTCTAAAAAAAAAAAAAAAAAAAGAGTTGGTGTGTGTAAATTTTTTGTTGAGGCAAATTCACCTATGGTTCTAGATGTGTAACAAATTCGGTGTATCCACGGAATATAATTTGGGTTAATGTGCCCAAACATTGCTTTGAATCTAATGGTGCAGAGTCCTTGTTGTCTTCGATTCTGAGCCCGTATACAGTGGCTCTTCCTTGCGCTGTGAAGGCTAGAGATGATGTGGTGCTATTCAATTGGAACCACTATTTGCACACCCCCAATTCCGGTACATTAGTTCTACGAAAAAACTTGTTTATAGATTGCAGGATTGGGCAGTTGTGCGTTAATACAACTGAACTGCTGCGCACTATCACGGCTGTGACTAACACCAGCAGCACAACGTGTGGTCAGGAACGATGGTGTGGAACAGTATGCCAAGCTGGTAGTACGACTTGAAACGAGCACACTGGCATGTGACAATAAGAGTTGAGGTCATGTTAATCTTTGCTAAGTACTATGTCGGATAGCGCAAATAGTGGAAAGAGTCGCTGTTATAAACCATCCAACTCAACTCGGTGTCGACTACAATGTCGTTCTATTAAATCTCGTTCGTTTTTCTTTGTCACAACGGGGTGGAATTTGCTATTCAGTTATTTCGCACCGAAAGCCTCCTCGGCATTTCTCCTCTTCGAAGTCTGTGTGGATCGGCGTATTAACAGCGTGAGTAATGAAAGGCGTGTCTTCCTCTTGCAGGGCCATTACTTCACCATTCACATCACCCCTGAGCCACATTGCTCCTACGTCAGCTTTGAGACCAATGCTCCACAGGTGAGTCGAGCATCCATGCCGAGAAGACTTTCTCATAGGTTGAAGTTAGATTAAATTTCTGTTTTATAATTTGTGACTAATCTTTCTCCCCAGGATAACTACCACGAGCTCGTCACTGCACTCCTGAAAATGTTTCTGCCGGGGAAATTTGTGATGACTCTGTTCGCTAACAAGGTAATGTTCTTGCTGCCCACATTATTACGCTCTCTCGCTCATTCAAGGACAATGATGTAGACCAAAGGCTCGTTCCCACAGTTGCGTCGTGCAGCACGGCGCCTCCCAATTGGCTCGTCGTAAGGGTCGCCGTAGCAACAGCTCGACGCAAGCAGTCTTGACGCAGTTAAATGCGGCCACAAACTGCCATTAGTGCAGCCTGTGCTACTCTTCTTGAAATATACGTGGTGTCTAGGCTTTTGTTCGCTTGACCCCACTGCCCCGGGGCATTGTTCAGATGCATGTTCAGCTTTAACCTTTTTTTTTTTGCACGACCAAACTTATTAGCACGTTCTTGGCTAGCCTCGTGCAGAGAGAAATATTGTTGCTATTTGTTTATTTTAAAACAAAGCTCAATCAGTGTGCAAAGGAAGTTTAATATATATTCCAACCTCAAACTTGTGCCGAGATGCCACTTGTGCCTGTATGAAATTTTTTCTAAAGCCCAAAACGGTGTCCTTTCAAGTAAAATATATTTACGAATATCAAGCTCCATTCACTATTCTTTGTTACTTCTGCAGGACGTCCTACCAAGTAGCGGAGGTACAGCACTTAAAACAAAAGCCTGCGAGTTTGTTTCCCTCGCATTACGCCAAAACTCTTTAGAGATGTACTAAGCAAAGTTGAATAATGCGCATAACCATGATGACTTCTTGACTGGAATGTTTTTTTTATTAAGAATAGTTGTGTAACAGTTAGATTCTGCAGTCTGAAGAAACTAGCTAAACCAAACCCGGTGTACTTTCAAGGTAAGAGTAAAAGTACAATTGATGCCCTGTCGTTGATACCACACGTCAGTGCCATGCAAAATAATGGCATCGCATGGCAAAAAAGCTCAGCATTTGATGTGAATATCAAAGGCTCGTGGTCAGTCAAGTATTAGTCCAGTGCGTAGTTGCAGCCAATTATCGCAGGCTGAATTCAAGAAATCATGTACCCTGGGTAGATGGTTGTACTTCCACTGTAGCCGAAATGAAGTACATGCTTCCACTTGGGGCATGCATAGTACAATCCAGGTAGAATGAAATATATGCCTCCACTTGAAGCATGCAGCCAACACGTTGGCCCTCTGCATGTTTTGCACAGTTCCATTTTGCACTGATGAAAGGAAAACCTAATAATGAAGCAAAAAATTGCTCTGCATTTGAACCAAGTGCACCTTTGCACCAAAGATCGTGGAATCGCCCAGTGTGCATGGCACCTGTACCTTCTAGCGTGCAATGTTCTCAGAGTAGGTTTCTCATGTTAGTCTGTACTACTTAAGTATGCTTTGAATGTATGTGATCTATAATCTGTTTCATACATAGTGTCCAACGCTGTCAAAGCTACTGGCGCAAGCGCGTGGCTTCATCTATGGTTTTGTTTGCGCGAGAATGCGTGCAAATGATCAATGACATAAAGCCCCATGCTCGCACCAGTAGCTTTGACAGCGTTGCACACTATGTATGAAACAGATTATAGATCACATACATTCAAAGCATACTTAAGTACTACTTACTTCAACTACTTCCAAGCACTCATGCCAGGGTTCCTTGAAATCACAAAATATTTTCCTTTAATCCTTGGCTCGAAAGGTTGAGAAATTTCCCTGCAACCAACAGTTTGGTTTCTTTGTAATGTTGAGAAAAATTTCTTCCAACCCCCAGCTCAATTTCACTGCTACGATGTGAGAAAATTCTCTCCAACCAGCTGCTTGGTCTTATTGTCGCGATACAAGAAATTTCCCTCTAACTCTTGGCTTAAAATTTCGAGAAATTATCCCCCAGCTGACAGCTTGGTTTTGTTCAAATGCTGAGAGAAATTTCTCTCCAACGCCCAGCCTGGTTTCATTATAAGAGAAACTTCCCACCAGACCCCAGAGTGGTTTCATTTAAATGTTGCTAGGTAGGTGTTTTGGTTGGATTAATGGCCGACGTTGACCGTTCCACCCTTCCCCCAGCTGTCTGTGGCGGCCAAGGGGATGAAGGAGAACTGCAACACGGAGTTCCGGAGCTACAGCCGCAAGGAGCTGCAGGTGTGCCGCTTCAACTCGTACGACCTGACCTACGCGCTCTTCGCCAAGGCCCCCAGTTGAGGCCCAACACCCGCACCCGTCTGGACATGCCTCGATTTACACTCCCCTCCTCCTCCGGCGTGAACAGAGGTCACTCTGCTGGGGATCACTGCCCCGCCACGCTGGGCCCCAAAGGGGGACCCTCCGACCAATCGGACGACCGGGCCGTAGGCCACATTTGCTCGCCGGCGCTCGCTCCGTGAGAGTGCCCTCCCGACGCGAGGTTTTGGGGTGGCATGGGTCCGAACGCTGGAGTAGCCGGCCTCTCCGAAAGAGAGGAAAGGCGGAAGACGCGAAGCTTCTGGAGCGGACATTTCTTCGGACCGACGACAAAGTCCGGACAGTATCTGTTTGCATATTTTTTTTATTACTCGGCTGTTTTATGCGGTGAGAAGGAGAGGTCTTTGACTGTGACACGAAGCCGTGCTGATTAATAATTGTTAAGTCAATTGCTACTACACACATTCATTTAAACTTGGCTGGCATTAGGAATTTGCCTTTCAAGATGCTCGTTACATTCCACATTTTTGTTTTTAGAGTTAAATGGTGTTTTAAGGAATGCAGAGCGCACTTGCTGACAATACTTTTGGTAAGAAAGTGATTTAGCAAAAATATGCCTCGGTAAAAACAGAAGGATATTAAAAAATGTATTTCATCAAAACAGGCTGGGTGAAACGATTTTATATCCTAACCTAACCCAAGTTTACAAAAATTCACTTACTTTAAAACATTTTTTTTTAATACTGCGAGCAGACAACTGTCCGGCATTTGCGAGGGTTAAACATTCCGCTCGCACCGTCGAGAACCGACGTCCGCCATAGTCGATGTCGTGTGTGTTTGCATGTTGTCAATAGTCTTATACTAGAGCGAGTGTATGGAAATGCGAGGTATGTCCAGACGAGGTGATGAGGAACCTTTTTTTAAAATCTCTTTACGATTCTTATCCAGTGTGTACGAGATGTGATGGGTGGTGGCCTGTTGTAGCCTCCATATTTTAAGGTGTATCTAAAGACAAAACAAAAATGTTTACAAAAAAAAAAGATGGGACAGTAACTGTGTTATTGTACGGAAGCCTTGTATTCCAATAAAGTGCTTTATTGCACCGTGAAAATGTACAAATGTTGTCTGTCTATGGTTGCCTCGCAGAGCCTATACCAGTTCACAACTGGCGTGCACAAATTTGTACTACAGCGAGATGGCCTTTCGTTGGTTTGTCACTTGAACTAATGCAGATGAAGACGGCCACGATAAACGAAAGCGAGAAAACTTTCAGCCTTTCCACTCTGGTGAAGAGGGGAGACCAGCGAAGCTGTACCGTGATGGGACGACCTCGAGGGCCACTTTTTGGACGACTTCAAGAACAACTTCTAGGATGACCTCAAGGACGACGTACGAACGACCTCGAGGACGACGTACGAACGACCTCGAGGACGACGTACGGACGACCTCGAGGACGACTTCTAGGACGACCTCGAGGACGACTTCTAGGACGACCTCAAGGACTGCATCTAGGACGACTCCTAGAGAAATTCAGCCTTTCCAATCTGGTGAAAACCAGAGAGGAAAGGCTGAATTTCTCTAGGCGTCGTCCTAGATTGTAGTGCCCCTCATCAATCAGCAGTTACTGTGCCTTGAGCTTCTATGTGCAATTCAACTGCTAGATAGGGAATTGAACCTGCCATGCTGTTGATGCCACCGAAACGTCGCACAAGAGCAGGAAGGCAACAGACAAAAACACATATGTCAATGCGATATTCACACTGGTGCAAATTCAAATATGTGTGCTTATGTTTCAAAAGTACTTTTGGCTGCTCCAAAATTATTTGGACCAATCGTATCATTGGCAATAGAATCCCTTTTCCCGAAAGTCACAACAGGTCTGCCGACGCACCCCTCTCCCAGACTTGCAGTAAAGAACTCAACAATTCCCCTCGTCACTTTTTCCACGTGCGCTCCAAGGATAATGACCCTGCCAAAGCCAGGTCTACACCGACAGCTCCTGCAGAGCAATGGAAGAAGCCTGCCAACCGTAACCCCCAGCAAATAGGAGTGCTGAAGTAAAAAAATAATTTTTAGAGCACAGCTCTTTGGCGCCCACTTGCGGGTTTCGTGGCGTCGGTGTATCCGCGCAAAATTTAACGGGAAAATTGATGTCACGTGACCTCAACAGCAATTTAATTCTTTGCTGAATTTTGCGGCAAAATTGAATTCGTGTGACCTCGACACTAATTCAGTTCCCCTGCTAAATTTGGCGGGGAAAATGACGTCGCACGACTTGGTGTCACGTCGCCTATGAACAAATTCAGTTTCTCTGCTAGATTTAGCGGGAAAATTGATGTCTCGTGACCTCAATAGCAATTCAATTCCACCTAAATTTAGCAGGGAATTGAATTACTGTTCAGGTCATGTGGCGTAAATTTTTCAGCTAAATTTAGCAGGGATACTGTGGGGGGAGGGTATGGAAAAGGAGTATGGAAGAGTATGCAGGAGGAGGAGGACGAGGAGCAGGGGGAAGAGCAGGTATGGAGGAGGGGCATACCCTCCCCTCTTCCTCCTCAAGAGCTGCGCTCTAACTTTGTATTAGAGATTTGTAAACACCTTTCTTTTTAAGGTTTAATATTTTCATTTTTATATTTTTCAAAAACGAAAAAATAATTGTCAATTTGTTGTTAGACACACTTGGGTGCGGGCAGCCCTGCTCTAGGCCCTGCCCGGTGCTGATAAAACTAAGCACCTTTTTTCGGCTCTCATTGGTTGGAGAGATGATTGACGTGTGAAGTATATGTTGTAAAATTGTTTCTCCGTGCCTAATATTATTTCAACAATATATTTGTTTAAGAAACAAATAATCTAAATAGACTCATTATTGATTTCAAAAATATCCAAAGTTTGCCTTTTCGCTTTGGCTTCACACAATAACATAAATGCATGGTTGCCGACGTTTGTGGCATGCTCAACGAGCATAGCTCGTTGACCTCATTTATTCTTACGAGTGCGAGTTGTTCTGTGTTCACCGAGGAGTTTAGAGGAAGACTTCTTCAACCGACCCAGTTTGCAGCAAACGACCGTCGCAAGTAAGCGCCTTTGAAAGCGCTGTGCAGGTGCTTGGGTTCGTAGCGGAACTTGGCTAAGCCCAGCGTCCCAAGCCTTCGGAAGCGCTGTGCGGATGCTTGGGTTCTTAGCAGCACTGGTCTAAGCCTGATTTGACCTAAGCTTGATTTGTTCCTTTGCGCATGTTGGTGATGAGTAAAAATATTTGTTCCCAAAAACGTGGCCCCGCTGCTCTGTGAATTGTGCGACCATTGCGATTATGGTTTAATATTTAGAACATACCTACAGAGGTAAAAATTTGCGAGCCATTTAACCGGAGGCAATTGCGAATTCAGCTTGCATCAAGTTTGCTATATGTTCCTGTCATTTTGCTTCGAAAAGCAAGTAACTCGAGTTTTGCAATGCACATGGCCCACCAAAGCGAATGTTTTCTTTTCTACGTCGTTTTAATTGTGCGTTATGACGCCCACCTTGTTCGTGGATGCCAAGTGAAAAAAAATGACTAAGATAAAAAAAAACTGCATATTCATTTTGTCAATTTTTTTATTCCTTGGTCACGTATTACCATACATCAATAGACGCTGACAGACACTTGTATTGGACTCTGGCTTGTGCATAATGGAAAGCTAGAATGTTGCTTTCATGGTCGTGTCTTCTGAGCATTGCCGAAGTTTTTAGATGGGGCCGGAATAGCAGATGGACGGAGGAGAAAACAGACGCTGACGAGCAGCTTTCGTTTTTGCGTCTCACAGGCATCGCAGACGATAGACGGTGGTAAAATAGCAGACGATGCAGGAGGCTGCCGCGCGTCTGCTCGCATGACTAGCAGGCAATGTCAGACGCCAGAATAGATGCACGGGATGCCGCGAAAGGGAGACACTAGACTTCCGACTGCGTTTGGCAGAGCAGCCAAGTCAATCCAGTATTAATGGGCAGGGCTTAGAGCAGGCCGTGAGCTCCCACCTAGATTGCGTCTAACAATGTAAATACTGCACGAAAAATTTTTTCCGTGCAAAAATTAAGGGAAAAATGTGTCCCAAAAAATCTTTTTAAAACAACGTTTTTTTCATTGCAGTGTCCCTTTAAAGGGTATTTCCGTGGGGAAGAAATCCCTCCCTTTGCTTCACAGGATGCACATCACATGGTAACGTCACGCCTTTGCGCGGAACCACACCGACATGCACCTCCCAGGGGGATGGGGGACGTTTTGCTCGGACTGCACAATCAGTCTTTGGATTGACGCGAGTTCTTTTCTCAATTGGCGGTATTTTGTTCACGTGTCCGGAAACTTTACAAATTTTGCTCAGTGGGATACCAGTGGTGGCATCGGGATCGACTAACTTCTGGCTTGCGCTGTTGCGAATGTCGTTTAAGACACCCGAAGGAGTCTTTGATATTCATCATCGCCGGCTTCAAGCCGCTCCTCATACAATTGGTTTTGGATTCAACGTTCTTTATGTTGCATCCACCCATTCAAGAAGTATCTTTGTTTTAGCAGAAAGCAGTCTGTCGTCTTCCGCATCCAACAGCATTCCTGACATAATCGCTTATCGCCGTTTCGTGTACACCTACATTTTGGTTGTTTCGCTATGTTTTTAATGTATTCATAAGCGGCTTGATTCGAACGGCGCTTTCGTGCAATTCATACTTTCTGTTCTCGCAGCCCCGTTGAGTGCGCTTCCTTCTGAGCACCAGTGCACTGCAGAGAATCAACACCCGCGGAACTTGCTTCTGCGGGTGTTGTTTCTCCGCAGTGCACCGGTGCTCAGTGAAAAGCGCACTCAACGGGGCTCAAACAAGGCTCACGTGACTTATGGAAACGGGCACCGCACAAGAATTCCCATAGCAACGTGCGCGGAAACTGACGTGGACCTATGCCGTGCCGCCACATCACAACATCCGCGCAAGTTGCTATAAAAACTGCCGTGCGGTGCCCGTTTTTATCGCTCATGTGTTTGCTAATGTCCAATTAGACAACTTCTTGGCCTGATGAACAAACTTAATTTTGTTTTGAGTTGTCATGTGCTGTCTAAACAGTCCACGACAAACAACATTTTTGAAAGATAAACTTGTCAAACATTTCACAAATGCTTCATATGTGGCATACCTGCCTATGATCAGTAGGCCTATGTAGAGGAAATAATCAAATACCTACTTTGTATGTGTAGCCATTCATGTGGCAAATCATAATTTTATCTTGCATTTCTGACAATTCAAACTTCTGATAATTGAACAAAATTTGTGGTTTCCTGGTGTTTGAATTAATGAGTCTACTGTATCCCTTTAATGTCATGTTGGTGGCTTTTTTTTTTTTTGTCTGCATCTACTAAGCAGCTTATCCCCATCATGTACAATGTTTAACCAACTGACCCAATTTGCCACCTTAGTTCATCTTCATTTGCCAGGTAAGCTTCCAACTTGTTCAATACGTAACCTGGAGTGGTCAGTCTAACGACTAAAGGGACGAAGGATATTGCTCAGTATCTTTGCAGTCCTGCGGTGGCATTAAGTTTGGAGGACCCTGTACAGGACTAGAGGTCATCGTCTTCAGGTTACTCCTTGCACTTTGTGAATTTCGGACAGAACTTGGATGACCAAAAAAATACATATAGTACTGTTCTGCTTTAGGTTGTTGAACTAGTTTGCAGAGGAGATGATGAGATGTCTATATTTTGGCACATTTGCCTAGGCTCTAGTTTTGATTTCAAACCCCGGCTGCGAGATGGTCATCTGCAGAGTTCAACAATTAAACTCCCAAATGCTCATTCTCAGTAACCAAGCATTTGTCTGGAGCCCCCTTTCAGCAAACACAGTGCGGGTCTGCTACATGCTCACTCTTGCGATATGACTATGCACCCTTGCAAGAGCAAAACATGTACTCAAAAACGGATGGCCCCAGAAAACGGCCTTTTTTTTCCCCATCCAGCATATAACAAGCAGTCAACAACATTGAGAAAATAACTGGTACAATATGTTTATTGGATTGGATCTCGGTGATGACTGCAAAGGGCAATATTTGGGGGATATTGCGTGGTCACATAAGAAAAGGCTGGCCACCACGAGACGGCATTTATTCCAATCTGTTCAGACCAGAAAGCAGTGTTCTGCAGGTTCAGATGTATGTAATGCTTTGCTATGATGCACGCCTGGCAAGCAAATGTCACTGGAAAACTAGAACTTCTAAGGATGCAAGCTGTAGGATCTACTACACTACAAAATAGAAGCATCAGTATGACTGCAAAGGTTTTTATATACTTCATCTCGATCTGCAATGGAATAACAGCCAAATGGTCAGTTAGGAACCGAGCAGCATATAGCTCTGGCGTGCGCATGAGTATGTACGAATCTTTGTGCGCCATGCACATCTGAGCAATTTGTCACTGGACTTGGCAGCCAATAGCTTTAGCTGTCGTCTATTGCAGGGTGAGACAAAGCAAACTTTCAAAGCATGGTGCTCATACAAAGCAACAAGTGGAACCACAAACAACCATTGCAATGTCTGCTACACAACAGGGTAGAATTTGTGCAATATAAACTCGAGAAAGGCCACTATCGGAAGAAAATAAAGTCTGCCTAGCTGTATGCAGACTGTGCTAAGGAAGACAGCTTAGGTTCATCACAATGGCAGTGTGCATAGCTTGAAGTTGCTACATCTGGCTTGCTATGAGAGAAACGTCTCATCTTAATCATGCAGCTTCACACACTGTAGCCTCTTGTGCTGCCCCCTGGTGCTTTTTAACCAGCATAGCACTTCCAAACTAATGATGGGCTGAACTGAAGAGTCACTGGTTGTTGCAGAGCCAAGTCAAACTATTATGAAACTTATTGAAAACAAAATGCATGCAAACTGGACCAGCCCTTTTTTTTTTTTTTTTCCCCTTGAGACCAGTTATTTTTTTTTACTGGCTGAATTGGACTTTGAGGCAAAGCGGACGTACCTCGCAAAACAGCCGAAGAGGAGATTAATTACAATCTGAAACGATTAATTAAAGAAGAAACTCTAATGAAAGAACCAAACATAAGAGAATGCAACAGGATAAATCTGAGCCATCTTTTTAAACAGATATCACCATTCTTCCTTGAGACTAAATGCAAAACTGTTTTTGCGATTACGATAAATTTGTTTAAATTCAAGGAAACATTCACCTTGCTCCCAGGTCTTCAAACAAAAATCAAAATTAGGTGCAAGTGGCATAACCATCTGCCAAATATTTCCGTGCAAAAATTAGGCGAGTATTGGATTTCGGCATTTCGCCCAACCCAGACTTCAGCCAGTTTGGCCCATCCCCAACCCAAGCCCCGACCAAGGTGACAGCCATCCCCGTGGCCCAAACAACCCCGGTTGGTGTTGCAAATGTAGTAGTGCATGACTAGGTGCGAGGGGGCAAGCACCCCTCCTAATGTCAGACATCTGTCTGCAAGCCTTGACTGTGAGACTGCAGCTGCTCTCTGAGTGCCCGGAGTCAAGGAATTGACCCAAGCAGTTGTTTGTTTGGCGAGACGGTTGCAATCGGGCAATGAGAATGTGATTTCAGTTCGTTGTTCCATATTCCCGCTCCAAAACCCAACGGCCAACAAGGTACACACAGCTTCGGGGTGTCACCAGATTCTTAAAAGACCAAGACACACCCTACGTTTCTGAAAAGATTGGTCTATACTTCCTACGGCCGAAGCTTGAACGTCTCCCAAAGGACTACTTCCATAAACCCCTGCATGCAACATGGCGCGCGTTGCACCCTGGGAACTAGTTGGCCAGGGAGAAGAGTGGCGTGGTTTCGGTTTCTTTCGACACTTCGACGAGAGATTATACACACAGCGTGTTTTCTGGTCCCTAAAGCGTCATTCGTGGTCTCTAAACTAACCTAAAGGGCCAGACCTCGAAGCTTCAGCGCAATCACGAGACGTATAACTTGTCTTAACACATGCTTGTTGCATTTTTGTACTTTCTGAGCCTTTCTGTTAGCGTTTCGAGGTATGTGGACGAGCCAGTGCTCGGAATCTCGACGCTGCGAAGCTCGGGGATTTTGCTTGTGTACGAATCAACAAGCTGTAGCAACCAATAAGTATGCATATATCGAGCTCGCGCCTTTACATCCGTGTTGTTGATCAGTAAGTTTTTTTGTTTTTTTTTTCGTGCGTCCATAGACGAAATATAACTTTTTGCAATTACTTTTTTTCTTAATACGCCTGAGTATGCGAGGTAAAACTCGGAGGTGCCATTGAAAAGCTCAGATTTAACACTTCTTATCTCTTATCTGTACTGAACCGCAGCACTGCACGAAGTGAAGTCCCCACCCGCTTGCATTCCACTAATATTCAACATCATGTATGCTCATAAAGTTGTCCTGCCAATCATATAGGCACAATAGCACATACAAACCATTCTAAGAAAGTAAAAGTTAAGCACTTGTGTGAAGATCGAATGTCGCACCGTTCGCCGGAAGTGCGCCGGACGGGCATGAACCCCGATGTGGTGCGCCAAACTAACGAAATTATTCAAAGCGCATTTGATGGTTACTAATGGCCATAATGTCTGTCGTGTGTTTGCTTTCTTCCTGACTTAGTATGACGAGATAATTTCAGACGCACCGTTTGGGCGCAAATCTTGGCCGACCGTAAAAGCTCGCCCAAAACGGCTTAGCCGGGAGTAGGGGACGCTTGTTAGGGCCTCCTTCGTAGCTAGCCGATCTCAGCGTTTGCGAAAGCTGAATCTTCGATCAGCATGAAATTTGAGTGGGAGATATATGAGGACACGAGTAAGACATTATAGTAACTTTTGTGCGGTAGTGAGGTCGAGTTTATTGCGTTTCTTTAAAAGCACAGGCGTCAACGTTGGGCTCAACTTTGGTACTCCTTTGGTGATGCGGCTTGCTTCTCGCTCAATAAAGTAACAAGAAGCGGACGTTTGGCAAACAAAATATCAAAATATCTGTAAGGCTCAAGGTGACCAAATTCCAGTTGTAGTTCACTGGTACTAGACGAGATTATTGAAAGTGAGCTCAAAGATGCACTCGTGGAGTGAGGTCTTACTACGTTTGCATACGCACGTCTTAGTAAGTTTGCATACGCACGCACAATATCTGGTGTTTCGGGATCCAAGGAAAGTGCCCCGGTCTTCGTTTTGTAATGCTCGAGAATGAGTGTAGTGTGCATTCGTAAGAAGTCAGGTAATTGAAAACGCAAGCAGCGCGTTCGGTCGCGGCGTGATAGCAGGAGATGAAGCTGCCCAGTCTAAACCGAAACTGAGTGGCCAACTAGTTCCCAGAGTGCATTGCGTGATATTTCGCCGCGATGGGGCGCGTCGGTTTTGGAAGAAGTCCATTGCGAAGCACGTGAAAGCTAATCTCCGCCATTTACAGGAGATGTCGGCAAATGACAGCGGCACCGATATCTTCGAGACTTGGGCTGGTGACCTGTGCCGGGATTCTGGAACCTTAAAACTTGCTTTCACTATCTCATTGTGAGCAGCTTTTTTGAGTCCACAAGCTATCTGTGCATTGTCAGTCGTTGGGCTCCTTCTGTGAGCCGAAGTGATTAGTTATGTGTGAGTACTGTTTATTAAAGGTTTGCACATTTATACTATACAGGGTGTCTTTTTAGCTGCACCAAATTTTTAAATAAAAGGGGAAAAAGCTATGTGAATGCGGTTTTCACTGCATTTTTATATGGCTCGGCGGATATTAGACGGGAATATAACCATTCCTATTATCAGACTAATTAATTAAAATTCGTTACTTTATTTTTTTAAATTCTGTAGTTAGGATATATGTTTATATTACAACTTTAAAGCTGTCGTAGGCCAAGACGGTTTCATTTTGTAGAATTCGTGTAATGTGCCTGTGCTCCGAGATACCTGCCCCTGAATTTTCTACTTAACCCAACCAAACCCGCGAAAGTTGGCACTATGGCTGAACTTCGCTACATTAGCCGGAGAAAGGTGCCAAATTCGTCGACGAGTATTGGGAAACACAGGCTGGCTACGCAAATTCTACAAAATGGAACAGTCTTGGCATACAACTACCTCAAAGTTTGTAATATAAAGCTATACTCCAATTACAGTAATCGAAAAGTTAATTAACAAATTTTTGTTAATTAGTCTGATAATGGTGACCATTATATTCCATCTAATGTCTGCCGAGCCATATAAACACGCAGTGAAAATCACATTCATAAAACTTTCCCCCTTTATTTAAAAATTTTATGCAGTTAAAAAAAAGAAAACTATTTCCATTTATGCAAAAAAAAAAGTGTTTCCGTTTTTACAGAACAAACAACTTGGGCTAAATGTCCATGTCAACAATGGCATGCCTCTGCAACAGCAACTGATTAACAGTGTCTTCATATGTAACTGCATACCGCTCATTCTGAAACTGATTACCGTAATATCCCGAGAGACGACCCATCCCCAACAGATAGCCCATCCTGATTTGTAGCAGGACTTTCTATTTTTCAATGGCTCAAGTTGAACTCCCTTGTGAACACCAAATGTTAGCCTACCCCTTATTTTTACCTAATGTGCTCTCAGATTAGGGTGGGCAATTTCTCGGGATATTCCGGTAGTCATTTATACTAGATGCTGTATGCCGATCACATCAGTTCCCCTTGAGCTGCATTCCCACAGGACACAGCTGTCAATGCTTATGCAATGTGACGAGCCTGCTGAAAGCTAGACATATGCATTGTTTCGAGGCAACAATCGCACAAAGGATACATTGACAGGCTCAAGTGCTGCAGCTGAAATAAATAAAAAAAACAATCATTATTTGGAACAACTGCGAGAATGGTAACATGTGCTCAACATATTCAGCCAGTACAAGTGGGACATCTGATTTTCAAATGACAAACACCTGTTCTTTCTTTCATGCTTTCAAACGGGTCACTGACTCTGCTTCCTTTACACTGATTTTGGGCGTTTTTTTTTTTTCAGTGCACGGCATGCAGCTGCATGAAAACTGCTATTGTGGTTTTTCTAATATAATGGGCCTTTTCCGGGATCGTCTACGCATAGGCGTAGTCGTAGCTGACAAGTCCGTCCGCCATTTTTGATGGTGTCTAAGTTTGCAGGTGTCTCAGTTTGCACGGCAGATTTTCCCGCTAAATTTAGCGGAAAAAACGACGTCGCATGTATTCGTGTCATGCGACCTCTACACAAAATCAGTTTCCCCCGCAAGATTTAGCGGGAAAATTAACGTCACATGACCTCTACACCAATTCAGCTTCCCTGCCAAATTTAGCGGGAAATTTGCATTACGTGACACAGGCTATGTATCGACGCATCTACGAGGTCCAGCTATCGCTAAACGTTTGCAATGCAAGAACGTTTCATGTATCCAACAGAATTGCCTAGCAATTTGCCTTACATTTTTCTTCATTTCTGCGTCATCATTGCATTTTTGAGAGAAGTCGAAAAGAGTCCGCACCGTGTAGCACACGGGCGTGGCATCACTCCTTTGAATCGCTTCTTTCCCTACTGCTCACATACCCGTTTAGAGAGCTCTCCTCCCCCAGACCTAGAAAGTGGGCTCGTCCCTCAGCCTCTAGCACGGTGCGAGCACAGTGCTTTAAGTACGTGGCTTCAAACAGCTTGCAGTTTGGCTCACTACCTACAGAAACAAGCTTCAATGCTCCTAAAGGATGGTTCACGCATTTACATTCTCTCGCGAGTGAGTTGCACCTTCTCCTAAGAGAATGCAACTGTGTCAACCGGCCTTAAGCTTTATGAATGGTCGTTAATTAGCCCAAAATTTGCTTAGAGTGCTTCGCATAATTTACCGGAATATTCCGAGAGATAGCCAACCTAAAATCGTAGCGAATTGGGTGAAAATAAGGAGTAAGCTGACTTTTGGTATGCAATTAAAAAAAAAATGGAAAAAATGCTAGTTATAGATTTTGTGACCCGCAAAACTTGTGATTGTAGGGAGGGCGACGAACATAAGACGACTTTTCTTCCCAGTCAGCAATGTTCACTCACCTGCCGCCGTGGTCAAGTAACGCCATTTCTGCCAAGGTCGCCATTGGCCTCGGTACTACTAAAAATAAACTATCTTTCAAAGTTTTTTAAAAAAAAGATAGCAAACCATGCCAAAAATAGGGGGTCGTTTCTCGGGGGTCTTAGGGATATTGCGGTACGTATATTCTGGAATTCTTTTGGGGCAAGTCGGAACATCTCAAACGGTCAGATAAACGACTTGCACAAGCATCAAGAGGCCGGATGAATGCAGCACTCTTGCCAACCAGCTCGTTTCCATCATGAATTCTGGTACCAACGGGGCATCCTGTTGGTACCCACCGTCGAAATGCAAAAGTGTGTTCTGATAAAGCAAGTATGTCCATGAAAGGTAGACTTTCAGCGCTTTAGTAAGAAATTACGTCCGACACACCCGGGCGGCCAAGACAGGTAGGCAACGACCGGAGCGGAATGTGGCAAATCGTGAGCTCCGACAATGCTGGTCTCGAGAAAACGAACAACAGGTAAACAAAAAAGCGGAGAAAGAAAGCAGATGACAGGGGTTCAAAACGTTTGTTTTGCCGCAACAAGCTGAAGTTGTTTGAGTGCTTCTCAACTTTTATTTTATACAATGCACGATGTGGTGTTTTTGTAAAAAATAAAGCTAGAATAAACAGGATACAGATCTTGGGTTTGGAGCAATGGTTTGCTGCATCTTGGTGCATACTAAAGGGCAACACCGGTCAATATTCTAGAATTTGAGGTTACGACTGTTTTTAGCTCAGTCAGTCAGTGTCCCTGAACTGCAAGGTGTTTTTTTTTTTTTAATCTCGATATTGTGCACAGCTTTATAAATATCAAAGGTCAAAGTTTCGTTTCAGGCATCTACAGCATAACTGAAACTACAGTCGACTCTAATTCAAACTCTCTTAATTTAAACTTGCGGATAATTCAAACTAACATGCAGGTTCCATCCTATGCATCTCTATGGGAGAAAACTCCCGATAAATCAAACATTGCTTTATTGAAACAAACTTTCAACCCCCCTTGAGTTTAAATTAATGAGATTCGACTGTATCTGCAAGAGAGCGATGGCAACACTGATATCAGCGGTACGGCCGCAACTTGACATATTGATGGTGTTGCGGTACGTGTCACCCAGGGTTGCTCCACTAAAAGCCAACTCGCTTGCCATCTGCTAAAAAGCAGCTGGTCTCATCTTTAAAATCAGTTTTAGTGGAGTACGCAGCTTCACTTTGACATAATATTTCGGCTGTGATAATATTTTGTGCCGCTAAAGCGATACCAGTCATCTGTTTTGGTTTCTTTTTCAACCGGAGTTGCTCTCTAAAGAGTCGCCAGCAATTCGGCCTTACTGGGACCATCAATGTAGCGATGTTACCATTCATGCCTCGCCATTCCGAAGCAGATGAAATGCAAACTCTGTGGGCCAAAAGATGTGCTTCCACTACTAGAGGCAAATGGCAGGGTTGGGTGACTTACATTCTCTATGAGTTTTGTCAGGTTGTCCTTTGCCAGCTGACGACCTTCCTCGGACTCAGGGCTGCGCAACAAGCACGGGCCAGTAAAGTAGAGCTCAAATAACTGCTCCTCCCCGTTCATTCCACAAAGCGGCTGGAAAAAGAAGCTACAGAAAAGAGAAATGCAAACAAAAACACCCGCTCGGCAATGTCTCAAGGGGAGCTGCAATGGTCAACAAAAATTACAGTAAGAGCAGTGTGCAATTCAAATACAACCCTAGCACCCTCAACCCAATAGAAAATTGGCATTGCACTGGGTTTCATTTAGAAACCCAGTGCAAATCATTAGAGTTTTTATTACATCCAAAAACTGCTTGCTTGTATTTGTTTCTTTATATGCATTATTTACATAATTTATATGCGAAAAACCTTTTGGGCCCATCCTACATGCTGCTGTATAGCCATACAGCAAGTAAAAAGTGAGTATTCCCCCACCTCTCAATATGTAACAATTATTTATAATGCTGTTCCATGTAATGGAACAACATTATAGTTAACTGTTTCAGAGCGTATGGCTATATGCTTTCAAACAGAACACGAAAGAAACAACAAAATCCAAAATGTATGCGTGCACGTGCACCAAAGCACGCACGCACACAGATACAGACCGGCAGCGAGAGAAAGAACACAACAATTTCCTCACTGTCACACTCACAAGTAGGCAGTGTTAAAGAAAGAGAAAATACACAATGGACCTTTTTACAGTAACGAGCCCTGGTCTGTGGAGTTGTCTTCGAACTCCAAGTGAAGGGCAGCCCAACTTGCCTTCGCCAGTCAGAATACATTGGCATCATGCTGTCTTACTGATTTTTGTTGCCTTTTATGACCTAGACTAGCAGACTGACTGAGTAGACTGACAAGATTGATCAAAAAAGACAACATACGTGCAAAGATAGGTGCTTGTTATGTGGGTCGACAGGAACTTTGCCCCATAAAAATGTGACAGCGGGAAGCGAGGCCAGGAACTGGGTTTACGCATGCACACAAGCTTACTGGAAAAAGGTTTGTTTGGACTGCATGTCGTCACAAATGACAGGTGATGAGAAAGCAACAACATGGAAGGCTAAAGGCCCGTTCACACTCTTGCGACCGAGTACGACTGAGAGAGACGAGATCTCTTACAACTTCTTAAATGTTTCTAGAATGAGGGAACACACTGAAATTGTGGCGCCATCTATGCGGTGACCCTATGTAGTGTTTGTATTCCGATAGCAATCAGCTATGTCATCGCCACGTGTCTAAGCTAGGGCGCCGCCCCCCTTCCCTCTCGTCCTCTTTGCTGATATAAGCACAGCACGGCTTTTGGACACGGAGAGTGTTTTAGGACCAGCGGTATGCGCGGTCTTACGGCTGGCTGTCAATAAAACCAAGTTGTTGTTACTACTCGGCTGGTGTCCCACTTCCAAGACACAACTTCTTGGCGACGAGGATGGGATGACGCAGACTGATGAGCACTTCGACGGGGACCGTTAAGACGGAGAATCAACCAGGCGTCCAAGAAGGACCACACTCGGAAGCATCCAGGATGGCCACGATTGGGCAAGTAGAACCTTTCGATGAATCTCAGTCAGATTGGGAAACATACGAAGAAAGGATTAATGCATTCCTACGAGTAAATAAGATCTCGGACGCCAACAAAGTAGATGCCTTCCTGAGTATTGTGGGTCCGAAGACATACAAGTTATTGAAAAGTTTGACCGCCCCGAGCACGCCGGCTAGTCAGCCGTTGTCGGATCTGCAGAGAGCATTACGAGAGCATCTTTCGCCCAGACCATCAGTTATCGCGGAAAGAGCAAAGTTTCACCGAAAAACACAACAAGAAACGGAGAGTATTGCGGAGTTCGTGGCGGGCCTTAAGCAATCGGCAGAAACATGCAACTTCGGAGCGAACCTCGAAGAAACTCTGAGAGACAGATTTGTATGTGGGCTGGCCAGGACTGACATTCAAAAGAGGCTTTTTGTTGAGGACGTGTCTCTGACTTTCAAAAAGGCGGTAGAGATCGCATTATCAGTAGAGGCAGCTACTAAGAACGTAACAGAGTGCCGGCCTAGCAGGGCAGTCAAGGAGGATTTCCAGAAGTTTTCTGCGGAAGGAGGCCGGGCACGGGACGGTTCACCGTGCACGCGATGCGGCTTGCGTCATCGTAACCGTGCTTGCCGATTCCGAACAGCAACCTGTTTTAGATGCCACCAAGTTGGGCATATTCAGAAAGTGTGCCACTCACAACCGACGTCTAGTTTCCAACCTTCGAGAGCGCAAGGTCAAGACACACAGCGAAAAGACGCCCGGAGACAAAACTTCGCCGTGTTCGAGACCGAGGAGGACGTCGAGCCACTGCTTCAGGCAACGCTCGAGAAACCCCGTCATGGACCCATATGCTTTACGATGTGTGTTCAGGGAGTGCCGCTTAAAATGGAACTGGACACGGGATCAGCAGTGTCTGTGATGTCGCATCAAGTTTTTCGGTCGTGTTTTCCGCAGATAAAGTTACGGCCGGCTACGGTGTTGCTGCGTACGTACACAGGAGAGTGCGTGCGCCCGAAGGGTGTGGCGACGGTAACCGTGGAGCACCAGCACCAGCCTTACCAGCTGCCTCTGCACGTTCTCTGCTAGGAGGGCCCTGCTCTCATAGGAAGAGACTGGATTCATCGGCTCCGGCTCAACTGGAGTAACCTTAACCACGTGGATGCAGAAGACAACCAGGCCTTGAGACAAGTCTTGGACCGGCATCCCCAAGTGTTCAACGACGAACTCGGCGAGATTAGAGGTGAGCAAGCTCAGCTCTCTCTCAAGCCGGAAGTGCAGCCGAAGTTCTGTAAAGCTAGAAGCATTCCGTTCGCGCTGAAAGAAGCAGTGGAGAAAGAACTGGAAAAGCTGGTTGGTCTTGGAGTAATTGAACCAATTTCGAACAGTCGTTTTGCCTCCCCAATTGTACCAGTGGTAAAGAAAGATGGCAGCGTACGCATATGTGGGGATTATAAAGCATCGTTGAACCCGTGCTTGAACATTGACAACTATCCCTTACCCAAGATTGAAGAAATCTTTGCCACTCTCGCGGGAGGACAAGTGTTCTCCAAGATCGACCTGAGTAGAGCATACCAGCAAGTGGTAATGGACAAGGTTTCCCGCGAGTACCTCACACTCAATACGCACAAGGGACTGTTCGCAGTAAATCGCCTAGCATTCGGAGTTGCGTCTGCGCCCGCGATTTTTCAAAAGATTATGGACAACCTGTTGAAGGGACTGAAGGGGGTAATATGTTATCTGGATGACATTCTGATAATGGGGGACAGGACGGAACAACACCTTCAAAACCTAGATGCGCTACTAACCCGGTTGCACGAAAGGGGAGTGCGGATTAAGGCAGAGAAGTGTGAATTTTTGAAACCGGAATTGCAGTTTCTGGGTCACGTTATCAGTAAACATGGAATATCAGCAACGCCGGAGAAGGTAAAGGCCGTGCTAGAAGCCCCCGTTCCAATCGATAAAAAGCAGCTGAGAACGTTTACGGGCATGGTAACATACTACGGAAAGTTTCTGCCGGAGTTATCGACGGTAATATTCTCGCTGAATCAGCTGCTTTGCAAAAATGCGCCGTGGGTCTGGAGTGAACAGTGTGATCTGGCGTTTAAGAAAGTGAAAAGATTGCTTGTAAAAGCGCCGGTGTTGGCACATTATGATCCGGAAGCCCAGCTTGAGGTAATGTGTGATGCTTCATCATACGGGTTGGGCGCTGTTCTAGCGAAAGTGGAAAAAGATGGGTCCAGACGGCCGATCGTGTTTGCATCGCGCACGTTATCACCGAGTGAGCGGAACTACAGTCAGCTAGAGCGAGAAGCGCTAGCCTTAGTTTTCGGAATTACGAAGTTCCATTACTACATTTATGGCAGACAGTTCGGCTTGGTAACTGATCACAAGCCTCTACAGACGATTTTCGGCCCGAAGACCGGGATACCAAGCATTGCCGCAGCCAGTTTGCAGAGGTGGGCCATTAAGCTGTCGGCCTATCGTTACGACCTGATCTACCGTTCGGGCGCAAGCAACGTAGAAGCAGACTGCTTGTCGCGTCTACCACTTCCCCGGAGCGGCGAAAAGGAAGACGACGACGAAGTAACCGCCTGTTACGCACTTCGGTGGGAAACTTTCCCTATAACAAACTCCGACGTCGCGAGGGAAACTTCACGAGACCCGACCCTACGTCAGGTACTTCACGCGGTTACAGGACAATGGCCCGAGCGCGTTACGGATGAAGGGATGAGGCCGTTCGTTTCGAAAAATCTGGAGCTGTCGGTGGACCGAGGATGTTTGTTGTGGGGAATGCGCATTGTGGTTCCCCCATCTTTACAGAAGACAATCCTGGACGAGCTGCACGAAGGACATCCCGGCGTGGTGCGGATGAAGGAAGTGGCCCGCAGCTACGTGTGGTGGCCAGGAATTGACGCCGACCTGGAGAACACCGTGCAAACGTGTGCGGCCTGCCAGCAGCAACGGGCGCTGCCTACCCAAGCTCCCCTTCATCCGTGGGCTTGGCCTACAAGGCCATGGGCCCGGCTCCACCTGGACTTTGCTGGCCCGTTTCTTCAACGCAATTTTTTGGTGGCGGTAGACGCCCATTCAAAGTGGCCCGAGGTGTTCCTGATGCCCTCGACCTCGGCAGAAGCCACCATTGGTAAGCTGCGTGACCTCTTCAGCCGTTTTGGATTGCCAGAGGTAGTCGTGTCAGATAACGGGCCGCAGTTCTGCAGTAAAGAATTTCAGTCATTCCTCAAAATGAACGGGGTAAAACGTGTGCGATCCGCTCCTTATCACCCATCAAGCAACGGGTTGGCTGAGAGATTCGTCAGAACAGTGAAAGAAGCCCTTCGCAAGGACGTCAAAGGCCGATCAATTGAAGAGAGACTGGCCAGTTTTCTTCTAGCTTACCGGAATACGCCACATGCAACTACCCAGCACTCTCCGGCTTCACTTTTGATGGGGCGACCCCTTAGAACCCGTCTGGATTTACTGAAGCCCAGTGCTCGTTCAGTGGTAGAACAAAAACAGTTCCAACAGACACGCGGTCGAAAAGAACTTCGGAGATTCTTCGCCATTGGTGACAGAGTGTTTGTGAAAAACTCTAGAGAAGGTCCAAGGTGGCTGGAGGCGATGGTGACATCACGCACGGGACCAGTCTCTTACGTGTTACAGGTGACTACACCACGTGGGGTCATGGAATGGAAGAGGCATCAAGACCACATACGTCCAAGGGAGGCGGACCGAGAGACAACGTCTGCCAACCACAATCACTGCGACCGTAGTGAGGCTCCCTGGCAACCGTCGGAATCGGCGACCGGTACTGAACCGTGCGCCGGGCAACTCCATGATCAAGCACCGGCCATAGCTGCTGACGACACAAGAGAGTTTTCCACAAGAGGCGACCCAGAACCACCCGGTTCTGAGGACCCAGATCACGACGCAGGGCCTTCGCCAGGTGACAGGAGCAGCGGAACCTCCACGCGATCTCGGTACCCAACAAGGGAAAGACGTCCCCCAGATCGGTACACACCAACGCAGTGACTGTGCCTACGCACCTTGTGGTTTTGTGTCCTGGACTGTTAACTTTTCCAATTATCTCTGTTTAAAAGCAAAACCGTTCTAGTTCTAAGTGTTAACTTGTGTATTTAAAGCATCATCTAGGGAAGGGGGAATGTAGTGTTTGTATTCCGATAGCAATCAGCTATGTCATCGCCACGTGTCTAAGCTAGGGCGCCGCCCCCCTTCCCTCTCGTCCTCTTTGCTGATATAAGCACAGCACGGCTTTTGGACACGGAGAGTGTTTTAGGACCAGCGGTATGCGCGGTCTTACGGCTGGCTGTCAATAAAACCAAGTTGTTGTTACTACTCGGCTGGTGACACAACCAAGACACAACACCCTAGAACTGCATTTCACAAAAGCGAAGGTTTTGCGGGATTTCCGAGGTCAAATGTGCGTAATACCCATAGAAAGGCTCGTTTATAACATTGACAAAAGCTTTTCGAGCCAAAAAAGAAAGGGTATTGCACGAGGAATAAAAAAAAATATGCCGGACCGCCGAGTTTACACTGCGTCCCAATAGAAGGCGCCAGTGTGTTCTCTGGTTTAAGAAGTTTTAAGGAACCCAGGTTTAAGAGGTCGCAAGCAGTCGCAAGAGTGTGAACGGGCCTTAAAGGTTCAATGTGGAAAACTTGAGCCAAAGCTGAAGTGCAATAATGGGTGCCGCGCAAGCATTGATGTCGGTAAGACGGCAGGATCGAGCGCTAGCACAAGAGTGATTCGATGCAGTGTGCTATGCAGGGGCGTACTTACCAATAGGCAGAGTAGGCAGCCACCTAGGGCAGCAGAATTTTAGGGGCAGCCAAGTTGCGTCTGCACCCCAAATTAAGTGGCTCTTCTTTTTAAATCTAGCTCCGAATTTAGCTACTTCGGGAATTCTAGCTCCAAATCTAGCTGTTTTTCTAAATTTTGACTTTAACCTAAAGTACTTCCCTAGGCAACCTTTCACACTGCCACCTCTACCCCCCTCCTAACCCCTGCCCCCCATGGTCACTGACCATGGGGAGCGGAGGTAGACGCAGCACTGTGAAAGGATGCCTAGGGCAGCAAAATGCTAAGTCCGCCTCTGGCACTACGACTGCTTTTGTGCACTCTCCAGACTTGGGAAAGTTCTACCCTAGAACACAGGATAACTAATGAGTATGTGCTGGAACCTTTCAATAGAGCAACAAAGAAAAAAGAGGATAGCGGGATCTGAACCCTGTCCACCCATGTAGGAGCCGCATGCGCAGCTAACACCTCATGTAAGCCTCCTACACTTAGGCAACACTGCTGCCTGCAATATTTGAAAGAAAAAAAAAAAAAGAAAACAGGCATTTGGCAATGTTTTATGGTGGAAGCAAGGCTCGCAATTGAAGCCGATCCCCAAAAGAGGCTGCTTTCTGCTCCAAGCTTGTCCCATGCAACCAAGCCCCACAAAGGGGAGGGTCGGAAAATTCACGAGAGGAGGGGAGCTTACCCGCACAGCTCCTGCTGGGCATTCAGTTCGAAGTGCAACCTGGCCAGCCTCTCTTGTTGCTCCCGCACATGCTCCATCTTGTCGAATGTGCAGTCCTTTCCTAAACACCGGAGAACAAAACACCAACACAAGCACCTTCAGAGTGTGCACAGCACTGCGTTGCTATACTTTGTTTCACTTAAATGCGAGCGTAGCAGAGGCTCGCGTTTACTATGTAAAGCTATCGATAGTGTTTTATTACGTGCCGACGAACGTCATGTGTCCATCCAGGAAGAGTCGTGTAGCTCGGAGAAAAACGCAACTGCAATTAGAGACTTCCACATAATTATCGAGGAACAATCTAAAACCCATTGGAAAACAATCAGAAAACAATAGAAATTATCCTTAGACTATTAACGATAAGCTATAAAAAAAATAATGATTGTCTATTGAAGAATCATGAAGAAAATATATCATCAACCTAATAGGTTGTCAAATTTTTGTTGCTATTTTAAACTCCCTTCTGAAGTGTGCCCTTTGCTTTTTATAGGCAGAGCTCAATAAAAAAACTGGAAATCCCTGTTGCCCCTGCTAAGTAAACTACATGTTGCGTAAATCTGAAACCTTGCTTGAATATGATGCGATAGGAATGGTGATCGAATGCGCAAATATGGGGACATGAATTTACCTAAATGAAAAGATAAGTGTGGCATTTTTTCGAACCCAACAGATTGCGAGAAAGGAAGGAAACAGTATTGCTTTTTCAATTCACAAGCTTTTTTTCACTAAAATAATGCCTTAATGCAAATAATATCCGTACTTAGATCACAGGACATTTTCGTTTTTATCTTCTATTTTTGATCCAGCGAACATTATGTTTCATTGAATGAAAAAACTAAAAGCATTAGTAACTATGTTGGCTCAGTATATGCTTTTTTATCTGGTAATGTTCAATTTGAAGTTTCCACAACAAAACCTCTTTTACATTTATTGATTCAAAAATATTTTGTGTGATGGCTTCTTTTTTTTTTTTTAGTTGTATTTTGTACCAACAGGTAGATCTTTTCCCAGCCACTGTTATTAAAATCTGCCAAAATAGAACCGAAACAGTCATCAGCAGAAAAATAAATTATAATCCTTACCAAAGTGCTCATTTTCACCTGCGAGTGGTCAAGGCTATGAAAAGTAATAAGTGACAATTGAATAATAAAGGAAACAAGCGTGAACCAAACTTGTGAAAATACTGATGCTAGATGTCTTCAGCGAGTGTTTTCCCTAGCTCCAAGACAAAAAGAAAATATTGAATGTACTTTATAGTTTTACAAATTCAGGCATACCAAACTGTTAAGCCTGATATCTGGACCACATGAATATGCAAAATATGTGTGCACAAAAACCAGTAAAACACCATATCTGTTTTACCTCTAATTCATTGTACGAGACTACAACTATGTTTTGTTTCTTTTCAATTCCATGTTTTTCCCAGAACCACGCGTTGCCTGCCCGTACATATCCGTCGTCGTTCCCTTCATCGGTAGTCCTTTTATTTTCATAACACTTAATAGTTTTTTTTAAAGCTTTCTTACTTACTTTCGATAGTATCGATAGTCGACTGAAAGCCAACTATCGATTGTACTATCAATAGTCAACTATCGATGGTATACTATCGGTAGCACTATCGATAGTCCACTATTAATAGTTCTTGACAGTATCAATAGTATAGTCAATTTTTCTATAGTTTTCCATCACTAGTGTCTAGCTGAGCATTTTGTGTTTTGAATACTTGATTCTTGTCCTTTCGCTGAGGCATGGCATGTGGTCTTGGCTTCTTACCAAGAAACAAAAGCGCAGGAACTATGCTGCTATCAGAACTCGCCACTTGCTGGCTACGGGTCACAATACAAGTGAGATAGCAAGTAATAAGGTCTCACAGCACCCTTTCCAACTGATGTGAAGAAAAAAATTAAAGCCGTTTACAACTCCTTGTAACGCCGAATGAGAGCGCAGCTCTTGAGGAGGAGGAGGAAAGGGTACTGAGGGGAGGGTATATCCCTCCTCCCTCCGTGACCCCCCCAGGTCATGTGACCTGGGGGGTCACGTGGTCTGGGGGGGTCACGTGACCTTACAGTTATGCCGACGGCGACGCTGCTCAAGCCGAAAACGGGCACCTAAGAGCTGCGCTCTAAAAGAGCTGTGGGTCACTTGTTTGATTCAAACAAAATACTGTATTTACTCGCATAATGAACACACTTTTTTTCTTGGAAAATTGACACATATTTGGGGGGAGCATTCATTACGGGGGGTAAAATTTTTGCATTTACACAGCTCTTGCGGATGTCACATTAGGTGCCAACACGACAAGGCAAGGTACTGTGGCACGTCTCCATTGATGGAGGTGCACTCACGGCTGGTTGGGGGCACGCCACAGTAACCATGCTTTATAAATTGCGAACCCTTTTAGGGCGCTTTTGGCGTGCCTTTTGCCGAAGGAAAAGCGCTCTACGAAGCTCACTCAGCACGGAGAGCAACGCAACCACTGTTAGGCCTAACCACTTTCACGATTTCACTGTCCGAAAGCGGACCACAAACGACGGCATGTTTGTTGACATCAATGCATCTGATAGGTGAAGAATGTCCGGGGCTCGGCAATTCCTCGACCCAAGCTTCGTCAAGTGTGCGCGCCACTCGGTTTCACGGTTTATCACTTCCACAACCATACACTCGCAGCCATTACGAGGGCAGCTATCACTCTAGAGGTTAGTTGAGCTATGCAATCTATAAACACATTTTCGGAATGCCCAGTCCTTACTCTTCTCGGCATGCTATTAATTATCACTAAACTCACAATAGCTATTGAGAAAGGAGCAAATAAAGGTTATGCCAAAACCAACGTTTAAATTTTCCCGCACATTCCAATTAAGCAACGTTACATGTCATATAACTTGCAAGCCAAGCAAGCAGTCTAAAAAACACAGTATTTTGTACTTTTTTTTTTTTGTCCTGCTGGCGTGCACTTTTTTAGCATTCATTTCACACCATCAAACTTATTGTAAGCTGTTGGGAACAAGCTGTACTGCTCCCATATTACAACCGCTTCTCGTCTTTTCCCTTCCCCTAATGCCATTAGACAAGAGAGGAATACACCCATTAAATGACATGTTTTCATCATCTCACTCTCATATTGATAAGCACTCCTGTCCCCAAAGCTTTCCCCGACTCTAAAGGCCCGTTCACACTTGCGACAGTCGCTGGAGCGACCAGTGACTAGCGACTGGTTTTTGGTCGCGGAGCGACAAAAACAGGTTGGTAGCGACCAATTTTGGGCAGTCGCTCCCTGACCGATTTCTCAAGTCGCAAAACCGAGTCGCTGGACGGCGGAGCCAATCAGAGTCTCGTCGGAAGTGATGTGTGCGTTTGTTTACATCCGGCACTGCTTCCCGCGGGAAATAGCGACGCGCGCACGGCGGCATGGAGTTGTCTGCGGAAGCTCTTATTAATGCTGTCAAAGACTATTTGTTTCTTTGCAATAAGCGGCACCCCGACCACAAGGATCGGGGCAAAAAGCTGCAGGCCTAAAACGAGATCGGCGACATTTTTCGGCGTGGCAGGTACGTACAATATCATGGTTGAGGGAGATAGCCGTTGTTTTACGTTCCGAAGCACCATTACGTTTTCTTGTTTTTTCCTGCCGACACCTTTGATCAGAAAAGCCTTTCAGCCGGCTCGAAAGGGTGTTGATTACTATCCGTTAAGTTGACAGCGAGCCTGGCGACTCGTCGGACGCTCAATCAGGTGTGAACACTGGTGGTTGCCAGTCGCTTGTTGCTGGTCGCTCCAGCGACTGTCCCAAGTCGCAAGTGTGAACGGGCCCTAAGGTTTTCCCTGTTGATAGGCTGCCCTGTCCCCAGGGCTTTCCCTATCCCCAAGGTTCCCCTGTTGATACACACCCCTTTTCCGAGGGTTTTCCCAATCCTCAAGAGCTTTCCACGTTGATAGGTACAGCTATTCCCAGAGATTTTCTTTTTAATGGACACCCCTGCGCCCAAAGTGTATAGCTATCCCCAAGTGTTTCCCTGTTGATATGCACCCCTGTCCCCAGGGCTTTCCCTGTTCCCACAGTTTTCCCTGTTGATAGTTGCCCCTGTCCAAACAGCATTTTTTGTCCTTAGGGTTTCCTCTATAGGTAGGGACTCCTGTACCCAGAAATTTCCTTAGGATTATTCTCTGTTGGTTAGAGTTTAGGGCTCTGACAGAGGGATATCCCGTCGGGCAACATACCAAAGGCCTGCAGCTTCCCGGAGTGGAAGTCGTGCAGCAGTTGCAGCAGGCCCTGCTCCATCTGGCGCACGTCCGTCACGTCTGTGAGGAAGGAGTGCTGCTCGCAGGGCGCCCCACCACGCTCCCCGTCCGAGGGCGGGTGCAGCAGGCCCCCCTGGCCCCCTGGTGGCAAGAGGTGCAGGCGCAGCACGTGCGTGCACGTCCACGGGGGGTAGCCACGGGTGCATGGAGGGAGGCGGTGCAGTGGAGGTATGGGGGAGAGGGGAAGGGAGGAAGACGAGAGTGAAAGCTCAGGGCGGGAGGCTGCGAGTGCTCATCCTAATGCATTTACACAAACGAAGCAAACGGTGGAAACTCGCAAGATTTTGGCATGGAAGTGCAACATCTTAGGAATAGATTGAGTGTATCTTTCCTTAACTATTTCGTTCCTTCCTTTGGCTCAATGCACAACTTATTGCAAAATGTAATGAAAACAGCAGATGCCATAAAATACACCGTCTCAGAGCGAAAATTCAAATTTGTTGCTCTGTACGGCAAAAAGTCAGGTGGCTTTCAAATTTTGTGTTGTATGTCTGCTGTAAACAGGAAATTTGGCCCGTGCAGCACGACAGCTGCCTTACGGCCCTCAACATGCGTCACGCGGTAGTGGTTACACAAACCCTTTAACAATCCTCCATTCCATTTTTTCCCCTCCTGTATACTGTCCTCGCCATTCCAACTTCTTTGCTCCACTTTCACGAAAAACCAGTTTGGAGTGTTCATCAACTCTTTCCCCACTTCCCTGGTCAGAAGCTCCTTTTAGTTACATTACCGCTAGCTCAAAAAAACATCTGCAATAACTGGCTGCCCTCAAGTACAATTCTATCCTGATACACTACATCCAGAAACTTCCAAGAGGCACAAAATATCTAGCAGGGTTTACAAAACTTTTGTAATGCCAATGGCTTGGATGCAGGATGTTATAATTAGCATCATCTAGTGCTCCTCCTGCCCACTAAAATCTCAGAAGCAATGATTCTTTCTACACCATGCCAGAAGCTAGGAGGAAGCTTTTAAGAAAGTGCAATTACACAGCACAGGGCACACGCGGCTGACGACATCTTCACCGGCACAAAGAAAGCATTCACAACAGCAGCACTTCAAAAGCACATGCAAGCATTTATGAGAGGACCAACTCGACTATACTCGTATTCCTCACAAGAACTGTAGTAAAAATGTTGAATTCCTTGCAGAGCGTTACTAATTTTCCCTTTCATGTGTTAAATTAAGATATATGTAAGCACATCTTAGATTAGTTTTATGTCATATAATCAAGACATACTTGTTCCAAATGCCAAAAGTATTGTTTCTTCTTTTGACAACCAAATCTTGTAAGAACTACTTTGCACAGCATATGAATAAAGCGCAAAACTTCCTTTTTTTCTCGGTGTGGAAACAATCCTAGATATTGTAGCTGCTGGTCACCCAGTTGAACACCATAAACCACCAGTCCATTTTTCTTCACTCGCTTAACCCCTCAACTGGGGAGCACGTCTTTAGACCCACCTCTATTATGGCCTCGAAATGGGGAGTGCGTCTAAAAGATGCGCGACACTTTTTTTTGAACGGAGAACGCATTCTGTGGAACGCGTGCCAGTTTTTGATGGAGGTTATAAGCGCTGCCATCTATCAAATACAATTCCAAGCATGTTTAGGTTGGTTTACGTTCAGTGGCTGGTGAAATAACCTAATTGCTTTGTCAGGAAATATGTTTTCTATGTTTGTCGACAATTAGCGCACTCGAAAAACTGCCACTCAAGCATTCATTAACCCAGAGAACACACCTCTCACACAGCACTCACTAACAACTTTGTACTGCGTGTTTTACTTCGGCTTCTACTTCTTCAGATTTTAGACGATTTGCAAATAGAAAAAGACGACATATGAGTAAAACACTTCCCGGCTAACGCTTAGGCTAATTTAAGGCTAAATAATTAATCTCTTTTCGTGATAATGTTATCGACGGCGTACAAACACATTTGTCCTCTAGGCGTATGATGTTCTCGGCTTCGATGATTTCCCTTGTTAATTGGTTTTCACTTTTGCCCAACACGGTGCTGTTGTAGAAATGTGCGACACACCCCCAATCCCGGCAGTGTATCCCTTAGTGGCCAGAGTTGGCGTTTACAATGTTGTTGGAGTGTTCTCGAAGGCGGTCATCTAGACATCGCCCAGTTGGTCCAACGTATTGTCTGCCACAGGAAAGGGGGAATAGACAACCCCTCAACGCAAGGCACAAAGTTGGTCCTATGCTTCTCAGAGCAGCGGATTGCAGGATTTGAGGGTGTGGTGACGTTTTTGCAAAGGCTGGACAGTTTGGTGGGTGCTGAAAACACAATATCAACATTGACTCTGTTCGCTGTTTCCTTAAGGCCGTGGAAAAAATTGTGGATGTAAGGGACGATGACTGGTCTTCTTGTCCTGTCCCGGTGTGTTTGTTTGACACAGTTCTCTTGCTTCATTTCTTTAAGAATAGTTTCGACCACTGACACCAATAACAACACAGGGTACCCTGCGGACTTCAGTCTTGCAATTTGCTCGTCGAAACTCTTTTGTATGGAATGTGAGCACGACTTTACGATTGAGCTCTTAAGGCATGATTGTACTATGCCTCTTTTCATGAGTTTCGAGTGCGCGCAGTTGAAAGGGAGAAGTGGTTTTTTACCCCTGGGTTCATAAAACCAGCAGACGTGGTGAGGTAGCACCAACAGTCAGAGATTTAAGAATCTTATGGATCCTTCAACCGGCGACTCATGTGTGATTTCTAGGGGACTCATACAGTCTTTAAATTCCGAGAGGACGTTGTCCACCAAGCTTGAGCAATTGTTTTCGTCGGTGGCTAAAAAAATTAGAAAATCGTCCACGTATCGAAACAAGCGCACTACTTTGGTGTCATCTAACCTCTGTTGTAGGATCCTATCGAGATGTGCAAGATATAGGTTGCTGAGTATAGGTGCAATGCACGAACCTATGCACACTCCTCTCTTTTGCAAGTAAGTGTGTCCATCCCAGGCAGCAAAGGTGGATTTAAAATAGATGGCAAGCAATTCCAAAAACTTATTTTGGGGCATGCCCGAGGCATTCTGAAATGCAATAGCACCAAAGGTGTCAATGCTGTCTTCAATACTTGTTAAGAGCCGGTCTTGGGGCAATGCATCATAGAGGTCCTTAAAGTCAATTGAAAAAACTTGCATCTCTTGGTGTTTTCGTTCTTCTAGGAAGTTGAAGACTTCGAAGGAACTTCGGATTAGGTAGGGGTCGTCTACGGTTAAAAGATTTAGTCTCTCTTGTAGGGATAAGGCAACTGATTTTGGCCACGTTCCCTGCTCTGACACGATGACTCTTAGGGGGCAGTCAGGCTTGTGGGTTTTTGCACTAAAAAATACTTCTAAGGATAACGTTTTGCTGCCGTCAATGTGGGAGCAAAGCTTTTTTAGTTCAAGCGATTGGCAAAAGTGAATGCTCAGAAGTGTCGCAAAGCTTCGACAGACACGAAAATCACAGTTGCTTCAGCGAAGCGATGACAACTTGTTTAAAATTAGTGCATGCTCAGTGACAGCGAAACCTCAGAAATATTTATGAGTCAAGGCTGGCATTACAATTTTTTCTGAAATCCATGTATAAAACCTGTGTCTTCATGACCTACTATAGACCTTTTCACCCTCCTCAGCATGGGCGCTGCCATCTTGAAATCACGTGACGCGGCAGCCATTAGGTTGCTTCAAGTTGCTACTCCGCTCTCTCCTCTGCGCCTTGGAGGACGGGTTGTATTCGTGTTTTTCGTCGCATTTCGCCGCTCTTTCTTGCCTTACCTCGGAAACTGTAGTCCGATACGTCTACTCGACGATTAAGACATCTCGAGGGCTCAGATGTCCTTGTGACAACTGATGTTTGTTTACTAATAGTGGCGGAACATTCTCAGTAAGAAGCGCGTATATTTATATCGCGCATTGAGGATCGTAAGGCGTCAAGAATAGTCAGCGCAAGGAGACTATCTGTATTTCCCGAAAGTATCCGCTTTGCAATCATAATATATTGAAAACAATTTTGTTTTATTATGTGAGGAAACTCGCGGAGAAGATGAACAACGAACGTTTAACTTGTATTTTATCTGAGGCTATACTCTGTTTCATACTTAGCGTGCAACGCTGTCAGAGCTACTGGCGTGAGCGTGGGGCTTGATCTCGTTGATCATTTGCACGCGTTCTCGCTCAAACAAAACCATAGATGAAGCCACGCGCTCGCGCCAGTAGCTTTCACAGCGTTGCACGCTAAGTATGAAACAGAGTATAGAAGTAATGGTACGTCAACATCAGGCGATTTATTTGTTCATAATATCGGACCTACACGTGTAGGAGGTTCTCAATAATTGTATACCGTGCTCGCTCCCATTTCAACTGTCATTTAAGTGATTTATTGATTATATTTAAATAACCAGTTCAGTCCACTTCATTTATATTAACACAAAGATTGGGACTTCCCGCGTAAGAAACTGACACAGGCACTTAACAGTAGCGAGTTTTAGAAAACAAGTGCACTAAGAAATAACGTCGTTTGTCTCTATTTGCAAATCCAAAACACGGTTTGTGTTCGACGCATAAACAATAATGACGACGGCTTCTTTTTTTTTTTTTTTTTTTTGCGTACGTTGTTTTATTTTTTGCCAGTATCTGGAATCCGCAATGTTTGACGCCTAAAAAGAAAAAAAGAAGAAAAAAAAAACCGTCTGCAAGACAATCACTTGAGTCCAGGATTGCCGATGGCGAATGGAGGTTTACTTTTGGTGGCTGGCGACGCCGAAATTTACAAAGCCAATCTGTTCACAAACAAATAAATATTTGTTCACACAGGTCCGTGAAGTGGTGCCTAGCGCTAGAATTCAGCAAAACGTTCCGAGGTATTTCTCCTCCTGCGCCCTTTAATTTTATTTGGCCAGATTTTCGGAAGACAAATGCCAGATTTAATTTGACGGGCCTGTCACTTATATCTTAAGTAAGCAGATGTTCATATAACAATAATTTATTTCCTAGGGTCAATATCGTGAGATGCTGCTTATGAGTTTAAAAAGTTCCCTACTCGGCCTGTCAAAACATGCTCGAGTACTGAATTAAAAAAAAAAAAAGAGTTCCAGACGATATTACTTGTTTATATTAATTATCTGCGTCATTATACAATACGTTTTTAGTCAGCGAAGTTCACTAAAGGTTGGGTGCCCTCGAAAACCAAACAGTGAGTAGTAAACTCGCGAGTCCATCTGTTCTGACCGATTCAGCACACTGCTAACCAAGCTGTCGATATGCTTATTTACATCCCCGTGTTATTTTCGTCATCACTTTGTTTTTTCTGAAAACTGGTGCCATTGAATACGGCCGTAGACGATGGTAATCTTCCCTGTGCCTCAGTCAGGCGTTTTCCAACCGTCCATAATCAGGTACATCAAAGCAGTTGGTAAAAACAATTACGCAATTTAGGCTAAAATACACCTCGTAGTCCTCAAAGTGGCTCGATACCAACGTTTTATTGGTTGTGTGGTACAAGAAAAATGAACTATCACGAAAAACAACGTAAAACAGCAACATAGCCGCGTTCCCGTTGAAACCGAAACCAACCAAATTGAAGCAACCTAATGGCGCCGAGTGCGTCAGCGCCCTCTATCCGCCGGTGAGGCAACTACTAAAATGAAAAGGTCTATACAAAGTCAAACATGTAAAAATAAACAGTGTCTCCCCTTCTCTGCACTTTAGCGCAAGATGCAATGTGTCGTTCTTGATATCCACAGCACCTCCAATTTACAACCAGATATCGTCACTTCGAAGACTCCACTAGAACTGACTGTCCCTGGTGCGAGCATGGCAATGAAATGGTGTTGCATGCAAGGCACATTTTTTGCATTATAGAGAGATTTTTGATTCCCCGACTTGTCCTATAACTTCTGGATGGTGCTCTGCCTGTTGTTGAGAGGAACCAAGAACCATAGGCCATGGATGAAAACAAGCCAACATAAGACATTCTGTGCATGCTGTGGAGTCAAGAAACAACTGAACAAAGTGCCCACTGCAGATTACTATAAAAAGTGCAGTCTAGGACTGCTAATGTAGTGGCTTCGTAGCTGGACCTTTTTGTGGCGAAATGCCATCCAGAAGAAAAAAGAGCAATTATCAAAGAGTATGACATCTTTGTGCCAGAAGCAGTTATAGCAGTTAAACAGAAGCAGTTATAGCGGTGCAAAAAGTGAAAGCCGTTTACAACTCCCTGTAACGCCGAATTTGAGCGCAGCTCTTGAGGAGAAGGGAAGGGTACTGGGGGGTGCGTCACGTGACATTGGGGGGTCAAGTGATGATGCTGATGACGTCACTGATGACGTCATCAGTGACGATAACGATGCGGATACCGATGACGTCATTAGTGATGATGACGATGACGATGCGGATGCCGATGACGCCATCGGTGATGATGACGATGACGATGCGGATACCGATGACGCCATCGGTGATGATGACGATGACGATGCGGATACCGATGACGTCATAGGTGATGTCACTGATGACGTCATCAGCGATGATGACGATGCAGATGCCGGTGACGTCATCAGTGATGATGATGATGACGATGCGGATGGCGTCATCAGTGACAATGACATCATGGGGGGGGGGGGGGGGTCACGTGACCTCGGGGGAGGGGGGTCACTTGACCTCGGGGGAGGGGTTCACGTGACCCTAAGGGGGGTCACGTGACCTCGGGGGGGGGGGGGGGGGGGGGGGGGGGGGGGTCACGTGACTTGCGGAGTCACGTGACCTTGGGGGTCACGTGACCGTGCGGTAACCTTGGGGGTCACGTGACCTTGAGATAACCTTGGGGGGTCGCGTGACCTTAGGATGACCTTGGTTACGCCGACGCCGCTCAAGCCGGGAACGGGTCCCTAAAAGCTGCGCTCTAAAAAAATCTCACAGCCAATTGAACGGTATGTCATAAGTGCACCTATAAGCAATATTTCTAAGCACCGTTTCACCACCAACATTACCAATTTTCTGATGAGCGTGTGTTCAGGGCGAGTTTTCACGAAGTGAGCTTTACGTACACTACCAAAATGCTGTTCTGAAAATGTCATTTTTCTTCCACCAAGTTCCCCTCTCACCACAGTCTCGGGTAATCTGCATCATGATCACATCCACCAGCTCGCCTGCACACACTCGATTTTTGCATTGACCTTTTTCTAGCAGATCCGGAAATACTTCTCAAAACTTTATATATAAAAAAAACTGCTATGGAGTTTGGATAGTTCTTGATATCCAATGAATTAGATAGTACTGCTTCCAAGCACTTGTAAGTGGTTTAGTGGCGTAGCTAGAAACTTTTTCCGGGAAGGTGAAAGGGGGGAAAGGGGGGGGGGGGGGGTCAACTACCTCCTCCCCCTTTTTTTCTCCGGCACCTCGCTACTGATGTTGTTCTACAAATGCGTGTGTAGTGATATGCTGGCTGGTCCACCTAGTAGTCCACCCTTACAGCGAGTGTAGCACGATCCCCGTCGCAAAAGCCCCGCGTCATTACCTCCCCATTTTGAAAACCCCGCGTTCAATTACCCCGTCCCGTATTCCCCGCGTGCTAAAAACCCCGTCCTTACTGACCCCCGTCCCACCCTCTTCGCACTTCACCCAGCATTGTTCTATGTCTTTAACTGATCCGTTGAGGGCCTACAAAGGCTATTTTAAGTAAAATAAGCAACAGAGTAAGGTTAACTCGAATCACAAAAAGCTTAGAATGACATACAAGTGGCCAATTGCATAAATCTTCATAACCAGCGATGCACCCATAAAATTATAGACTATATTTATCTAGATCAGGGGTGGCCAAGCTGCGGCTCCCAAGCCACAAGCGACTCTTCGCGTGTTAAAATGCGGCTCGCGGCTCCCTCCTCTACGCCCCCCCTCCCCCCCCACACACACACACACTTTCCCGCCTTTCTCCCGGTCACACGAGCACTTACCCAAAAAGAGAAATGCAACACGTTCAAAATCGAAAGACAGGTTGCGGTTTGGTATTCTTGTGCTACTGCTACCTTACGTACAGTTGGACTGCTTTTGACTTGTATAGATTGAAAGCTGTTTGAGTTTCGTTTATTGCTCTAGACGAAAGCTTGCCCCCCGCTGTGGCTCTTGGAAGTTTCGTGGTTTTGCTTGCGGCTGTTAGGCCAGGTCAGCCTGGCCACCCCTGATCTAGATGAATACACATTTTTTTTAGAACAACGTAAGAATGGAACTGGCGTTTGGTGCTATATATACGTAATAAGTATGGCGCCATGAGCTGCGGGTTTAAGTTCTGACAGAACCGTTGGAACTGTGAATCCGCGCTTTCTTTAAAGTCGACGAATGCTTTGGTTCAGAAAGGTAAAAAACGCAGGCGAGCTGGTGAATGACATCCATAGTAACCCTGAGACGTAAGAACAATAATAAAAAAAAAAAAAGAAAACAGACTTTGTTGTTCTGTCTTTTGTTTTTTTAATTTTATTGTTTCTATGTCTCTGGTTAAATGCTTTGGTTCACTGCTTATTCATAAAAACTGCAACTTCAAATGTTTTGCCGGTGACTGATATGTTCTGTTTGTTCTCACTTTTACGTCAATCCTTACTTGAGTCCCGGGTACGCATGATCGTTACACAGGAGTTAAAAGCAGCTTAATCCGTCCTCCCGCTGAGGACCCAACCACCTGACATTGGGGATTCGCGTCATGGGCTTCTGAAACTGGGGCTTTTGAAAGTGGGGCAAATAGGCCGGGGCGTTTGCCGCGGGGCTTTTGACATCAAGTGCTTTCGTGCACCACCCCTTACAGCGTTCCATTAATGAGCGACGGGGTGGCTCAACCTTTTCCGTTGCGTGGCGCACGCCTCGGGGTCGACTTGAACTCCATCTTGGGGCGCATGGACTTGGCCTCCTCCGTGGACGTCTCCGACATGACCCTGGCCAGCGGGGACTTGCTGGACAGCTGTCGGGACAGCTCGAAAGCGCTCTCACCGCGCGGGAACGGGTCGCTGCTCGTGCTGCCCGCCGTGCCCGCAGCGCTGGCCACGCCGGCGCTCGGCGGAGCCAGCAGGGTGGCGGCTGGAGCCGACGACGAGACGACGGTGGGCGCCGCGGGCACATCGCTGCAGCTGCTCGTGTCGCGGTCAGCAGCGCGGGGCTGGGAGTCCATGGCGAGGCGCAGGTAGCCGGCCTTGCTGGTGCTTTCCTTGAGCCGCAACATTTAATGGGGGCCCCGACTCAACGTCGACACCACGGACATGACTGGAAGGCGGTAGAAGCTGAAAACGAACGTTTATACTGACCGAGGGCGACGAGGGAGTGGTGGGCCGAAAGATCTTCCGCACTACAAACTTCTCAATCGTAAACAGCGTAGACTCACCAGACTCACCGTCAAGGAAACTGAAAGAGGCTACGTGAGGCTACGGATCGGATTGAAACTAACACCTAAGGAAAATTTAGGAAAACTGACCTTTTAGTTTAGGTATTTGAATTTTTTAATTGTAATTTTATTAATATTATTAATATAAATTATAAGATTCCAGCAAACAGTTTACGGTAAAGTTTGACTGGAACGGGGAGCACGTCCAAGGCATAAAGATCATACATACTAACTCTAGAGGAAAAGGTTCGCCATTTTCCCATACATTCTGGCTGCCACCAGCGGCGTATCATGCAGGCAGACCCTCGGGGTCCCAAACATGGTTACATCATCAGAGCAGTTTCGTGAACTTCAACAATTCACGAACTTACCGGTGCAAAAATATTCACGTTCCTTTCAAAGCTTTCTTTTTGAAAAGCGCGCAGATGTACGGCCTCGCGTTAACGCTAAACTAAACCATATACCCGGCTTCGCCGGTGGGGCGCGGCTGGGCGCGGTTGAGGAATACGAAACTGCGCAATCACCAGATTTCCGAGATTTCGACAGAAGGGAAGTTAATGCAGCGTAATGACTTTATTGCTTTTTATAAGCGTTAGAATAGCTCAGAATTTAGTTTACAACGTTAAATTATCACTGTTTATATTGCTGAGAGTTTTCACTCTTCGCGTTTACCACGGCAACGTTGTTTTCTTTCTCTCGTGTTCTGTCGCTCTCTTTTGCGATCGTTCACTCGGGACCCCGGGTGTCGGCGCACGGGATTTGTCACTCCTCCTCACCCACCTTTACCCCCCCTGCTGCCTCGGTTGGCCTCGGTTGCATCGACCTCCGCCGCAAATACAACAGCCAGGAATAGCCAACAAAATCCAGCCAACCATTACATTGTAAACATACGCGTCGTCGTGTTCGTAGGCGGGTGTTGGGTTGTCGCGTGTGTTCGCGAAGAACTTCTACTAACGCCTACTGTTGTCGCCTAACGCGCGAAAAACTAAAGACCGGGTACGTTCCCGAGAACGCTTAACACGCTTATCGTTCTACCATGTCCGACAAAGAGGCGAACGGGGACGGCGGCAAGCCGGTGGAAAGCGCCCCGACGGCCGCCCCTTCAGCCGTGGTCGTGTCCGAGCAAGAGAAACAGCTGGCAGCCACGGCCACAGCCGAGTTCAATGCGGGCAGGTACGCCTCCTGCATCGAAGCCCTAGACAAGCTGAGGGCCCTTCGCCCGACGGATGGCAAGGTGGCGCACAACCGAGCGATCGCCCGCTTCTACGCCTCCGGCAAGAAGAACAGCGAGGAGCTGGCCCAGGATATGACCGAGGTCGCCTCCCTGCTGCACGTGAACCTGGCAAGCCCGGACAGCCTAGACGACGTGGACCAGTGTGTGCCCTTCTTTAACCACGCCGTGTCCCTGTACCACGCGCAGCAGTACCGCAAGGCCGTCGCCATCCTCGACCGACTGTTCCAGTTCATCGAGCCGCTCGACGAGTCGGTGACTCGCAAGATCTGCTTCCTCTATATCGAGCTGTGCCTGTGCCTCAAGCAGCCCGAGAAGGTGCTCGGCCTGATCGCGTACGCCGAGAGCCTGGTGTTCGGCAGCAGGGCCGCCGCCGCCGCCGCCGGGGAAACTGCGTCGCCCTTGGAGAAGGACGAGGAGCCCCGGGAGCCGGCCAAGCTGGGCGCCCACTGGACGCGTCTGCAGCAGTACAAGACGCGTTGCTTTATGCTGCTGCGCTCGACCAAGGCGAGCAAGCGTGAGATCAAGAGCCTTGTAAACTCGGGAGCCCCGACCAGCCAGACGGTGTTCCTGCGGAGCCAGCTCGAGTTCATGCGTGGCAACTACCGCAAGGCCGTGAAGGTGCTGTGCACGGCGCAGCTGCAGGGGGACCCCAAGGTCACGGCCATGTACCACAACAACGTCGGTTGCGTGCACTTCTACACGGGCAAGCCGCACCTGGGCAGCTTCAGCTTCGACAAGGCGCTCCGGGCGTACCACGAGGGCGCCAAGGCCGGCGTCTTCGACAACCGAATGTATTACGAGCTCGTGTACAACCTGGGCGTGCAGAACCTGCACGCGGGCAGGTACGTGGCTGCCTTCGACTGCCTGGTGGAGGCGGTCCGGTTCCAGCCAACCAACGCGCGGCTCTGGCTCCGGATCGCCGAGTGCTGCGTGTACCGTCACAAGTCGGACAACGCGGTAGACTTTCAGCTCAAGGAGCGCAAGCTGAACATGGTCCGCGGCACGGTTGGCTCCGGACCGTACCGCAAGATCGTGCTGGCGCCCTCCATTTCTACTGACCGGTACGTGCCTGTGGGATCGGACCATTCTGCCGCGATACCCGTGCCAACGCTCGAGTTCGCCACGCTTTGCTTGAAGAACGCCCTATTACTTCTGCCCGAGACGGCCGCTCCAGAAACCGGCAGCTCCACCGGCGTTGCCGGTGGCGATGACGCCGCACAACCGGGAAACGGAGGAGCCGCAGGTTCTGTCCAGACTCCGCCGCACGTCTTAGACGAAGTGGCGGCCCTGAGGAACTCTGCGCTTGCGCTTGCCGCGTATGTTGCCCTGTGTCTGAATGACGTAGTAATAGCGCTGGAACACGCGGAAAGCCTGCTCTCGCAGCCGAGGATATCTGGCATCCACAGTTTTCTGGGGCACCTCTACGCGGCCGAGGCACTTCTGCTCCTGGACCGGGTTCCAGACGCAGTAGAGCACCTGAACCCCGACCTCGTGACGGACCTCTCGTACGGGTTCCCGGGCGAAGCAGACGACAGCGGGAATAACAAGGATGGCAGCAAGCCGGCAACCCCGGAGGCTGAAGACAAGGCGTACCGGAAACCGTGGTACCCGGCGTCCACTTCTACCGCCAGAGTCATCAGTTTGTACAACCTGGCCGTGGCGTACACGCTTCGAGGCGGTTTGAGCAAGGCCACCGAGACCTTGCGGTTGGTGAGCGCCAGTAAGGGGCAGGACCCTGAGATTCCGGTGCAGGCACTCATGCTCGCCATCTATGTTCAGCTGCAGCAAGGGCATGCAGATCTCGCCAAGTCCATTATCAAGCAGCACCTGCCGCAGTACAAGTAGCAAAGGGCATGTCTGAAGTGACCACTGTTGGGGCGTGGAATAAACAGTGTTTTGTCTGCCTGGACTGCTAGCATTCTTTTCTGCAGATTTCCTTGATGAACACAGTAAAATTACTTAGTGTCGGGCCCCTGTTATTTTGAGAAAGAGGCGTGCTGGGGAATTTTCGGTATACAGACCTTACGTGTTGAGATGAGCCTAGAGTGCACGCCTATTTGTGGTCAGAATTGTTGAGTGCCTATAAGTTCTAACATATTTTATGATTGTTTAAATAGTGCCATCATTAGACCCTGGTAGAAATTAAGAGTTTTACTGTACCACTATCATTTATTTGGTTATGTGACCTTGCGTGAATAGAATGCTTGTTTTCCAAAAGCTTTCGGTAGATAAATTATGTGATTTGGGCGTTGACACTGACTGAATCGGGCCAACATCTCGTTCACTGAATAATCTGGGCTGAGGATGAAAATGGTAACAGCGGTGGATGGGATCATGCTAAATTAGAGGTGGCAAATGTAAATATTTCGTCTTTTTGTTCAAGGAATTTTTTGCCACTGAGTTTATGTTTCATAGTTATACGCCTTATTCGGATAACTATTAAGTTCTAATTGTACTTTTTTTTTTTTTTAATATCAATCTAGATAAGCTCTACATTGCTGTAGAGGCTTAGGTGGCAACCAAACAGCAGAAATGAAAAAAAGTAAATGCAGTTTGTTTTTTTACAAGACCTTTGACTGCCATGGGGAATATTAGAGCAACTGAGTGTAATAATTATTTTTTAGCTCAAACACCTACAGCACAGAAGGTTATTCATACATCGGCAGATCTGAACCTTGTAAGCTAAGCTCCCGAATCTAGACTTGCTGAATTCCAAAGAAAAATAAAATATTTTTGAATCGATTAACACTATTGTCGGCCGTCCAGTTCAACCTTCCCGAACGCCTGCACATTGGAGCGGGAGCTCCCGAGCTCGTACAAGGGAGTCTTCACTGCCTCACTCAGCAGTATTGCAGTGCAGCCGAACGCCGAACCGCTTTGCACTGCCGTTTTCATTTAGCGACGGCGTGGGCCCCGTGGAAATGTATAAAAGATTTTGAGATTTTCTTTCTTTTTTCACCAAGCACCCAGACGGCCGAAATGTTAACATAAAATCGCCTTTCCCTGCTGCTGTAGTAATTCAAGTGAGCCAAAAACCTTCTAGTGTAAGTGACCACGGCCAGGTAGCGCTAGTCAGGGCCCATATTTGAAAAAAAAAAAAACTTTTGTATGTCTGGCGATTTATTTAACTTTCTTCGTTTCTCCATTCATTCACAAGTTCATCCACACCACGTGATCCACACGTTCACTTCATCCGTCTGCTAGAGGCCTTGGCTAGAGGACATGTCTGGAGCAATTCAATCTGTGAAGGTATTATCGACGTACTAAATTTGATGTTTATTCGTTTTTTTTTTTTTTTTTTTTTAGAAGAGTTATCTCGCTCAAATGAGTGCCTTAAGTACAGCGATATCGCGCAGCCTACTCAAAAAGCGACTCTGAAACTAACAGGTAGCGTGGTTACACGATTACAACATCGGCCAAAGCTAATTTCATTAAAAAAAAAAAAAAAATCTTACACTTGTTTATGTAAATTTATTTACAGGTCAGGTTCGGAACAGTACATAGTGAAAGACAGCAGTCCGGTCCGATCATCTTCTCGAGCTCGCAAGCACGAGAGCGCGAGCTCGTGCTCGCGAGCTTCGGCATGCTTGACTTCGGCAGGCATGCTGAGGACTCCTCGTCGCCTTCGGCGCGCGTTGTCGCATTCATTACAAACTTAGAGAGAAAAAAAAAAGTATGTAATGAAACAAATTACGTTTGCTTCTGTTGCTGCAATCTTTCGTGTGTGTATGTAGTGGACTCTGCCGGAATTGCGTATTCAAGGACACAAGAGCACTTCATCTGAACGAAAAGTTACTCACTACGTCGTGCCAAACGACGTAGTGAGTCGACCGGAAATGGTTATACGCACGACGCGGAGAGCTCACACCATTTGGGTCACCCTTTTCGGTCGGTGCGCGTATCACTGTGGAGCGTGTGTCACTGTGGAGCCAGCCCCCCGCCTGATTGGCCCCCTTGCCTTCCCGGCGTCCAGCCGGCGACCCATGCCCCCTGTCGCCGATTGCACCTCCGAAAGAGGCCCATGCCATTTAATTCAGCATAGTTTCGTCGATAACATAGAGTTATTATAATGTACGCTAGAGGTTCAAGTGGCGCTAGTGTGCTGACGCAAATTGAAGCAGACAGCAACCAGTCGAAAATTGACTTCCGGTAATGCATTTCTGTGGGAAAAAGTGAGTGCATTTTCTCTCTGCGCTCGATCATAAGAGCAAATATCCCGAATAATTTGTACGTACTAGGTAGCTTGGAACATTTCTCAGTCAGGCCGACGAAATAATTGGTCAGTTACGGTGTTTTTCTTTCAAATTCATCGCATTAAAAACGGTGCTAAAACGGCTTCGTACGTGCACCGTCGGACACTGTTAGCGTGAACACGACATCAGCGCTTTTCAGCGTGGGGGATATACGTGCCAAACGAACGAAGAACATCTGGAAATTAAGAAAGACGGCAAGAACTACGCAGTGACACTGGATCAGTAAATACACGTGCATATACGATCAAAATAAATTGAAGGCCACATGATCTATTCCTATTTTAAATAAGTAATAATATAATAATAATAATATCTTTATTCAACCCTGGAGGGTTGCGGCACCACAGAAAGACCATTGGCCCATACCTGAGGCCTGTGGTGCCGCTTTATTCTTTCTGCCCTGAACGAAGCTGCTTGTTCTACGTTCAAAATATCACTCGCATGCTCAAAATCTTTGAGAACAAGTGCCCGATAAAAGCTGCCCGGCAGAGAGAACAATACGAAGAAACACCTTTTATAGCCCACGGACTTTATTCTCTACGTTTTGAAGGATTTTATCCGCTCATGCACGACGGGGTCATTTTTATGTAGTGACAGGACTGGCGTATTATCAATATATAAGCGTCACCGGAATGCTGGCGAGCCTTGAATACACTCTACACTCCTTTCGATTGTAACTTTGCTACGAATCGTCGCTTGTTTTTACACACCTGCTGCGGAACACACGTTTGGGACTGAAATGTAGCGAAGTTAAACATCGGTCACTGATGAAGAAAAATGCGCTAACTAAAGCAATTACACTTTTACAGTGTTAATCAAGGTACCTACTATTCGGTACGACCCAAATAACCAAAGTGTTCCGTGTTATTTTCCGGCGAAGAGGCAAAATGCACGCGCGTTTTCCCATAGGAATGCACAGGAGCACCGCAAAAGTAGACTGGTTGCTGTCTGCTTCAATCTGCGTCACGGAAGTCGCATAGACACTAGCGCCAGTTGAACCTCTAGCGTACATTATAATAACTCTATGGTCGATAAAATTATTTTTTATCCCCTTTTTTCAGTGGTAATTGTAAAAGAGAAATGTTGTAAATATAGCCAAATGCTAAAAAAAAGTAAGCCCACACTGGGGATCGAACCGGGGTCCGCTGCGTATGGAGCAGAAATTGACCTTACCTACCACTATGTTATGACACCGCTTCGGAAACTCGGAAACATCCGTTTTATATGAGTTTCTTGTTCTGTGTATAGCCATTTCCGGTCAAGGTGCACGACATAGTGCATATACCGTAAAATACCGGGCAAGCGCCCACTCAAACTTTGGAGATAATCGCAAAAAAACGGGGGATGAGCGCTTTTCCGGTCATCAGTTTTACATATAAATGTACTGTGCATATTTTCTCAGATCTCACAAATTTGGTAATGGGCACTTAATGTGGAATGGGCGGATGCGCGGTATTCTACGGTAGCTTTACTCTTTGCGCATCGTACGACCTCGTCGCACAAATGCTTTTCCACCTGGAAAAAAGCATGCAGTGGCGTTCACTTTGCTGTGCAGTGTAATGCATTGTTTCATCACCATTACTTATCTCGGGCATAATGCAAAGGATTGATAGGTGTTATAGGCTACATGTACTTCTTTAAGCATTAGAATTGATGATGAATACCGCCTCCTCTTATTCTCTTCTTTTTCCTCGATTGAACAACTAACAATTTCTGCCGATCTGATTTTTATTTCTCGATTTACAATCATGCTACTTAAACATAAAGGAAATGTCAGTTGAATTTCTTCATGCTATGTAGGTGTTGCCTTAAAACTTAAAAAGAGCAAGGGCAGCAATGGAAATTTTTTTATGATTGAATTTTAGCAGTCTCCCAGACAATGTTCAACTACTGCATGTAAGCTATGACATTTCTAACCTTCTAACCCACTTTCGATGGTCCGCAGAAATTGGTTTCTCAACGTATCGCGCTGCGATTTACTACACAGGTGCTACCATATGTGGAAGCATGGAGTGAAAATATCACCAAATGAGCTTACCTCGCTCAGAAAAAGAAAGAAAAAAAAAAGCCTCGTTTGTGCTATCTGCTGCGGCATTTGGAGACAATATCATGACCGGGGTTGCCTAGAATTGTTATGTGCTGCCGACAGATGGCACAGTGTGAGACACGAGAATAATGCGCAGCGCCTCAGCCAATTATCTCTACCAAAAATAGGGAGCCATGAGAGATTTAAATCCCTTTTTCTTATTAAGTTCAAGGTGCGGTGCCACGATTTTCGGACTTTGGCCAATTAACTGCGGAAATTAATCTGCGTCACCTATGGAACGAAACATAGAAAACCGCATTTTCTTCCGAGCGCTAGTTCTTATTTTAAAAAAATGAAACAAATCGAAGGTCGAAGTGCCTCTCAACTCTCCACGCCGACTTTCGAGTGACGTATACTCTGGGGGTTCACGTGGTTCCCCCTTGGGCTCTCTCTTCAGAGACCCCAGCCGCTTCCTCCGCGAATGTCGACTTTCAAAGGATTCGCCTCGTCGAAGGTCGCGGCGAGCGATGGATTCAAAGGACGGTTCGCTACGGGGCTGTCGGCGAGTGTAGCAGCGGAGGGGGAGAGTTTTTGTTGACTTCCGCGTACCCCCAGGCACGCCGTCATTTTAGTTCCCGTAGCCGCCACAGGCGGCTGCAGATCGGCGAATAATTTGTTTTTTGCTTTTTGATTACGCAGCAGAATAGCAGTTTTTCGGGGAAAGGTGACATGTTTTTGGTCACTTCGGCTTGTATAAACAATATAAAAAATGCAAACTGGCAATCCTTTCAACATTAAAACCGTTGCATTGCTCCTTTAATGAATAAAGTATCACACAATTAGAATTTAACATTAAAGAGACACACGCCGGCATTGTGAAAAGTTTTAGAAGATTGTCTGCTAAGCTTGGCACCGGCACGCTCAACACTTCCGACCTTTGTCAGCAGGAGCTTCTGCTATGTAGGCGAGCCGGTCATGACGTAATCTGCGAACGCCGCGGCAGATAGTCCGAAAAAGGATTTTCCCTAATATTTTCACCCTATTGTTCCACCACTTGGCTACACCTCCGTAGTAAATAGCAGTGCGATACATTAAGAAATGAACTTTTGCGGGCCGTCTAAAGTGCCTTAGAAGCGTTAACTTACATGCTGTATATAATATTCAAAGCGCAAGTTCATCTGCTCCTTTTGCAGGGGTTGTGGTGACAACAGAATGCCAAGCTCCGATTGGCTCTGATTGAAGAATAGTGGGTAGACCTCAAAGCAAGCTGCCTTGAGGTCTACCCACTATTCTTCAATCAGAGCCAATCAGAGCTCGGCGTTCTCAACAGACCGCAACCCCAGCAAAAGAAGCAGACGAACTTGCACTCCACGTAGGTTCGCAACATTATCTAGGAGCCAAAAATTATAGAAATATTCATCGCCCATCGTGATGCCATCCTCCGTTCCTCTCAGATGGTGACAAGCATGCACACGCATTACCATGGACACCAGAAACCTAAAATGGAAAAAAGAGAATGCTACTAAAAGAAAAAACAGAAAACCAATATATACCTATATATACATATATATATATATAATATATACCCAGGATTTATGCCTGGGGTTGGGGGGGGGGGGGGGGGGGAGGGAAGGGGGAGGGGGGGGGGGGGGGGGGGGAAAGGGGAGGGGAGGGGTTAGGAAAGCTATGCAAATTTTTTTTATTTATTTCTCCCCGAGCTGTAGCTTGCGATTAAACATCAAGCATCAAGCGTCAAACATCGAGAAGACACCCTTTTTGTTCTACCCGATTATAGCCACCCCCGCTTTGTGCAACTTCAATGGGCCACTACCCTTTCTAGCTGGAAAAAACTGCCTTTTCAAAACGGATTGTTTTTTTTATTTGTTGCCAAAGTTTGAGACGAACGACACTCCAGGGGCCCTAATCTGGACATTTGGCGAGAAAGCCGGCGAGAAATCTGGCATCCGTGATTGGCCGACGCCGCGCTTGACCTTGGCGCCAGCCAATCATAGCCGCCAGATTTCTCGCCAACTTTTCCGCCAAGTGTCCAGATTAGGGCCCCAGATGTGTCTACGAGCCAGTCTCCGAGCTTGCCTTTGACGAAAGAAGAGCTACTATTACTATGTTTGCCGGGTGGTCTTTTGCTTTCAAAGCAACGTCCAATTCACAGGTGGCATCTTTGTTGCAGGATAGCCCGACTGCATGAAGCTGGATCTCTCATTATACCCACACACGTCCTAAAAGTCCCCACTTTTTACGACTTCTAAAGTGCATGCCGGTTTGCGACGCGAACATGCACTGTGGACACAGTGACACACAATTTATTTAAGTTAAGGGAGCTAGCAGCGGTGAAACTGCCCCCCCTCTTTCTCAGGGCCTTGCATTCAAATCTACAAGACAGTCCAAGGCAGCCCAAGCAAATCATTATATTTTTTTTAGCAGCAGCAATGTTTATATAGGTTTGTTCGAAAGGGTTAGGGGAGAGACCACAGTGGGGGAGACCCAAATGCTGAAAGCATGTGCATGTATTTGCACGGTTCGGAATGTGTGTACTGAATGCTGAGCAGTGCCAGTGGCGTGGCATTAATTTTTAAAACAAAGAGAGAGAGAAAAAAAAAAAAAATTTCGTCGTCCCTTTTTTTTTGTATTCTTATTTTGTTGTCGGCCACCCGGCGCCATACTCTCGCTTCTCCCCACTAACATGCACACATGTGCCTCTGCAGAATGTGCACCCTCGAAGGAGTACACCATCTGTACGAACAAGTGGGTGCATCCACAATATGGGTGATGAGGTTCTCCGTAGGGCTGCTTTCCCTTAACAATTTCTCGCAGACCATCGCAAAGGCGGTGGTATTTTTTTACACATTTTTTCGGTTGTACACGGCGGGTGTGGCCGATTTAGAACTTTGCCGATCTTTTGTTACAAGTTTGATCCTGCCGCAACATTTTCCTTCCTTTTCAACATTGGCACATGGTTTTGTTCACTGTTGCTTGCCATTTTCATTTTTCTGTCTTTTTCAGTACGGTTGAAAAAAAAAAAAATATCTATCCGGTATTTTTTTGTATCTTTTTTTTTTACCGAGTTGCTTATAGTTGGTGGCAGGTTAAGAGTGAGGTGCAAGCTCCTCCCACCTATTTCCACTTCAGCAGAGCGAACGCTGGAGAGGAGGTCGCCTCCTCTCCAGAACTCTGCCAAACGGGGGAGAGGTGGGAGGAGCTTCCACTACACCTGACACCGACTATGGGCCTGCAGATTTGTCTGACTAATAATAGCACCAAAAAAAATTAAACAATATGCTTACTACATTGACTATCAGTACCGTAGTCAATATGTGTAGCAGTGGCGAGCGAGCTGTCATAGCAAAAATAGAGCGGGCCTCAGCGGGCGCGTGGAAATTGGTGTCGTGGGCTGGGCCGGGCTTCCAAATATCGCCCCGTGCAAGCCTCTAGTTGTCGGTCTCTTTGAAACAGCTAGCGTCTGATAGCTTTATGCGGACCGCCAAATCGCTTTGGTGGTCCCCGCACCTGGCGATAGCTTTCGCTCTCCCCTCGATGGATTTAAACAATTGAAATCCTCATCAATTATGTATGTGCTCGTGCAGTCAAACACAGCATTTCTGCCTGCCTCTGTGGAGAAGGAATACATGCAAGCTGTAGATGGCTCCCGACGAAAAATAAGAATGGAGAAGAGAGCTGACTTTTATCAGAAGATATTCGAAACCTAGAACTTTGAGACTCCTTATTGAGTAAGAACTTCTTTCTCAACAATGTTTTAAATTATTAAATAAAAGAAAATTACTTGGCACTTTCACCGCAGCTGCTTATTTGTCCCCGCAACACTTATTAAAGTAACATTTTAAAGACCTCATTCACTTGTTTCAGAATAGCAGGTCTCAAATGTTTATCCATTAGATAAACATTTATTGAATCAAAATGAAGCAAGCACACGAAATATACAAGAAGAATCTGAAGGCGGCCAGGCTCTTAAGTTGAGCGCCAAATCAACTTTCTAAACATATTTCGGTGTAAATAGGTACACAAGTATAAGGTGGTGTATTTGTCTAGTAAAAGTATGGAATGCTTGGTGCATTTAGTAAAGGAGTATAGAAACAAAAATCTACATTTTGTATACTTCAATCGTGTGTAAACAACAAATGATTTTTGGGTCACTACCGTTTCTTTTGCAAAACAGAAGAGGATATCTAAACAAATTTTGCTTGCTTCCTATTACACCTTTTCTGCATTCTTCAAAAATGCCACAATGGCCCAATATGCCAGTTGATGATTTTGCACGAAAAGGCTCAGCATGGATTCATTCATAGAAAAAAAACAGTCTTCAGTTTTTTGTTTTCTTTCTTCTTGAGGGAGCTTATATTTTCATTCAATGAACTCACCCTGCTGCACTTTATTTTTACTGCGATTGTGGGATCTTCTTTTTTTCTACTTTGCACTTTGGACCAGTTGTTTCAGGACCATTTTTTTCTACACCCGCTTTCAGTGCTACAGAACAAAGTACTATGAATATATGCTGACTAGCTATAATGAGGTATAGCATGTTCTCACAAGTGCCTAACACTCCAATGATGGTAGCAAGTGAAGTGAGCAGACTGAATTTTGAAAAGGTTCCAACCCGTCAGGCAGAAATGTTTTTTTTTTTTCTCTTGCCCTACCAACCTTCAAAGTCAAGCTTATAAAAAAAAAAAAAAAAAGTTTGGGCACCTTAACATTTTCACTTCGACAGAATAACAAAACTAACAACGGGATGTCGGCTTTAGCTGACGCGCCATTGCACTGGCCTGTACGGATGACCATTCGAGCAGACAAGCTTGCAAGCCCTATGGCTAGACCTCGAAAAGTTTGTTGAGGATTCGCAGAAGGCGTCTTTTAGTTACGGCATGCTGAGGAGGCTCGCTGTAGACAGAGTACAGATCTGGCACGGGAGTGGAGTTGAGAGCAGAAACGAAAATGGCGTGAAAATCCTCAGGATTGTACTTGGAAGGCTGTAGAGAGGATACGACACCACAATGATAGCGAATTATGCGAGCACCGAGCTGCTGCCACTACGACACATTACGTGATAGCGTAAATGTGCTAGGATTTTTTTCCTTCCGTCGAAATCCGAGTTGTTTTTGAAGTTCCAATATGCTGCTTGCCCTTCCATCTGCTGCTCAGATATTTTGCATTTGTAAATATAATTTATAATCCCCATAGAATACAAATTTTGATAATATTTTTACGTGCATGTTTATACATGTTCCTAGGTCAGCTTTTGCAAATATTAGGAAGGAGGAGGGTCCCTTTTACTTTCCCTGTGACATGCCTCCGAAGTCTTATGGTAAGCCTTGGCCATGACCAGGAGCACATCCGGCAGAATGATGTACAAATTCGTGCAAGCATGCATGGAACACCCTGAAGCCCCTGACTAACAAAGACATTGCACCTTCCACTTTCATTTATTTATTTTTTTGTGTTTTTAAAGGACAGTGCATTGCTGCCCAGGCCACTGAGCTGTTGGCAGGCACTAAAATGAATAAATCAATCTATCAACATATCTAAAAAGCAAACAGTTTCACTCTCGGACTGTCTTCCGTATTTTCGATTGCATTTTGAGCGAGCGAATGGTCCCTGCAGGGCCTGGTTGCCCTGGTGACCGGCGGGGCTTCTGGCCTGGGCAAGGCGACTGCCGCCAGGCTGGTCCGCCAGGGGGCCCGGGTGGCCATCTTTGACCTGCCCACCTCCAAGGGGGAGAGCGTGGCCAAGGAGATTGGCGACGGATGCATCTTCACTCCCGGCAATGTAGGTTGTCTTTCGAACCCCCTTTTTTCCACGGATGATCGAATGCCACGCTAGTCGCTTGACGGAGTGAGGACGGCAGGGAGGTTCTTCGGTTATCCCGCCTCCGGCGCAAACTTCTCGCCTTCGATAATAACGCTTTGGCTTCTCGTGAGCCTTGCATGTGCAGCCAGAGCACGGTGACAGGCAACAGGGCATATGCCGGGGGCAGGTGTTCAAAAGAGGCGCCCTTCGGTTTTCACCTTGTCAGTGACTATGCCTTTGAGACCCTTCGGAGGAGAATGCCCTTCAATATTGTTCGAGATTATTATGTTTCGGAGCTTTTGCTCGTACGTTATCCCGTGGATTTCGTTTTTGACGCAGAATGTACATAGGGCTATGAGATTTCGTTGGAAAAATCCCCAAAAAGATGTGAAAGTTTAACATACGATTTCCCCACTAAGTTTAGTTTAAAAATTGACCTGGCATATAAAGGGGTGTCCAAACAGGATACTACAAAACGCACAACTCCGACAAATCATGCAATGCTCCGCTTCCGGCCGTTTTTCTTTGCCGGGGAAAACTTCCTCCCGTGAAATCTCCCCGTCGCTTCCTCCACGGCGGCCTTGCTGTGCTCATCACGTGGGTGCAGAGAGCCTCTCACACGCTCTGTTGGCTGTCGGTCAATCGCTCAAGGCCTCCACCATTTTTCAGGTCTCGAAAACGGGAAAGAGAATGACACGAAGGTGTCCTTCCCTTTCCCTGTGGGAAGCGAAACGCGTACGCTTCAACGCAGGAATGTGAGTGGCTCTCCGCACCCACGTGATGAGCAGAGCAAGGCTGCCGTGGAGGAAGTGAGGGGGAGATTTCCCCCCGGCAAAAAGAACGGCCGGAAGCAGAGCGCCGAACAATTTTGTCGAGTCATGTGGCCTGACGATCTTTGTAGTGTCCTGTTTGGACACCCCTTTACTGTGCGGCAGTTTAAGTCTAACCGCTAAATTTGGAGGGGAATGCTCCCTGACAAAATATTTAGCTGATGGTGGTCGCACGGTGTCGCTTGGAGACCTGTGACTGGACCGGGGTTCTGCTCACTACCGAGACAAGAAGTTGTTGTAATACCACAGAGGCCATTTTGCGCTATTACGAAGTTGGCTAGATGTCGCGGGGCACGAGCATCGCCCAGCTACCAGATCTTGCAGCACAGTAGATGGCTCTGCATGCGCATTGTTCTTTCCAAGCGACGTGCGAGAGTTTAAACCCTTTGTTTTGGTACCTTTGAGTGCAATATATTTACAAAGTGTTTGTTCTTAGTTCACAAATGTCTTCGCTGCACATTTATCAGGCTCAGCGGACGGGTGGGGAAATAACCCCTACAATCGGTAGGGTAATCGCGTAAAAGCTACCTTGACAAGGGGCCAGAATATGTGGGACAGTCACCCGTGGTAGTAACCGAAGGATTCAGCGGTAGTCTCCCCCAATCGGGACGCCAAGCCTACTCCCACACTCCGCAGCTTCCTCTTGAGATCACCAAGCGTCAACCGCACCGGCCATGGCTTCTCAAAGAAAAAGGGAAGAGCACATACCACAATAGGACCAGGTTCAACGGTGTTTATTAGAACACCAAGACGCACTGTCCCCAGACCTCCACGCCGACGAGATCAGATACGAAGGCTCACCTTGTCTCACCCAGGTTCCCGGATGAGTGGGGGTTTGGGACAGTCTGTCTTCGTGTTCTAGCAAACACCGTTGAACCTGGTCCTGTTGTAGTATGTGCTTTTCCTTTATTTTGAAAAGCAATTATCGGTGTGGCTGACCTCTGAACCTGCCTGTTGCGGCGTTCTCGAGAGAAAGCTGCAATGTGTGGGAGAAAACTTGGCGTCCCCCGATTGGGAGACTGCCTCCGGTTACTACCTCCAGTGACCATCCCACAAAAATGAACCAACTAGGTTAAATGGTGCTGTTTTTGTGTCCAACGTAATTGCTGGCTGACCTGCACTAAGAACTTCGTAAGGATGGAGAGGCCCCATCAGGCTTTATTTACGGTCTTTCACTTATGCCTCCCATCCTGATCTGTCCCCCAAAATAAAAAGAAAATATATAAAAAATAAATTTAAAAAAGTTGACTAAATTTTGTTTATTGCAGAATAACAAATTGGTTGAGTTTGTTGTAACTATGTACAGATTTATTGTCTATCTTTCATGTGTACAGACAAAGATAAAGCTGCCACGAAATTCCCAGTCTATGCTGCCTCTATATAACGTCAGCAGTCAGTCTTTACATCCATTCAAGCTGTAACTGCTTTTTGATTTGTAGAATATTTAGTTATATTAGGTGGGTGTCCTCTTTGGTACATGTACCGTTTATAATTTTTGCCGAAATAGCTTCTGCAGAGATAAGCATATGATACTAATTTAAACAACACTTCTCTTCTATCGGTTGACCAGAATATTTTTGCAAGTGAAACTGCTTAGCAGAACCAGAATCTTTGTAAAGCCCCCATGCACCTTTGGCTTATTCACTAAAAATTGTGTCAATCAAGAAAACAACAAACGAGTGCATCGATGAACAAAAAATAAGGGTGGAAAGGAGCTGGTGGAAATTGAATATTCATGTGCAAATAGTGAATTTTGAGTTCGAAGCGAATCGTGGTTTTGACCAAATATTTTCTAATCGAATATCAAATAGTTCCTCCGAGCCTTTCACTACCGTGCACCTTGCTTAAACAAACTCAGCTGATCTTGTGAAGGTTTGTTCCCAACCTTCCACATGTCCACTTCTAATAAGCAGCTCAGTTAACTTTAATACAGCTATATTTATCAATGGTGGCATGTAAATGACAAAACTGTCACAGCTATCCTAACCGAGGGGACTTATAAAGCTGATTGCTATGTGCAAATATCTCTTCAATTTCAAATTTGACGAAAAAAAAGAAGAAAAAAAACAACTAAGCAAGCATGAATGATGAGCACGGGTTGTCCAGATATAGCTGCCTCTATTTCAGCATAATCACGGCGGCCTAGCCCTGTTCAGTGCGCCTCTCACCGAGCACCTGTCCGCTGTGGGGAAGCAATACCCAGGGGGCCTGCGAGCTCCGCCGCGGCTATTGCTTCCCCGCAGTGCACAGTTGCTCGGTGAGAAGCACACTCAAAAGAGCAAAGTCGATGCAATTTGCAATCAACACTTAGAAAAGTATGAATATCGCAGTTCCTCTTGAAGTGAATTTTGAATAGCGTATTATTCGAAACTACTATTCGAAAATTCAAATGTTCGCACAACACTCAAATTGAATATAATCACAAAGAATTCCACGAGTGTGGCCAAAGGACAACACAAACACAGTCTCAAACAAGTGTATCAAATGTGATCTTGGCTCGTAGAAAAAGGATGAAGATCATCAGCCACAAATTTGCCACATAGAGTGCTGGTTTGTTCTTTGTTAGGACAAAATATACTAAATGCCAAGATTCACGTTCCGTGAGTGGTGGTAGAGCTTAAAAGGATGCTGCTCAACCACAGGTCACCTCGGAGGACGATGTCAAGAAGGCCCTGTCCACAGTCCAACAGAAGTACGAGAAACTAGACGTGACAGTCAACTGTGCAGGCATCGGGGTGGCTTTCAAGGTGTACAACTTCAACAAGAACTTGCCCCATTCCCTGGAGGACTTCACCAAGGTCATCATGGTAAGATGAGCGATGCACGACAGGCACAAATGAGGAGCTGTAGTAGAAAAGGAAGGGCAGGACAAAGGGTCGATTGCGCTCTCCAGCGTCCTGCGATCAAGAATTTTTTGTTTTCAGTTTTTCCGATGTTGTAGGTTCTACTGAGGCAAAACAAAAAGAAAAGGAATGGTTAAGTTGCTTTATATAGTGTGGATGTGTTTAGATTAGTTCCCCTATTTTTTGTTGGAATAATAATAATTTAATATTATTAATACTGTTATTATTATTATAACTATTATTTTGCATTGCATTTAATTCTTGCGTTGAGCACAGCCATAAAAAGTGATTTTATTTTTTGAAGCAATTCCTCTCGACTGCCATTACGGCAGTGTTAATTGGAATGCAAACAGGTGTACGCTGGGGCGGATGTAATGGGAGCAAAAAGGACAAGTTGTTTGTCGCTGCGGCCTGCCTCGCTTGGGCGTACTGAACAGCCTCATTTTATTGTACGTCATTGGGACTGTGGTGCAGCTGTAAATAGTGACCACCTGGGAATGAGAGTTCTTGTTTACCGTGCCACAAAGCATATTTTTCCGCCATTGGAAATACATGTTGCAAAACAGATTTTAAATCGCAGAGGGTTGTTTCCTTTAAAAAATTAAGCCCTTGTGCGTCACATTAAAAAAAACAAAAAAAAATAGGCACAAATTTATATTTTGCGCAGTGAACGCTACGAGCCATTCCAGCCAATCCAACGCCAGGAACATATCATGCGACTTAGTGCCCTGCGCGTCCCTACACCCCTCCCAGAGTCACGTGATTCTCGCAGCACTGTCTTTGATGGCTCGTAGCATTGCCTGCGGTCCATCACTCGTCCACACCAGACACGTACAGCCTCCAGATTTTTTAACTATATCACGCGGACGTGAGTAGGCTGGTAGATCAGCACCTTATCGCGGCATGAAAGAGCAGCTCAGCGAGACTACGCGCATGTGGCAGAAGGCACCCGCCTAGCCTCGCTGTTTCACGGCACTGTAAGGCGCTAATCTACCGGCTGGTTGATGCTCGAACAATATTGTTAAAAAATCTGGAGGCTATACACATTACTGAAATAAAGTAACTAAATACCGTTACTCATTACTCACCTAAAAAGTAACTATTGCAAAATACTGTGGGAGCACCCACCCTCGCTGAAAACAGGGTTAATCTTGACATGGGCGCTTGGCCGGTCAAATCTGGCACTTAATGTATGAGTTGCAGAATTCCCAAGTTTGGGAAGGGTTAACAGTGGGCGCTTGAACGAAGTGGGCGCTTGCGCGGTATTTCACGGCAAGTACATTACTCGTTAGTGCGATACAGAAAGAACGCATTTTTCTCGGCTTGAAAGTAACCCGTTGCTTTTTTCGTTACTCCGAACGTGTCGTCCTTAAGCGGTAGCCGCCTCCAGTACTTGTCGTCAATAACAATGCCTCACTTTTTAATGCATTTGTTCGTTCCTTGTGGACATCTTTTCACAATCTACTCAACGTTTTCTCGTCATGCAAATTACAGGCGCGATCTGGGACGAGAACTAGGTCGGGTGCTTGTGTCGTACACGTTCCCCGGAAGTAACTGCAAATACCGTTGCTCATTACTTCATCAAAGAGTTAAGAAAACGCGTTAGTTGTTTTCTTAAAAATAACTATCGTAAAATCCAGAGCAAGCGCCCACTTAAAATTCTGAGCAAATGCTCGGTATTTTACGGTAGGTACAAATAATGCCTTACATACAAGTCTGGTTCACACATATATCAGAGTATTACATCAACACTAGGGGCAGCGCAGATGCAGTGTCAGTTGGAATGTTTTTATCACTTTAAAAGTATACTCGCATGCGGTGCCGGTGACCAAGAAACTTATTTTTTGCGGTGCAATCTCAAGGATGGAGGCGAGCGTTTTGTGTCAACCTCTCTCCCCCAAAACTTGGTGAACTAGCCGAGAGGTCGCAGTTTTGGCATAGTTCCCCGAGCAACGATATTTGAATGTAGCTCGTAGATTGGACTTGAGCATTTTGTAAGCACTTGTTTTGGGCTCATGATAATCAAAAGCTGCACGGGTAACTCGGGTAGTGGCTCGTGTCCAATCGCTGCAACGACGACAATCCAAACTGTTAGTGTCTGGAACTTGAGCGTGTCCCATGTTTTTTTTAACCCCATCGCGTGGCTACGATAAACATTGGCGGCATATAATCAACTCTAGATCATGTGCCCGCTTCTTTTGGCTGCGACTTGAAGGGGTGAACGGTGCTAGTTTTAAAGTGCAGCTCTTAGGCACCAGTTTCCAGGTTGAGCGGCGTCGCCGTCAGCGTAACCACGCGTGTTGCATTATGGGACGTTTCCCCACTAACTTTAGCGGGAAAATTGATGTCACGTGACCCCAACACCAATTCAGTTTCCCCACTAAATTTATCAGGGAAAATGACGTCACGACTTCGTGTCACGCCACCCACGAACAAGTTCAGCGGCAGGAGGAAAGGAGGAGAGGGGAGGGTACAAAGTTGGAGGAGGGGCATACTGTCACCTCCTCCTCCTCCTAAAGAACTGCTCTCTAGTTTCGCATTACAAAGATTTGTAAATGCATTTAGTTTTTTCTTCTATTTTTTCTGAGACTTCTATTGCAGGGGAGAAAAGTAACATGTTCTACAGATTATAAACGTTGGGGGAATCATTCGAAACGGTATTTGCGGAAAGTACAAAAATTGTTGCACCATCCCTTCAAGGTGAAACAGTGTATACAGGATTGTTAATCCCTCACCAAGTCGTGTTTTTCCTTTATGGAACGGACAACAAAATTTAGTTTACGGGCAATTTACATAAAAATAAGACAAAAACATTTAGAATGCTTGCACGATCTGCATCGTTTTCGTCACATTATTAGTAGACAAGGGGTTGAAGAGTGGAACATCGAACCTTTCGGAACCCCGCAGACATCGACCAAGAAGATCTACAGGGTCGTTCATTTCGTTGGACGTTGTTTTACTTGCATAACCCCACCCAAACCCCGGCAGGTGAACACTGTGGGCACTTTCAACGTGCTGCGGCTGGCCGTGGGACTCATTGGGCAGAATGCCCCGGGACCGGATGGCCGGCGTGGCGTGGTGGTGAACACAGCGAGCGTGGCGGCCTTCGAGGGCCAGATAGGGCAGGTGGCCTACAGCGCCTCCAAAGGCGGCATCGTGGGCATGACGGTGCCCCTGGCCAGGGACCTGGCCCCGCAGGGCATCCGGGTCTGCACCATCGCACCAGGTGAGGCGGCATGGTGCCCAAACCGCATCCTCGAAGGCGGTCCCTCGATTTCTGCCCATCGTTGTCGTAAAAGTATTGTGCCGTTGCCTGCCGCAATCTTGGCGGTGGCATGGCGCCGGAGGTGCATGCGATGCTTGTTCTGCTGCGGGTCGCTCTGCAGCCGGACAACCGACGGAAACCAAAGCAGACACGAACTGGGACGTCACAGCGACGGGGACCCTCGGCTTTTTGGTGGGCATTCCTAAAACGATGGAAATAGGAAGCTTCTGGAGGCGACACGACGCCATTAGAGGTGAAGCCAGAAGTGTGAAGGTACACGCCCCCAACGGTGACCAAATTCACTGCTGTTTTGGTCACCCTCGGCTTCCTAACTCCATGCCTGAAACCAGTTGCCAGGAGCGCGACATCAGACGGTACAACACGTCGGCTCCTGTGACGAGATTGGTTGCTATCCCCTCCTTCGACGCATGGGCAGGGTAAGGATAGATGGCGAATGCACCCGTCAAAGACGCATTCCAGACACTGTAGTGGCGCCGCTGGCCATGGAGGTTTGCTCTACAAAGGGTCAAACACGCCAGAGACGGTAGGAAAACATGGCAGCTGTCTTTTGATCTATCGATGAAACCGTCACATGCAGAATTTCATCTCGTGCGAAACGCGGCCATACTCACGTTCGGTATTTGATGCGTGCAAATGTGCATATTTGATTGGTGAAGTAAATGGCAGGTGGGAGACTACCTCTTCTACCTTCGTGCTAAGCTATGCAAATAATCTTTTTCATTAAAAGCGACATAAAACAACACTTTAAACTGGGTGCTTATTCAATGCAACAAACTTTGGGTGATTCTTTGACTGTCATAGAAAGCCCATAAACAAGGCGACGTGCTTGTGCACGTGGCAGGAGAAATGGTGAGAGGACCTCTGAAGCACAAACCACGTGCTAGAAAATGTAATTGCATTTCACTTGGCGGTGTATACCTCCAGAACACCTCTTAGTTATTGGACACATTCAGTTTTGGAGCATTCATAAAACAGGTAGAAAACACCAAAAGACTATGTGAAGCTTGCTGCGTGCATCCGTGCAAAGTGGTGAAGCTTGCCGTGCACACCGGTGCAAGGTGAAGCTCACTGCACACACCGGTGAAGCTGCCCGTGTCGCTTTGACCAGCAAAGCTTGAATCTGCCTAGTTCAGGGTCATGCCTGCCCAAACAAGTGGGCCATCGCGTCTCGTCCGGCAGCAGGTTTTGGAATCAACTACCGACAAGGCAGACACAACAAATGGGAAATGTTCGTGAACGCAAGTCAGGAAAATGAACTGAGAACATAGCGACGAGGTTTTACCGTAAAGATAAAGTTTGTTGTGCATGAACTGAGCCCTAATACAAAAGGAACCGATTTACATTTACCGTACATCAACGCTCAGCCTCTCATCCCCACAACAGACTCAGACAAGAGCAGAAGCTGCCAAAGGATAGCCTTGTGGCATTTGCAATTTTTCGTCCACGTTTGTAAACTGAGAACGCCTCAGGAACGCACGCTACAGTCGCCGAAAGAATTAAAACAACGGGGCATCTCTTTCGAATGCCTGGCATGCACTCGCCGCCTTCCACGGTGCTTCGGCCGCTCGCGCACTTTGGAGGCTCACAAGACGCTGAAGCACCATTGAAGGCAGGAAGATCATGCCGGAGAGAGGGAAAATTGAAAGATCTCCCCGCCACTCTTGTCCTGCCAGCCGTCGAGCCAACAACGGCAGTCTCGCAATGTCGAACGCAGGCCTCTTCCACACCCCGCTGCTGGAAGCTCTTCCGGAGAAGGTGCGCACGTTCCTGGCGGAGACGATCCCCTTCCCCAAGCGCCTGGGGGACCCGGACGAATACGCGCACCTGGTGCAGTCCATCATCGAGAACCCGCTGCTCAACGGGGAAGTCATCCGACTGGACGGAGCCCTGCGCATGGTCAGCTAGCCATTTACGAGGACAGAGCCACGTTTACACGGTCAAATAAAGTGCCTACTTTTTATAGTACCCGAAGACGCGTCGAGTTATGTCGTGCCGACCGCTTTCGGAAGCTTGGCGCCAATCCAGGCTTTCGCAGGACGGGAGATCTCGAAGTATCCGACGGGCCTTTCATGCATATAGACGCCACCGAGCGGCAGACATTTTAACTTCGTTTCCAGGGGACTTGTCATCGTCCCCGGCTTGTTCAAAACAGCATCCATGACAAAAAGCCCTGCCAAGCTACACTTCAAATCAACTTGGGCAAGAGCTTAGTCAAAGGTTCGAACACGCCAACTAAAAGTGCAAAGGCACGAAGCATTCACTGCACACATTTGTTTAGCTAGTGATTACACGCAAAGCTGACGAATGCGGTGACCTTGTGCTTTGGACACTGGTCAATTGGTCTCACCGACTCGTAGTGTTGGCCGCGCTCAGATTCGGGGTGAAACAAACCCCGGCACTTGAGCGGTGTGGCACCTGAACGTCGCCTCTCGCGTGCTGGCACACTCTAGCCTGAAGCCTGCTCTTTCACCTGTTACGATTTCCTCTGAAGTATGATGCATGTTCTTAAAATGAGATGGAGAAAGGGGAGGAGGGGGGGAACACTTGCACACTCGCAGAACTCTTCTCGTACACAGTTTTAGAATTCAAAGCCCCGATTGATATAAATGACTTCTACATAAAGAAAACAAGGAACACGAAAAGCACCTAGGATTTCCCCACCCACAAAGGATACCTTCTAGTAAATTATTGCAGAAAAAAAAGTCCTAATATGATATTTGTAACGAAACTTCCAAGTTTCAAGCCAATAGACAAAACAGGCAGTCCATATACAAAAGTTCCTTTGGTACAGCCATACAAGAAGGTTGTATGAATGAGGCAATGCCATATTCAATTACAGGCTTGTTTTCACGTATACTGAGGATTTGGTGTACTCTTGACAAACTAAGGATTGAGGTCCGAATCATGTATTTGAAAAGCAGACGAGAATTTCATGGCAATGAACGCTTGACAAACGAGACGCCACTTCTAAAAACAGAATTAATTTTTATTCAATTATTCCATGCGAGACAATCGGAAAGTGAGGCTGATATGCGAGGAAGTAGAAAACACCAAAGCACGCAAATTTTCCTCTTGTTAGGTGGCCTGTGTTACCACACCCTTACATTGTGGAAATTAACTTCTGAATCTGTTCCAGCTTCAGAAATTCATGCTCATAATGCAAGGATGTAGCAATGACAAAAAAACTTTGAAACGAAAAGATGCCGCTAATAACCTCAGTTAACAAAAAATTAATGAGGATTTTGAGCTGTGCTGGTAAACTACTTAAAAAATGATTGCACACTTTTCTGTTCCAGGTAGCTAAAGCGAGCGACATAAGTGGGCAGCGGCAACATTCTACAGAAAGCGAAAGAGGTCAACAACATTAAACAAAAGAAAAAAAATCTACATCTTAAAGGAACAGCCACAGCTACTCAGTTTGCCTAAACTAAACCGGGTGAAGGGGCCACCTTAGGTAAAAACCACAAACAACAAACCTAAACTAAAAAAAAAAAAAAAAAAGCAAGGCTTGTTACAAAAGTGGTGGATTGTCTCCTCCGTGGTCTTCCGTCTGCACCCAAATTAGACAGATGACCGATCACGCACTGCTTGCCAGCAAACCAAGCCTTTGAGGGAAAAAAAAAACAAAACAGGCACGAGGTCAGTCTTCCAGGACGGACGGAACCGGCATGGCGGAATCGCTGCCCTTGAAGTATTCTAGGTTAGCGTAGATGAGCACGTTCACGGTGATCACCGCCAGCACGATGAGCACCTTGACTGCCATTGACATGCGCCGCTGCTTGCCAACAGCCGGTGTGGTGGCCGCACTGTGGCCCGCCATGTCCTCTCCACGTGTTCCCCTACAGAAGAAATTTAGGCTTATTTACGAGCTTCAATGCCACACTTTGCTTCAGCAGTGGAAAAAGATTACTCAAACGCTCTAAGTATTCCATTAATCGCTAAGCTGACAGTGCAGTGGAAGCTACATCCTAACTGGACCAGTCATTATGTCTCGTTCATACCCATGCACAGAGAGCGTGGTCAGGTAATGAAGGGGGGCGGTCGATTGGTTTGGCAAATGCGTAGCTCCCACCACACAGTCACCTTAGGGGTGAATGGAGGAGAGGTGTGCAAAATATTCAAACCTTCGAATAACTTGTAAATAGTGTTTGACGTTCGATTCGATTCACAGCACATACCTTTAGTGTTCCAAGTATCTGAAGTGTTCAAATATTCAAAAAATTTTCAACGTCTGCGATTCTCTACTGGAGACAGTGCAATACCGGGCCAATCCGTGGCAAAGTTGAAGCAAGCTTCAAACCCCACATTGTAGAAACATTAATACAATACTTTGAATCCAAATAGGACTTGTATTAGATATTAAGCTTAAAAGAACATTTCGACTAGTATTTCAAATAAATAATGTAGTCATTGCTTCACTTGCCAAGTCCCATTAGTATGTTTTACCATAGCCTCCTCTATACTGACAAATCCTGGCAGATCGCCACGAGACGCGGCCGCCGAAAGTGAAAAGGTAGAGCGAGAGACACGAGGCATGCAACGGCTGCCCCGCTGCGGCGAGACGCCGAAACCCACTTGTCCTGAGCGATGGAATGTCCACTCGTGCTTCTTGTGTTTCACGGGCTACCCCTTCTTTTCTCCTCGGGTTGAAAACCACGTTTGGAGTCCTCGCTGCTGCAAAAGCTGTGCGCTGAATACCAGACTCCCCGACAAATGCTCCATGCTACCAGATTTTCGCGCTTCAAATCTGCGACCGGGCACTCTATGGCTCAGTCATCGAACTGCCAGACTTTGCGAGTATAGAGGAGGCTATGGTTTTACCCAACTCTTTATCAAGGCCCTTTCTTTTTTCTTTTAATGCAGATATGGTTTTTAAAGTAAATTTCTGGAATTGATTTCTTAAACGCATCAATGCAAATTAAATGTAAAAAACTTTTATTTAAAAATATTCCAATTCGATTGTAATCAAATTTTTATACAGTAATACCTCAATAACTCGAACACGGCTATCTCGAAATAGTGGATAAGTCGTAAAATTTCCTTGTCATGGAATGAGCTCCCATAGGCACGATGCATTTTGTCCTTGTTTATCTCCAAAGGTTTTCAGGACGGACTTCGGATATCTCGAACTGTTGTCGGCAAAAATCGCAAAAAAAACCCGCAATAAACAACAAAAACTGCTAAAAAAAAAAAAAAGCGGAAGCGAGAAAAAAAAAAGTAAAATAAGATAACCCTGAGTGCGGTGGTGCACGGAGACGCGGAGAGATGTGTGACTCAAAAATGTTTGTCTTTTTTTTAACGATTCCCACTTACACAAGCCAATGGCAAGCCAGGATGCCTGGCGTTCTGTGCCCCCTTTCCCTCCAGCGTTTTGTTCCGCTCTGTCTTTCGTTTTCTCTTTGCTTCTGGGTTCTTCCGTTTCCCTTCCCGGTCCAGTCGTAGTCTCATCAGTCTCGTGTTTCGCAGAGGTGTCTCGTTCGTTTGGAGTGTTGGTGCTCTTTGTTGCTTGTCCGCCATTTTTTTCCGAGTGTTTCGATAGTCTCGTGGCGCCATACGAGCAAGGGTCAAGTGTTCAATTCGGTCGTCGGTTGTGAATTCTCTGACCTTGGCGTGTGACTCGATTGATCGTGATGATGGCGCAGCCCAAACAGTGCAGTTGATGTTGCCGTGATTGTTAGAAGTTTTATTTAGAACATAACGCGATCAGAGGTAAAAATTCTGGTACTTTGCTTATCTTGAAATTTCGCTTACCTCGAATTTTTTCACGGTTTTTATGACTTCGAGTTAACAAGGTATTACTGTACTTGTCTTTCATTTGCAATCAAAAGTTTTGGTCTTCGCACACCTTAATTTTGACACAACATTCAATGCAGAATGTGTTTAGGGGCTGGGTTTGCTGTCTGGAGTGTTACTAAAAAAAGTTTTGCAAAAGTTCTCCCAATGCCTAAAAAATAAAAAAAAATTGTAGAGCCCATTCGCTTCACGTGAACCTCGAGCATGATTCTTAGAGGACGACATCTAGGACAACCTCAAGTGCAATGCCTAGAGGACGACATCTAGGACGACCTTGAGGATGATGTCTAGGACGACCTAGAGGACGACCTCCCTGCTGTTGTGCAAGACGATTTCTAGGACGTCGTCTCGGACGACTTCAAGGGCGACCTCGAGGATGATGCCTAGAGGTGACAAGGGATCAGGATCTCATTATCTAATAATGCCAAGGAAGGCTGACTCACACAGGTTGCCCCTTTACTTTTATTTATTCTTACTTGCCATGACCAATGGGGAATTTTCTGTTGACATGTGAGGACGCATTTTTCCCCAGACCCTAGCCCATAACAGCTTCACTGTAAAAACATTGTCTTTTGCAGGAACCAAATCTCGGATCTCTTGCTCAGCAGTGTTGTGCTCTACCCTGTGCAAGCCAAGTGGCTCGGATTAGAGTCGCTGCTGCTGCAATGTACCAGTAATGTACTCATGTTGCTCCAAAACATTTGTCGCCCCAATGTCGAATGAGATGACGTGATTGTGCGAGATACAGTCACACGATCATTAGAGGTGTCACGTGATCCACCGGTTACATGATTGCGTGATGCAACATGGCGACTGAATAAGAAAAATTTGCAACTTACTTTTATTCATCGCGCAAGGTTAAGACGTGGAATACATTGCATATCTTGGCCTTTCACTAATTGGCGTACAGCAATACAGATAGAAGAGGTCCGAAAACGCTAAAAGTCAGAGTTCAATACACATCTGTAAATCTAAAAGTGCAAGAACTTCCGCTCGTATCCCAATACAGATACTGGAAGTACACTTCCCTACACTTTTCTGCACCGATGCGGGAGGTGCAGGTATATCGAGTGAAGCTACTGTCATTGGTAAAATGAGCAGTTTTATTATTATAGAGAAGTCGTCAGGTCTGTCAGCCCAGCAAGACGGCTTCAAGAGGTTTGCCAAATGCCGAGGTAACGACAGTCCCATTATGAACACTTCTCAGATTTGGATGTTTCCCTACAGTAGACAATATGGCTGCACACCACGAGTACTGTAATATCCCGAGAGATAGCCCACCTAAAATCGAAAGCAAATCGGGTGAAAACAAGGAGTGAACTAACTTTCGGTGTGCTATCAAAAAAGTTAAAAAAATGCTAGTTTTAGATTCTGTGATCTGCGAAACTTGTAATTGCAGGGAGGGGCGATGAACCAAAGACGACTGTCGTTTTCAGACAGCAATGTTCGCTCATCTCCCGCTGTGGATAAGCAACACCATTTCTGCCGAAATCACATTGGCCAGGGCCCCCCAATTACTAGAAATATACTATATTTCAGTAAGGTACGTTGTTGGGCTAGTTGGTTCATCTTAGTAAAACATATAAAATAGCGCAACAGAAACAAGGACAAGAAGTAAACAGGACAGGTGCTGTTTACTTCTTGTCCTTGTTTCTGTTGCGCTATTTTATATGTTTTACTATATTTCAATGTTTCTGGGAGGAAAAAAAAAAAAAAGCACATTGTGCCAAAAATAGGGGGCAGGTTATCTTTTTGGGGGGTGGGGCATCTCTCGGAATATTATGGTATGCAGTTTCGCACCCAGAGTTCATTTAGGTTATAATTATGCAGAAAACTAACACAGTGGCATCAGGCAAGCAGGGGCTACAGCTTGTTGCAACAATTGCCCTATCTATCTGAATTAGGCAAACACTTTTTCGAGCATTTGCTTAAAATTTGCTGTTGACTTATAATTGCGACTATAGAAGTTGACCTATAACAGCAAGCACGATTCCTGACCCCACTGAGCTAACCGAGACACTCCCGTCTTAACCACTTCCCCGAGCACGCCGGTGCGAAGTGGTTAAGCCTGATGCCAGCGGTGCAGCGCGAGTGCCATGGTGCAGAGACTCCTAGGGCCCTATGCTACACGGCATCCCCGTCCATGTAGCACAGGGCCCTAGTTGACCGCTCTTAAAGCACAGACAACGGCATGGTCGGTGCAACGGACGAGAGAGTTTAAAAGGGCACCGACCGGTCAAAATCATTTTACAGAGAAGCTGTTATGCACTAGGATCTGAAAAAAAAAAAAAAAAAAAAAAATTCGGCTGCAGATGTTGACAGAAAACTCCCCATTGGTCGTGGCAAGTATGAATAAAGTAAATTAAAAATAAGGGGCAAGCAGCTGAGTCAGCCTTTCTTGGCATTACAAGATAGTGAGGTCCTGGTCCCTTGTTATCTCTAGGCATCATCCTCGAGGACGTCCGCAAGTTGTCCTTGAGGTCGTCCCAGGCGTCATCCTTGAAGTCGTCCTCTAGGCGGCGTCCGAGACGTCGTCCTCTAGGCGGTGTCCTAGTCGTCGTCCTAAAAGTCACCCTCGAGATCATCCTCAAGGTCGTCATAGAAGTCGTCCTTGAGGTCATCCGAGAGGTCGTCTTAGAAGTTCCTCTAGGCATCGTACTAGACGTCATTTTCAAGGTCGTCCTAGACGTCATCCTCCTCGAGGTCGTCCTAGAAGTCGTCCTTGAGGTCATCCTCTAGGCATTGTCTTAGACGTAAAAATAACAGCTTCGCTGGTCCTCCATCTTCACGTAAAATAAAAAAGCTCTACAATTTTTTTTTTTTTATTATCCGAAACGATTGAAGACGATGCCTGAACAATACCCTCAAAATTCGGAACTTGGGAACTTGGTATTTGTGAAGTAAAAAAACAGTTTCCTGAAGCCAAATCTGAAGTTCCCACATGATCCATGCCAGTGCAGTGACGTCAAAGATTGAGTCGTCCTGCTACTCGAGTTTCTCTGACACCTCCGAACCATCCCAACCCGAAGTGTCGTGTCCGCTCGCATCCCGTGATCAAACGCTCTTCTCCGTGCTTGCCACCTATTGCTGCAAGCAGACGATGCTTCACTTTCGAGTTTGAAGTTCTTTTAGGGCCCTTTCAGCGATCTCAAATTCTTTGAAACAGTGTGAGGTCTAACAGAACGTGCAGTGAACTTTCGTGAGCAACGTGAGGGGCCACGTCACGCCAGTTCTGCGTGAAAGGCTGCCCCGGTGGAGTCGCAACCGAAACTATGGTACACAGATACCAAACTTAGTCGTTTCAACCGTCATATGATTTCCTTTTCAAAGTCTGAGAGGTCGTCGGGCACCTAAAAAGAGAAATTCGTTCGATTCCCCAACTCCCCAATCATCCTCAAAGCTACATGTGCCAAGCGCCGCCATGTTTTCCGAGGGAGGATAAAAAGCCAGGAGGTGACATCACTCCGGAATCCACTTTTGGTATTTCGAAAAGGGTCATAGTGCATTCGCAATTGCATTAAAAATATGTTTTACAAATGCCGTTAGTAAATGTTATGGAAATGTCGCTTACAAAGCTTATAAATTTCATAATGTTTGACATTACAAATAAAAAAAAGTGAGGAAGTGACAAGAGGGAGAGAAGGGCGCAAAAAACAAAAAGGCGCGAGCACGTGTGGAAACCTTTTTGTGTGTGTATGACAACTTACATTGTTTTAGACAACAACAAAAAATAAGACCTCTGGGGTGTCAGTGCCCCTTTAAACTATAGGTTAAGTATGGACCCTAGAAAATACATGTTTACATATTCTGATCCTGTAGACTTCTTTAAAAATCAGGGTCAACCTATAGATGCTTTCAGGCAACTTTGCATGGGTGCCGCCATCTTGGCATCACGTGAACTGTCCGCCAGTGACGGCCTCTACTTTCCCACTGCTGCGCTACATATAGCACTGCGTACAATGCCTCACCAGCCACCGCCAAGGTGTTATATTACGTTAGAATCAGACTATGAATGGGTCGACGACACAGGAGTACGGCCTAGACTTCAGAGACCATGCAAGTTCATCACATTTGTTACGTCTTTCCAAAAGTAAAGGTAGCTGAAACCAAAAGAGACTTCTGCAAATGTCGAGTTGACACAGCAAGGCTATCATCGCAGACTTATCCATCGCTGCATAGGCATACTTTACTCGTCGCGGTATTGTTTCTCCCTGCATTTGGGGAGTTTTTGCAACCAACTACAGGGCATGTCTAGCCAGTCCCACACTGCGGTCGCTTGTCATCACAGAAACACCCGCAAGCGAGGTAACCGGAGTGCTGGCACCGGCCAAAACACAGGCTGGAAATGGCGGCCCTGGGAGTGCGCCAACCGGTGGTGGCTTGGGTGACTGACGTGCTCAAAGCATCTATGTTGGAACATTTCTGTATTAACTCAACGAGTTCTCTGGCATAGGAGTCGACCCATACTCGAAAAAAATAAGGTATTATCCACCGAACATAGGACATAATCCTAGTCGAGGCAAACGAGGTAGTTGCATTCGAATCTTCACGCGCGTCTCCACGATTATCAGTTGCGCGTGCTATCATGGGCAACACGAGCTGAAACGGTCCTTTGTGCTTCTTCGGCATACCTGCCAGTTCTTGAGAGAGCACTGGTCCGAACTAGGAAGGGAATGCTTAGTTAAGGTCCCATACTTGGGACTATATTATTTGAGAAATTGAGAGACGAGCTTGTGGGGACCACAGAAGCAAAAAGAGACTGGATCAGGCGTTTTGGCTCGTATTATTCACGAAAGTACAAGTCATCCATTTTGCATATTTCACACAAATATTTCGTTCCCGTTCGCAGTTAAGTGCCCGCAGTCAGTCCCCCATTTCGCTCCCTCCGTTCGACAAGCCTAAAGCAGGCAGCACAAGAACGCCACAATGACACCCCCCCCAGGCACGGAAGAGAAAGAAACGGCCCAGCTCACACTCTGGAACGCAGCGTCATCTGGACAGGTGAACCGGCCTGAGGAAGGCTGCTGCTGCGGGTGCTGTAGGTGAACGAACGCCGACTCGGCTGCACGACCTCGTTCACGACGGGGGAGTTGCTGTTGCTCAGGTTGAAGCGGACACTCTGGGCACTGCGTTCGGATGCGAGGAGGGAAGGAAACAATCTTTCTTTTTCGACATAACGACATGACAATAGGGTTATTACACGAATTCGAACCCCGCTGTGCTCAGATTCGCTACAGAGGTTGGTCTGGGAGCTACTTTGGCGTCGCCAGTTGCGGTGCAGTGCTTGCAGCAAGCCTTCGACCCGTGCAATCGGTGTCCTATCCCGCCCGTACATACAACGTGGTCCCGAAGGGGCAACAAACGACGTCGTAGAAGCCGGCGTGTCGTGTCGTCGGATGTCGAGATTCCGGCGGTTGGGGTTAAAAGAAAAGTACCAGCGAATGCGCACACCGCCATCCTCGCGGAGTCCCAACTCCCGACTGCCAAAGCTTCTGTAGACAGTGAAGCTGGACAGTGACCTGCAGCGGAAGGGGCGCCCGCCATATCCACCGCCACTGCTGCGACACCTCGGGGATCGCGGCCAGCGACAACGCGACACTCGTACGACGTCGGCAGGCGGAAATCGGGGAACCACTTTTGATGACGCGGTAAAAGAATGCCGGTCAAAGACGTGTTCCGGGCATTGCAGTTGCGGCAATCGACGACCGATTCGTAATACCAGAGTTCTATGGTCGCAGGCGGAGCAAGGATGACAGGGCGCGTCTTTTGAACGCCCGGACGCCCGGCCGTTGGCATGCGCCCCGTGCCTTCCCTCGTGCGTTGGTTGCGTGCGTGCACTCGAGCTGCCAATACGCTGGGGTGTTGTCGAAGGTGGGAGTCTCGCGCTGGAGGCGGCACAGCTGGAGCTCCTCCCCGCCGTCCTCCCCTCGTCGGCAACTCGGCAACTATAGCCAAGTTTGCTCTATGTTAAGTGGGCCATGGAGCCGCCACAAACAAAAATTTGAGTCTTCAGAGTTGGGTCAAGACCTGCATCCGGGCCATCCAAACTGCCCTCAAACTCAGTGTTTCTGGCAATATACTTTCAAAAATCCCCTAAAAATAGGGTGGTTGAGAAAACAAAATTTACTCTTGGCGGCAACAAACTGCCAGCCACAGCAGACTTCAGGGGTTGCAAAAGATGAGCAAATTACCAAAATAATTACTCTAAATTTACTCCTAATTAACTTTCTACTTAGTGAAAAGAAATGTGTGGTTCCAATTAGAAATTTGCTGAGAGTCGTCGAAAACCTCTAAATCGGTTAATTTTAGGAAGACAAAGCTCCTGAGAAGTGCAGGAGTGCACTGAAGTTACGACTCGTGCAGTAGGCAAAAGCCTGGCAATGCGAAAACACTGATTAGAAAATCATCTGCGTTTTTGCATTGCCACCCTTCCGCCTGCTGTACGAGAGGGAAACTTTAGCGCACCTCTGCACTTCCCACAAGTCTTCCTGAAATTGACCGATATTGGAGTTTTCTATGGCACTCGGCAAGTTTCTAATTAGAACCACATTTATTTTCGCAAATGAGAAAGTTAATTAGTAAATATTAGGTGAGCATTCTGCCAATTAGTGTGTCTTGTAACCCCTCATGTCTGCTGCGGCTGGCAGTTTGTTCCTTAAAAGTTCTTTTTTCTCACATTTTGTAGGAATTTCTGAAAGTATTTGCCTGGTATATCAGTTCACAGTCAGACCCACCTCTGCATAAAAGGTGCAATTTGAAATTAATGTCTTTTCTTTATGTATTGACAGAGGGCACAAGGGAGGTAAAAGGTACTTTTGCAGTCGCTCTACAAGCGAGTCGACCTTGGATTGTGTGTTACTGCACAAATGGGGCACGCAGACGAGTCTTGTGTCGTTTTTCTGGCATGAGCAAACCAAATGGTATCGACTTCAAACGCACCCTTATAGTCCGACTATTTCTAGGCTCCAAAGCACAGGAAAAATTGGCGAACAGAAAGGATGCGACTATTTTCATATGTTTGGATTTTTAGAAAGAATAGGGCCTGGCTCTATTTGGACAAATCTAAAATTCTGTCCCCGGCGCCTCTAAAGAGCTTAGGCTGCAAGACACAACCGGCTACGACAAGCCCCTTTCTTAAAGCTGACAGGCATCGGAGCTTTTAAAGGACTGTCTTTTTACCAGATGCCTGCTGCATGATCTTCTTAAAGATTGTATCACGTTACGGTGCCATATGTTTTCCAAAGGGCGGGATGTTCCGTTCTAAGAATCAAAGTAACCTCGAAGTAGAGGCAGAATATCCAGTAGCAAACACACTTCTTGCACTCGAAATGACGCAGACAGTGCTCAATGGCAGCACAAGTGCACGCAGCTTTTCGGAGCAACAGCATTCCACAAGCAGCCAAACAACTTTCCAAACTGCAACGCACGAGATCTAGCGCAAACTGTTGTAATCACGACTCCCGAGCATGGAAGAAACAAAGAACAAGACACATATAGCCCGTGGCACGGACCACCCCGGATAACGGAGGCAAGTTACCCTTCCCCGCTTTCCCGTGCGGTGCCACGAGTACAATCTCGCCAAAGAAGTGTTCGACTAATCCAGCAAAGCTAGCTCCGATGACAAATGATCCGAAGGCTGCAAGCGCAAGGTCAGGTCTCGCTTCTTCCACGCATTTCAACCGTCAAACTAATCCCTTGGATCCCTTTTGACGACCCTTCATTGCGTTAGTATCCCTTTAAGACCGAGCCAATGGGAGAACAGAGTGCGGCAAGTCATGCCGTACCTTAGAAAGGAGAAGGTCGTGGGTCCCTTCTGCAGGGGCGTACCACCGTCCTCTTCGTCAGAGTTGTCCTCGGGGATGACTTGAGGCTCTTCTTCCTCCTCCTCCTCTGTGGCAGAGAACTCGGCAGCGAACTGGTCGGTTGGGGCGGATGGAGTGGTCGGGACGCTGCCGTTGTTAAGCAGCTGCTGAAGCTGCCTCTCGTACAGGCTCCGAGTCGAGGCTGGAAATAGGAGTCCTGTAGTTCACAACGCCGGCTTCCCAGGAAAAGTAAGCGTGGCAAAACAGAAGCAGCAGAAATGTCGAAAAACCACCCAACATTTCTGCCACAAGATACGAAGGAATACCGATACCTCACTGCATCCTGCTACCTGTTGGACCATTCACAATGTCACATTGCAGACGACATCAGCGTGATGAAAATGACGCAAGCGGGCTTCATGGCGCAAAAGCTATGAAGGTCATACTGGGACCAATTGGACAAAACAAGCCACTATGCTCGCGATGCTACGAAATGCCAACTTTAAAACTAGGCAAGGTTCGATCTGGTGTACAAGACCAGTGTTAGTAACAGAAACTTGAACATGGTCAAATGAGACAAGATGCTCTCCTCATAAAAGAGCAGGATGAACTGCAATTTGGAGGTAAAACTACCGTAAAATCCTGAGAAATGCCCCACCCCCAAAAGATAGCCCACCCCTATTTTTGGCTCGATTTGCTATATTTTTTAAGGGGTGACACTACCCAGAAAAAACAATTTTTGCAAAAAAATGTTTTTGAAAAAATGGCATATTTACATCCACCAACACCAACATCTAGAGAGTATTCCCAGAAAGTTTCATTAGTTTACACTGCATAGTTAATTTTTTATAAATTATTTTCAGTCCACCGATGCTAAAAAAAAGGTAGGGAGGGGTTGGAGCACTTTGGACGCGTTTTTCTCCATTCCACTTTTCGGCATAAATTTCACTTTAGGAAAACAACTGTTTTCCTATTACACAATAGAGAATTATTCTTAGGTGGTTTTCTGGGATAGAATTTGGGAGGAACACGCCTGGTTGGTTAGTTTTTCTACTTTAACATTCTTTTATGTTAAAAAAAAACTACATTTGTAAAAAAGTGCAGATGTGAAAAAAAGTTTAATATTCTTATGGAGTTATACTTATGAAAATCAATGCAATATAGCAAAATAACTAGCTGGGTATGTGCTATGGGTATTATTATGACTATATTACACATAAAAATCAAAATTTTTTATTTTATTTTAAAACAATAGTTTTTTTTAAGTGAACACACTGACTTACATATTGTAACACTCATAACAAGTTTCAGAATTGACATAGGGCAATGAAATTTGGCAGGGATGGGCTTGCCACTCATATAAACTTCCACTGCAAATTTGGTTGAAATCAAGCAAGCGGTACAGAAGCCGACTTTCCCGGGTAGTGTCCCCCCTAAACACCGAAAGACAGCCCCCTCCTAGTAATAGCAGTGTTGGGATCAATGATGGCCTCGGCGTAAATGCGGCTAGTTAGCTTTGGCGGGAAATAAGCAAACGTGGCTGACTGAGAAGTACAGTCATTTTTGCTTCATTGCCTCTCGCCACCATAACAAGCTTAAAAAGGGACACAACCTAACAATAGCAATTTTTAAAACTTTTCTTGATTGTACATCGCAAGTTAGCCTACTCCATATTTTCACCCGATTTGCTCTTGATGTTAGGTGGGCTATCAGGATTTTATGGTATTCCGGTAAAAATGATGCTCAGCTTCAAGGTCTGAACAAATCCACAAGATATGAAGAATGGCAAGAGAATCCCCACAAACCAGAAACTTGTATGCAAGGTAGACATCAATGTCCCTGATTTAGTCCCTGAAACTAAATCTGGGGCAAGGCAGGTTATTTCTTAAACCACAAAGGATTAATTCGAACAACCCGAAAATTCTAAGAGTGCAACCGAAATCTCCATTACGGGTCAAAGACACGGCAGTAAGCCTCGATCCGATTTTGGGCACCTCAGCCAGGATTTGAGCTTATCGGCTCTGGACCCATGCTGTGGCACTTCATTCTGGAGTCAATGAGGCAGCCTTGGACTCAGGAAGAGAGTAGGCTTATTAATAGCCCCTTATGGCAAAAAAATTGGTTGATCCTGCGTCCGAACCACCTCACGGAAGTGACGACAAGCACCAGCTTAATATTAAAATGACGCGAAAGGACCTCTCCTGGAACCAGCAGCATTTGACTTCTTGTAGAACGCCGAATCATATTACTGTGAAGGAGCGCAGCCTGCAGTCCCTACAAGCCGCTATGGTATTGTGGAGCGATCTACATCAGCATCCAGCAAATTCAGGCTTGTGAAGTCTTTGAGCATACAAGTATCTGTGGCTCATCTGCAACATGGGAGAATGTAATTTCTGTAGTACTACAGTCATTGTGAAGTTTTAACAGAAACTTTGACGGCATCTTTGTTTCCCCGATATTGAGGAAGACCGAAGAGCATCTGGATGATATGACAAATTTGCAGGATAATTATAAGCCTCCACAAACAATTTTTTGTTACAGAGCGAGTTTGCAATCACCCCAAAAACTAACTTGAGGCAAGCATATCTGCTTTTATGAGGTCTTCTTACAGAGCAAGTGCTTTCGCAGACATCATGAGCGACTGTCAAGTTTACCCAAACTGCGGATTGCATCGACATTTGTGAGCGTTAAACTCAACTGCCGTTGTGTTCAAGCCCATCGAAACAGCCCGGCTGTCCCTGTAATTCACCTCATCATCACATTTTCACCGCGTGGCAGAGTCTGTTCGCATGCATGCAGCTTCGTCGGCAGTCATTCCTGATCCGAGCAGTGTGGTTGTGATGCTCGCTGCCAGAAACACTGACAGCCGGCGTCCTACGGGGCGAGTCGACTACGAGGGATTTCTGTAGGGATGTTGTGTGTTCCTTCCCCACTTACTAATCGTACCATCTCTCTCCCTTCCCTTTTTCTTTTACTGTTATACCGGTGCTTTGTGTGTGTGTTTAGTGTTGCTGCATTCAACCCAATTGTACGGTGCCACACCTCGTGGGTACGAACAGTCAGTATTCTGTTGGCAACCAGACTCTCTCTGAGTTAAATAATATCGATATCAAGCACCCCCTTGAAAATTCGTCAGGGGACAACTGGATCCGTGTAATCGGGAGAATTGATGCCCGGCATAACTGAACCAAGCAGCAGTTAGCTCGGTCAGCTTTTTTTTGCCTAAAAAAAATACAAAAAAACTATGCATTGTTGAACGCCAAGTCTCTGCCCAAACATAACGCTGGCAGTCCAGACCAGATGCCAAAGCTTGAGAATTGTTATCTCCTTCGAAAGTTACAAGCAATTTTCAGAAATAGTGAATCGATGAAGTTCACAAACATGTGGGATGAATGGGCATCGACTTCCGGGGACGGGCCTCATTTTCTCAATGAATGTTTCTGAAAATCGCTTGTAACTTTTGAAAAAGAGAAACTGCGTAAATTGTTTTTCTTTTGGGGGGTCACACATGACACACGGCACTGGATTGGCTAGGATGGTTCGTAGCGTTCCCTACGGTCCATCGTACGTGGTGACGCAAGAATGCGACATGTTAAAAACGAACTCGGCGCGACGACTGCCAACTCGTGATCTCGGCATTCGAGTACTGCTTCATCCCGCACTGTGGACTCCAAAGGCGACGGTGGTGGAATAAGGCGGGAAACGGCCTCACCTACAACAGGGCCCGCCTGGAAGCCCAAGTCGCGGAGCTTGGCAAACAAGGCGTCGTCTGAAAGCGACGCGACGCTGTCGGACACCTTCGGGAGCGTGAAGCTGTCGTTGTGTTCCTGCATTCAACATATAAGAAAAGGCCGGAAAACGAGTTATGCAACTATCTTTCAAACACAACGCGAGAGAAGAAAAGAAAAACTAAACCGTTATAGGCTATGCGGCCGGGTGGCTCGCAGTCCGCGGGCTACAACGTTTGTTTCTATGGGCCACTAAAAACAGAGTCCGTGCCAGTGGTGCCGCGGCCTACCTTGGAAGTATCTCGCACGTCCTCGTCGCTCGAATAGTCGCCCGATGTGAAGCGACCGTCGTTTAAAACGTGCTGCCGGTACAACTTCACGAGGAGTTCTTTCTTCGGCGAGCCGGATGGCACTGACACGCCTCTCTGGTGAAGCGCTTCGACGAGGTTCGCCTTCGTCAAATTTGCCATTTCCCTTTTACCTAAATTTTCCTCGTTTCGCAAAAGAATAGAATAAAACTGTAGACAACAACACGCATCAGAGAGCGTCGACGCCTCGCTGAACACAACCCCCGCATACACACAAACGCCGCGTTCTTGCGTTGACAGTCGTAACCTTGAGAGCCTCAATTTCGCATCTTATCGACTCGGAAATCTCGTCCTCGTTCAGGTAAAAAGCTGGGTTTCCACAAAAGACAATCGCTGATCCGAGCACGCACATGAATGCGACTTATTTGTAGGCTGCGAGGCAACTATTTAGGAATAGATCAGTTTTAAATTAAGCAGCGTAACTTTAAAACGAAACAAGAACTAGTCGCACCATTAGTGCCATCGGTCATTTTTATAAATTTTACATTTATGAAATGTCTTCATGAAAGCGCCTAATCTCAGGTGCAGCTTGCTAGAATTTTCGCGTTGATTCTGTCTAGTTCTGTAAATCCCCGTAGTGTCAACCGATATCAACAAGTGCAACGGTCATTGAGGACTCTCGGCCCTTGGAAGCGCCCTTACTTGTCTTAAATCCTTCCTCACATAGGGGGGGATTCTGCCTTTGAGGGCATTGCGCTGCTCGCACATTGTACGGGTGCGCCTACGGGCAATACAATATTAAATAGGCCGAAAACCGCGGGAAACATGGGTTAATACATGCCGTGCAGTTATGGCGTTTCGAATCGCTGGAATCCATGCCCGAATCGAGGCTGTCCATGCTAGCTGAGTGCTTTCAGTGTCCGTTCTTGCTCATGTATGCTCCGGCAGGGAAAGTAAAAAGGCGAACCAACTGCGCAGTACAGATGCACACTTTGACTGACGTCCCAGATACCGGCGTGAATTAATGCTGACTCATAACGAAAGGCATCGCTCGCGACTTGGGCGATACCTATCAATGCTTTTGAGATTACCACAGTATGGAGCGTTACGGAACATATATAAAAGAAACCACGTGGCAAGTTTATTAGCTACTGGTGAGCCCCAGCTGCCTGCGCGCCTAGCGCGATAGTTTCTAGCCATATCAGTTAATCATATATATCTAACTGTCTTCGCTTGGTGAGCCATGACGACCATACCGCTGCTTTTGCTCCAGCCATGACCAACTTGGCGCTGTTCAAGGCCGTTTCCTCCAGACGATACACGCGGACCAGAGACATTAGCGCGAGATGCATTCACTCATGCTCGTCAAATTATTAGTATTCTGGTAGCAGCTGAACTAGAACATATTCATTTTTGTGAAGTGCATTTTGACATAATTTTATTATTGGAACCTGTTTTGTTTCCTTCTATCTGAACCGATTTGGTATTTAGAAATCATTCATATTATGAAAATGTTGAACCATTTAAATACCTCTCATAAATTTAACGTTATTTGCTTTGCGTCTTCAGCGCATCTAAAAATGTAAAATTAGGAAAGGTAAACAAGCACTAAAATAAACAGACACAAAGAAATACGTACTCGTAATACTCTCCAATTAACCCCTAAAATTGCAATAATTTTAGGTACCTATAAAAAAATACTGCATCAATATAGTAAGGTGAAAGTTAGGGCTTTGAGAAAATCAAATGAACGTTATATAAAAATAAAAAATCAAAGGGGCGGAATAAAAAAAAATGTGGACCATTATTTAGTTAAACGTCCCAATGGCCCATTGCACCTCCCTTTAACTTACAATGCATGACACAACCCACAATAAAATTCGGGTTTATTCCCAACACACATATTAATAGCATAAAAAGAAGAAAAGCCATGCGTTTTATGTTATAGTACTCTAGCATAAAAAAGAAAGTTTCTGGCGACTTATTTTAAATGGCCTAGATTTATTTCGACCAAGCTGTAAATCACAGTAACAAATAAATCGGACAACATATTTATTTAAAAAAATATTGATTTTATTGTCACATTTTTTTCTGCACTTAGGAATTAAATTTAACTTTCTACAACACTGCACTCTCAAACTTTGCACTTTCTGTCAACATTATCAAAGGAACGCTGCAGATACACCTCAGCAAATGACTGGGGCATAAATTAAACCACTGGGGAATTTCCAGTATGCAACTAAAACAGCTAAAAAAAAAAAAAAAAGAGAAAAATAAAAAGTAAAAGTTATCTTTGGGCATAGACAAAATACAGGAGCCTGTCAAAATGCAGGCGCCACTCATTTCTGCGGCTGAATTAAGCTAAGCTAATCACCACAGAACTAGGAACACAAGATTGCTGCAATGTGCAAAATGGCAATGCCTGAATTCTTCAATTAGGAGAGCCATTTCAGGCAATCACACCACTGGCTTTTCTTGTGTTTATCTTATTACAGTGAAATACTTTTCTGTACACTAAGCGAGTACTTATATACACTTTGCAGTATTTCAAAATTTCCAGGATCAATACAACCAAGCATGGACAAAATTATTAAAACATACACTACTTTAAAAACAGACTCTACAAGCAATAAATACTTTGTACAACTGTACACCCATCCACAAACCTTAAAATTCGAAAAAGAAAAAAAGGCCACTACAAGCATAAATTACAGTCACAGTTCCAAAACCGTGCAATTCACCCCAATACAAAAATATAGTGGCTCATGAAAAGGCACAAATGTCGGCTCCGCTAATGTGTTCAAGACACTTAAGCACAAAGCAAATAAAAATATTTTTAACAGTAACAAAAAAAAAAAAAAATTGGACAGTTACTGAACAGTTACTTTAAAACCCGTTTACCACTTGGTCACCGACAGATGGGGCATCTTTGCGCAACAAGCTATGGACAATGAGTATCTTACACTGCATCTTTACAAGCGACTTGCTGCCGACATCACAACCATCTACAGCCTCGTTTTACTAACAAAGCCACACGCCGTGCAGAGGTGCAAAAAGGGAAGGTGTAGTGTTCTTCCAAAAATGCACACGAGGCTTGCTTCTCTTTTCCTTTTTCTTCCATCGCCAGCCAGCACCAGAAAGACCTCTTCCCATCTGGAGCACCTCTGAAGAGGGATCATGGGCAAAGTCTTCGAGCAACTGAGGTGGCACTTCCCGAGCCGGGACTGCATTCCAATGGTCGACCTTGGGGGTCACCATGCGCCTTGCACGCATTACGAGCACTGCGTGTATGTTGTCACCATGTTGCCAACCCTCTGTGTGACTGTTTTGCAGTGACCTTGACCTAAAAACAAGATATAAAATCATTAAAAAGATAAGGGTAAGTTGAGTAAAGGGAAACGTGGACAGAATTACCTGATTCTATACTCTGTTCAATTAAAGGGGTACTCCGGCGATTTTTTGAGCTTCCTAAACTAACTATATTTTCTGACTCCCCGGCCTTTACCCTTTCCTGTATGCTATCTAGTATCGCGAAATTCATAATAGTTATTGCGAAATCGGCAAATGAAAATTATGCAAAAACCAACATTCAAATATACCCGCACTTTTCAGTGCCGTGACGTCAGTGGAAGGCAAGCTTGCCAGTCGAGCGAGCATTCTGAAATATAGAATATGCCAATCACTTGTTCCGTGCTGGAGCGCGGGTCCTGGAGCAAGCTTCCAAAGCATTCATTTGACACCATGAAACTGCTTCGAATCAGTTGGGAACAAATTCTACAGTCCAAAGAGTGAACCCCGGCACTTCCACTGACGTCACTTTTTCGTTGTTGCCAGTAGAGACTTTCAGTTTGAAAAGCACGGCGAGGACCAAAATTGTAAATTCAATAACTTCGTGAAAAAAAATTATTTTGACCTAATATTTGGGATACTATTTTGGCGATGTTGTTTGGCGAGTTTAGCAAAATTTCTAGCAAATCGGGGACAATGAAGAAATTGCTGGAGTACCCCTTTAAGCTAAGGCTGCAGCCAGAGCTAGCCCACACTTCTGGCTTCAAGACGTGCATTTCTAGCACGAGCGCTCGTTCTGCAGATGAACGCTTCAAAGCAGCAACCTCAAGCTCTCAAGCTTGTGGCATTGGCTGCAGTCTCAGCTTAAAGACTGATGGTCGAAGCGGCGATTACACATTTGTGATTTCCCTGGAGGTAATTGTCTTGTGTGTATGCTCATACAGCCGGAAGTTAGTCAGCCCCAATGGGCGTCTGGTGTCTCAGCTGTAGATGAGCAATTTAGCCAGTGCATTACAAATGATAGCCTAGGGTCTAACATACATCGCGCAGTAGTGATATGCGACCGCACGCCGGTACGATGCTCATCCAAATCGAAACAAGCAGGGGTGGGGATTAAACCCAGGATTCCTGGGTTCTTCAGCACGAGCTTCCGCTCCATGCGCTGCAAGCATTAGTGCGCTTGCCTACTCGGACGCCGATCCCCCACCCCGGGAGGTGCTGCTATTTGTTATGTCTTTGGCAAACTATAAATATTATATTCACACTGTTCGCGGCCTTGCTGGGGCTTTTAACAGTTTAAAAAATTAGAAGCTCCGTGCACGTCAAAGCGCCAGCTCTTTCACTTTCAGAGTTGTAACGCTTTTCAAAATTGAATTTAGAGGATTAAAGCCCCTTATCGGATGGAGGAGCTCCATAAAGCACCTCCTGTTCGGAGTCCATATCATTGGAATGTCGCGAAGGCTGACATGCCGAAATCAAACCCAATGGAAGAAAGGCGACAACTTTTTGCCCATAATTTTGCCATTCGACGCTTCTCAGCCAGAACAGCTTGAAAGCACTGCATGTGTGCTCATTAGATAATTTGGGAAAAACCTGCACATGCCTTTTGACTACCTCTTTGAAAATAAAACATCCTTTACAAAGGAAAAACCTGACCATGAAAGGATTAAGTGTGCAACAAAAAAGAAAAGCCTGCTCGCTTTTTTTCAGTGATATTTCTATGAGCACCAACCAGATAACGAAAAGAAATGGGACAGCCTTATAAAGTAGCTTCAGAAACTCCCTTGCATCATGCCACTGCCCAAATGAATAAGGAATATGCCGCACAGATACGACCCTGCTATCTTAAAGGGGCAGTGCAACGGTTTTAATGTTGAAAGAATTGCCAGTTTGCATTTTTTATATTGTTCATACAAGCCCAGGTGACCAAAAACGCGTCACCTTTCCCAAAAAAAACGGCTATTCTGCTGCGTAATCGCAAGGCAAAAAACGAATTATTTGCCGATCTGCAGCCGCCGGTGGCGGCTACGGGAACTAAAATGATGGCGTCTCTGGGGGATACGCGGAAGTCAACAAACCCTGTCCCCTTCCGCTGCTACACTCGCTGTCAGCCCCATAGAGAACCGTCCTTTGATCGAGTCTATCGCTCGCCGCGACCTTCGACGAGGCTAATCCTTTGAAAGTCCACAATCGCGGAGGAAGCGGCTGGGGTCTCTGAAGAGAGGGCCCAAGGGGAAACCACGTGAACCCCCAGAGACGTCACTCGGAAATCGGCGTGGAGAGTTGAGAGGCACTTCGACCTTCGATTTGTTTCATTTTTTTAAATAAGAACTAGCGCTCGCAAGAAAATGCGGCTCTCGGTTTTTCGTTCCATAGGTGACGCAGATTAACTTCCGCACCTAACTGGCCAAAGTCTGAAAATCGTTGCACTGCCCCTTTAAGGGAACTGCCAATCCCTATTCCTTTTTTTTTTATTAACAGATTTACTTATTTATGAAGCATCGAGACCTGCCACCCCAAAACACCGGCCTGATCATGCTGATGAAGACCAGGGAGCACGGAATGTGTCCTACACAAACCGCACACTGCGTCTGTTTTCTACTAGTTTTTTCAATGTTTTCAATCTGTTAGGGCGAGACTTGACAAATGAGCAAGCAGCACAGGCGCTACCTAATATTTGTGTTGCACGATGCGCGACGTCAATGAGGCGAGCGGGCATGCGGTACAACGTCGCATCACTCTCGCTGGCACGTTTTGCCAAGAGCGCAATGCTTCCAGAGTAGCCGTGCTATGCAGCTGAATGGTTATAGTATCTGCCTGCCTCTGAGTCACCCAGGCCTGTTATACCAAATAATACTTTTTATTCTAGACAGATTTTTACAAAAAGGCGTCTTTACTGCTAGGAGCATGCCGTCTTCACCATGTCTCCCGAGCTCGACGGACATTCGAGGGGTGAAAAATCGTCACAGTCTGGTGAGTAATTAACTAAAATTTGTTAACCTTTTCCTTAGCGAAAATAGACATATGGTTCCGATTAGAAACTTGCCGAGCGTCAATCAAAACCACTAAATCAGTTATTTTCAGGAAGACTTTGAGCGCTTGAGAGGTGTAGTAGTGCGCTAAAGTTACCAGTCGTACAGCAGGTACAAGGCTGGGGCATGATAAGAGACAAAAAAAATCGCCCGGGCGCCCTATCGCACCGGTAGCCTTGCTCCTGCTGCACAAGCGGTAACTTTAGCGCACTACTGCGCTTCTTACGTGCTTAATGTCCTTCTGAAAATGACTGTCCTAGTGGTTTTAAATGATGCTCGGCAAGTTTCTAATTGGAACCACATGTCCATTTTCACCAAGTGAAAAGTTAATTAACAAATTTTATTTAATTACTCACCAGACTGCGACGGTTGTTTGCCCCTCAAATGTCCGCCGAGCTCAAGAAACATATGGTGAAGACGGCATTCACTTAGCAGTAAAGACGCCTTTTTTAAAAACTTATTTTGAATAAAAAATATTACCCGGTATATAAATATTATATATAACCTTAACGATGTGCAACACTCCCAGCATGTCACTTGTTTGTGACGATCGTTCCCTATACTCGTTCCCGTTGCTCGTTCATGACAATTTTTTCATTGAAAACGACTCGTAAAGCACATTCCGAGCTAAAACTTTGGAAGGCAGACACTACAAGCCTCCATCCTCTTCCCCCCTCGACAATGAACAGCAACGAGAAGCAAAGACGAGGTGCCTTGACTCACCGGATTTGCGCTGCTGCGAGCTGAAGTGGGAGCTGCGGAAGAAGGAGTCTCCGTTGCCGAACATGTCGTTCATGCCGCCGTCGAAGCGGCCGCCGTCAAAGCGGCTGCCCCTCCCAGATTCCATCTCGTCCGGCCCGAAGTCCGAGAACAGGTCGTCCATGTTGAGGAAGCCGTCCCCGAAGTTGAACCGGAATCCTCCGGGGCCGCCCTGCCGGTGGTGGGGGGGCGCTCCTCCATGCTGGCCGTGGGGGTGGCCTCCGAAATGACCCCTGCAAAAAGTGTCGATATGTGCGCTCAGCCTGGCCATTTCTGCAGTTTCGGTGTCTTGAGCTAATATTGTTCAGTGGTAAGTAGACACTACAGCATGGGCACGACAATCTATGGGGAGGGGGGGTCGCACCCTGTTTACAAAGTGAGGGGGAAAGCTTGTATTTTGCCCCTCCAAAAATACCAGAAGCTGCAATTTTTTTTTTCTCAGACGTTATTTGTGTAATTTTTAGTTAAGTGAACTATTTCTTTGAGTTGCTTGAAGTTTGCTCAATTGAGAGTTTACTGTATCTGTATTAACAGGATTCATATTAATGAGAAATAACTAATACCCCTGTCAAAGGAGCTAATTTAGTGCGTTTCAACTGAGTGTTCTTCAGCTCACCGAATGTCACTTCAAGTGTTTCGATGCCACACGGAAAAAATTAGTGTCACTCGCAAATTATAGCAATAACGATGTGTAAAGTACTACAAGACACGTGAAATGTGTAAGAGGCACTAACAGGTCAAAATCAAATTTTTTTTTATTATCCAAAACAATTGAAAACAATGCCTGGACATCGCCCTCAAAATTCGAAACTAGGCAGCTCAGTCGTGTAGCAAAAGAAATGTATAGCCCTTCCACTCCACGTGAAGATGAAGAACCAGCGTAGCTGTTATCTTTACGACGTTTAGGACGATGCCTAGAGGACGACCTCTAGGATGACCTCAAGGACGACTTCTAGGACGACACCGAGAGAAATTCAGCCTTTCCACTCTGGTGAGAGTTAGAGTGGAAAAGCTGGACAGCTACCGCCATCTATCAGCGATGGTGGCGATCAGACAACTGGCTTGGCGGTTGTCTGGTTGCCACCGTCGCTCATAGATGGTGGCACCCTTTCCAGCTTTTCCACTCTGGCTCTGGCTTTTCCACTCTGAGGATGACGCAAAAACGGCGACCCTCGCATCCGCTCGCGTTTTTTGCCGGCATTTCTACGACCCACCACCGACAAATTTTTTGTTGCCACTTTGGGACCACTTTTGACGCACAAGGCGGGATATGGGACGGTACAGACACCGGTCGAAGATGCGTTACAGACGACGTGGCGTCGAGGAAGACCTCCTGCCTCACCTCTGGTGGTGGCCGTGGTGCTGGTGAGACGCAAATGCGTCGTCGAAGTGGCGGAAGAAGTCGTGCATGTTGAAGTCCTGGAAGTGCGGGCCCTGGCCTCCGGTCCCCTGAGAGAAGGCCTCGTGTCCGTAGGCGTCGTACTTCTCGCGTTTCTCCTTGTCGCTCAGCACTTCGTAGGCTGCGAAAGACAAGTTTGCACGATACAGCAAACTGTTTGGCCAAATCGTCGCCATACTCTGTTGCGGGTTGAGAAAAGCGGAAAAAGCTCCTCACGTGAAGCCCTCTACTTTTTTCACGTTAGCAGAGCGAATGCCAGAGAGGAGGTGAAACAATGCAAAGAGGGACCTGCCTCCTCTCCACCATTCGTTCTGCTAAGCTGGAAAGAGGGGAGCACTTTGTGGGAGGAGCAACAAAGTATAGTGCAGGGGTGGCCGGCTGAGCCACAAACAAAACCACGAAACTTCCAAGAGCCGCAAGGGGGGGGGGGGGGGGGGGGGGGCAAACTTTTGTCCAGAGCAATAAACAAAACTCGAACTATTTTCAATCTATCTGAGTCAAAAGCAGTCCAACTGCATGTTAGGTAGCAGTATCACAAGACTACCAAACCGAATCCTGTTTTTCGATGTAAAACGCGTTCCATTTCTCTTTTGAGAAAGAGCTCGTGCGACCGGGAGGAAGGCGGTGAGGAGAGAGAGAGAGAGAGAGTGTGTGTGTGTGCATGTGTGTGTGTTTTGGGGGGGGGGAGTCCCGAGCTTCACAAATTTAGCACGGGAAGAGCCGCATGCGGCTCGCAAGCCGCAGGTTGGCCACCCCTGGTATAGTGGCTGGAAACTTTCTCAGGTTCCCAGCCACCAGCATCTTGCAAATACTGGACAAACAAGAAATGCACATAAAATATGGGCGTGCAAAATATTGTCACTGTATCAATTCAACTTTCGAATTGACACAGTGACCGACCGAACAATTCAATCCGACTTTCAGATTCCTAGTACTTGAATTTTCTAATAATTCAACACAATAAATATAGCTGTATAAAATTTGACTTTAAAGAATGCCGTCTATGCGGAGGGCAAGTTCGTCTGCTTCTTGCGCAGGGGGTAGTGGTGACGTCAGAACGCCGAGCACTGATTGGCTGATCGCGACCCCCTATCTGAGCGTCATCTGCTCCTTTGCAATGTCGTCTGCTCGCAACGTCGTCTGCATCTGTCTTACCTTTCCTGCGACTTTCGGAAGTGCAGAGGCCAGATTCACGAAACAATCTTACGCCAAAAATGTGCATAAGACAAAACTTAAGAACAAATTTGTATTCACGAAATAAAATTTTCATAAGTTTTGCGCAGGTTACGACGAAATCCTACGACAGCTCCGAAGCTGTCTTACGCACTTCTTACGATCAAATCAGCATGGCCGACAGCGTCGTGGTCGCGACGACCCCTGGATGTTCATTTTTCTACGTGCGCTTCTCACGCGTCCCGACTTCAAGCAGCAAGAAAAAAATTAAAAGTACTTGAAACAGACCACGACGAACAAGAACGCTGGATCCACAAACACCGGGAAAAGCCCCAACCGCCACGATTCCACCGAACGCGACACAGTGAGTTCAGCAGTTAGGCCTAGCAGGCACTCTGCGACTCGGCGACCGTCTGCCCACGACCGCCTGGTGTGCTGAATGGAATATGCCCGCGTGACCCTTGTGAACCCTTCCTGTATTATACTTTGATCGCTGACCTCAATTTGAGATTAAGAGGTCAATTTTTCCCTCTTGTTATCTCCTTGTTTCCCGAGGCAACAATGACTCTTGCCGGTGAAAAAGCGGTGAATCTCCGACAGATGCAGGAAAGGTAAAGCAGCCATCGCTTTGACTAGCAGACGTAAAGCAGATGACGTTAACTGCGCCAACCCGCCGACGCCATTAAAGAATGAGGAGTCTCGCCGTACACGAAAGGAGGGAAAAATATTTGGGAGGGAACTTGCAGACACTATACCACGCTCACTCTCGGTTCTTAGCGAGCAAACCTTGGCGCCTCGGGATACCTCGCCAGTGAGTCCTTTGACTTCCCTCCTTGATGCGCGTCTGCTAGTTGTTAGACAAAAACAACGTACCGCTCGACTTATTTCGTCTGCCCTCTCCGAAAGGCGAAGTCGAGCTCGCTCGTAAAGACCTGCACTTCCGAAAGTCGCAGGAAAGGTAAGACAGACACAGACGACGTTGCGAGCAGACGACATTGCAAAGGAGCAGACGACGCTGAGATAGGGGGTTGCGATCAGCCAATCAGGGCTCGGCGTTCCGACGTCACCGCTACTTCCTTTCTCATGCGCAGAAGACGAATATGAGCCTACTTGCGAGGCGTATAGAGTAAAAGTCCTCCAAATCATCAGCTAGATCTAAATGAAGCCTGCATCCAGAAGCCTCGACTGACTAACCAGTTTGATGAAAAGTAGTTGGTTTCTTATATTCCTCGAACCTCCCGCCAACTCTTTCCACTCCAAACCAGTTTTCGTTTTTTTGTTTTTTTTTCCAAAACACAAGTGGTGATCACTATTTAACCTGCCTCGCCTGCTAACCAGTCACATCCCGAGGTGTTGAGCGAGGTTTTGCGAGCGGGTTGCTCGAGTTTAGTGGTCCGACCATCCAGCAAAACCGAGCATCCACGTACGAAAAAGTGGGCACACTCTTCGGCTGCATCTCAGATTAGTCATTGCCGTGGTCATTTCACCATTTTTATTCGCGCTGGCCAGTAGCCACTCTTTTGCATCTGCTACGGCCGGTTCTCTAAGAGGCCATTCCCAGTGTTCCTTTCCGGACTGCAGATGGTGGAGTACACTTCGCGGAAAGTCCATTCTACGTCGCCGTCTGACTAAATGGACCAAACGGAACGCCGGACAGCCCGAGGGGTTTGAGCAGTCCTACGCACAAATCAGGATGTCCAACTCCCGTAACCATGGTGCCTGGAACGCACCTTTGACCGGTGCGTTTAGCACGTCCTAACGAGTGGTTTATCGACTTCCGCCTTACGATGTCGTAGAAGTGTTTCGTTGTCACCGGCCGCGATCTTGGAGGTGTCGCAGCAGTAATGGTGTATGTGGCACAGGCCTGTTCTACTGCAGGTGACCCTTCAGCCTGACTGTCCGTAGAGGCTAAAGCAGCCAGGGTTAGGAACTCTGCGATGACGGCAACACTCCCATTCGCTCATACTTTTTGCCGAGATGTCTGGCACCATCCGCCAGGATGGCAACATCCGGCAGCACGACACGCCGGCTTCTGCGACATCATTTGTCGCCACTTTAAGACCACTTATGACGTATGGGCGGGACAGGACGCGAGTATGCCTGTCAAAGGCGCGTTCCAGGCACCAACCCCCCCCCCCCCCCCCCCCCCCCCCTTCCCCCAACACGCACCTTGGGCGATCTCCTTGAACTTCTCCTCAGCGCCCTTTTCCTTGTTCTTGTCTGGGTGGTACTTCATGGCCAGTTTGCGGAAGGCCTTCTTGATCTCCCGGTCCGTGGCCGACCTGCCCACCCCGAGCAGCTCGTAGTAGTCCTTTCCTGCTCGGGCCTCCAACAGGTCGGCGAGAAACGCCACGCAGAACGCAGCTCCCAGAAGTGCCACGCTGGTCCAGTTCATCTTGGCCTGCAGAGGGACAACGAAGAGGTTACAACCGGAAAATTTCCATGATGTAGGGGTCTTGCACCAGATTCAAGTTCCGGTTCAGTGTGTTAAAAAACTATGAAACCCAACGGTTCAGTGTGTTCAAAAACTATGAAACCTAACGGAAATGAGGTGCTTAATTGCGGCCCTGCCGGTGACCATTCTCCTCCATTTTCCTTATTCATTTACACGAAAGCAATATTTCCTAGCGTCGCCTTTGGTGCTGGTAGAAGGCAGAAGTAAGCAGATGGCTCTGTCGATGACAAAACTAAGAAGTAATATCGGGGACATATTTGGGACTCCCGAGTTCACTCCGCTTCTCATTTCTTCGGAGAAACATGGCGGCGGCAACTGGAGCCATTTTGATCACCGAGGAAACTTTCTAGAGCTGGCTCGTCTTTACTCCAAATAAAGACCAGTGTGTATAAAAATTTAATCCAGCCGATGCTTATTTCTATTCCGGAGTAGTCCAGCCGGCGCAGGTGATCGTGGCACCACAGAACTCAACCGATCTGGAGGCCACTACCTCCGTGGCATCCGTGCATAAAAAGATGTAGGACAAAAGCGGATAAAAGGTACCGACATGGATTCCAAAAGAGTGAGCTGGAAGCAGCATTGCGTTGTGGTGTCGTGCATGCACCCTATACAATAAAACACCAATTAAGCGCCCACCGAGATGATCTCGAAAAACCGGGGGATGGGCGATTCGTTAAGTCCGACAGCAAACATGCGGAAGTGCTACAAGGGGGAGTGGGCTTCACCACTTAGTACCAACGCGTGCGCATCTAGCTTCTACAGGCGTGCTTGGAGAAGCGGCTGACGTGGAGGAGAACGTCGGTTAGGCAGGTGTGCTCAGAATTAATCTGGGTTGGGCTCCTAATGTTCTTTGCTTTTTTCTTTTCACACGTTTTGAAAGCACTTGATGTTGGGTACTTTACAGCAAGTGCCACGTAAGCATCTTGTACAAAGCCATTTCTGCTCCTGCTCGCTAGCGATTTTTCTTCTCTTCTGCACAGTGCCACACCCTGCCATTCTGCTGAGGTGTTCAGTGGCCGAGTTCGTCAACGTTGCACAAATTGGTAGTATCGTGTTAGGATTCAATTATTTCTCCCATCAGTTTCTATATAGATAAAAGGTGTACGTGAGTGCATTACTACTGCACAGCGCATTTCAAAACTCCCCCTTGTGCGATTAGCAGTCGTACTGCGCTGGTTGAATGGCTACAATACAATGAAGATTGCAAGATGGACTCTGAACTGTGTGAACATTAGTACAAAAAATATGACCTGCCCCTGTCAACGCAAAAATTAATGCTATTTCGTGCAAAAGTCGTTCCAATTATGAACGACATTAACCTTGATCCATGCCACATGCATTCTTTTGACGATGGCTGGGCTAATTCACTATAGTAAACCATTCGGGTAGCAGATTAAAAACAATTAAGTAGTGCTGTGCAAATATTCGAATAGTAATTTAGAACAATATGCTATTCAATATTCACTTCATGATGAACAGTGATAATCATATTTTTTTCAAGTGTTGATCGCAGCAAGTTAGCCTTGTTGAGTGCTCTTACCAAGCACTGGTGCGCTGTGTAGATGCAATAACCGGGGAAGTGAGCTCCGTGGTATTGTTTCCCTGTACTGCACCGATGCTCAGTAAGAAGCACGCTCAACAAGGTGAACTCGCCAAAATCAACATTTTAAAATTACAAATACAAAATTACAAAGTCGCGTGCAAAAGAGAGAAACATATTCTCAAAGCTGGATGGTGCACGGGCGTGCCTGGTATTTAAGAAGAAACTAAAACTTTGTGAATGTTGATATCTACATTGAAATAAAAATTTTCAAAATAAAACTGTGGCATTATACAAGAGCAACTGCAGTTACCATTTCAATTTTTTTTTTTTTTTAGATTGAAGAAAGAGTATTTGCATTTAGCGAGATTTATAAATCGCCTCAATTAGGTATAGCTGGGCATCTCTATAAGTTTAATTTTATGTCAAACTTGTCGGGTTTTTTCTTTTTTGCCATAACAATGCAACTAGGCAGTAAAGTTTCTGAGGCCACAGTTCATAAATATAGTTCGGTTAAAATTAACTTAGCTTCAATATTAACAACTGGAAGCTTAAGAACAACCTTCACGATTTGATTTTCTTTAAAGCATGGTAGTACAACAGTAGTAAAAGGGTTGGAGAAACTATTTGATTAAAAAATATTCGGCCCAAAACCACCATTTTCTTTTATTTCACATTAAACTCAAGATCCACTATTTGCACACGACTAAAAACAAAGTGGTTTGAAGGCTGAGAAATGTCTTCAACGTTATTCAAATGTGATAGTGTACGATTTTGACTGCACTTAATACTATGCTGGTTTTATTAGCACTATTTTCAGAATATTTTATGCCAGTCGCCATAAAAATTGAAGCAGAATAGCATCTGTACCTTCAAGAATTATCAGAACGTCTGGCACCAAATAACAGTAAGAAGAATAGGTCCTAGCTCCTCTTCATTTTAAGCTACAGAGGAAGTTATTTCAATATCTACAATGATTCCCGGGATGACAAAAAAACAACTAAATACCCGGGAAGCGCCCACCACACTTTCACTGAAAACTGTGTTCATCTAGACATGGGTGCTTGGTCTGATCAAATCAGGCGCTTAGTGTATAATTTTCAGAATTCCCAAGTTTAGGAAATGTTAACAGCGAGCGCTTGAGTGGAGTGGGTGCTTCCGCGATATCTTACGGTACATATAGCATAGGCACATAGCATGTAGCAACAGATATAAATACCGCCGTTTTGCCTGCACCTTTTTGTTATTACAATTTCACACTGCTGTTCTTCGCTGAATCTCTGCCATCAAGATTAGTCAGTTAGACTGAGAGCAATAACTATGATTGACTTCCCTTGACCCATTCGGTAGTGAGTGTCATTTCTAGCTAATGTCATCAAATGTTCCCGTGCAGCAGAAACAAAGTAGATTCTGAGCTTATGTCATTCGATAGAAATGACATTAATTTTGCTGTAAAAAGTTGTTAGCAGGCACACAGAGATTGCAACCAATATAAAGGTAGCTCAGGCACTCTGACTGCTATAAATTGAGCCAATAACATTCACGGCCGAGCCTTGAAAGTTCATGTGAAGTGGAACCTTGCAGCGACCTGCCGAATTGATCTCAGACTATGAGAGCTGCCAGCTGGCGGTAAAAAAAGAGAATATCTCCTTGTTCTATGTGGCACTCCAGGAGAGGAAGAACCAGTGGGTTCTTCCCCTTATATTTGTATTTTAGTGTTATTCATTATTTATTTTATATATCGAAATTCAGCTCTTCTTGCAAAAATAGAAAAACCCCTGGAGATTTGGATGGCGGGCCGAGATGGGGATGGAAACGCTTTTGCTACCACCACCCTTGGTGGATTAAGCAGCACATCATTTCAGTTCGGTACAGCTTTGCCGGAAAACCCAAACCAAAAGATGGCACAACAGCCGTGGACAATATAATACAAGCATGACCTCCATATAATCTAACTCCCATTCACATTAGACAGGCACAAGACATAATAAGATTGATGCATGCAAAAATTAAAAAAAATTTAAAAGAGGAATGCCATGTTTGAAAGACTGCACACTTTCCACAATGTTTGCCTGCTTTAATTTGTGAACCATGCAGTTGCTTGGTCTTAGTTCAGCACCTCAATTGGTTGGAGTGAGTGCCCCTAGCACACCTTAGAGGAGCATCATGCATCCAAATTGGGTGCAGTAACATGTATGTCACTCGGTGTGCACTAATGGCATGAAGCAGGGATGCACTGGTATAGGACCATCTATGGATAAAGGCTGCAAACATAATGATTCCTTAAAGGAGCAGTGCAACGATATTCAGCTGGAATGCTTTTCACTAATACGAGCTTACTGGCACTAGTGGGAGTCAAGGATACTCGCACGCAACTCCGTTGGCCAAGAAACTCCTTTGTTGCGGTGTAATTTCAAGGACAAGAGCGATCATTTTCACTCAATCTCTCCTTTGCAAAATTTCATGACGTAACGTGGGTATCGCAGTACACCCATATGACGATATTTGAATGCTGTTCATAGATTGGACCCGAGCATTGCGTGGGCACTCGATTTGGGCTCGTGATAATTACTAGCTCGAAAAGCATTCGGGTAGGGGCCCGTGTCCAATCGCTGCAACGACGACAATAGCCGAGCCATAACAATATCTGGAACTCAGCGCGTGCCCTGTGCTTTGCCAACCCCAGCGCGTGGCTATGATCTACATTGGCGGCATATAATCGGCTCCAGATCGCGTGGCCACTTGTTCTGGCTGCGAGTTGAGGGGGTGAACGCTGCTCGTTTTTCTTTAATTTTTTTTCTGGGACTTCTATTGCGTGGGGTGAAAAACGAATGCGTGTTTCATAGGTCATTAATGTCAGGGATTCGTTCTAAGCGGTATTTGCGCAAAGTACAAAAATTGTTGCATCGCCCCTTTAAAGGAGCTGTGCAACGATATTCAGTTGGAATGTTTTTCACTTTACACGAGCTTACTGGCACACCTGGGACTCAAGGATACTCACACGCAACGCCATTGGCCAAGAAACTCCTTTGTTGCGGTGTAATTTCAAGGACAAAAGCGATCATTTTCATTCAATCTCTCCTTTGCAAAATTTGATGACGTAACTCGGGGATCGCAGTACACCCAAGTGACGATATTTGAATCCGGTTCATAGATTGGACCCGAGCATTGCGTGGGCACTCGACTTGGGCTCGTGACAATTACTAGCTTGAGAAGCATTCGGGTTGTGACCCGTGTCCAATCGCTGCAACGACGACCACAGCCGAGCCATAACAATGTCTGGAACTCAGCGCGTGTCCTGCGCTTTGCCAACCCTAGCGCGTGGCTATGATCAACACTGGCGGCATATAATCGGCTCCAGATCACGTGGCCGCTTGTTCTGGCTGCGAGTTGAGGGGGTGAACGCTGCTCGTTTTTCTTTAATTTTTTTTCTGGGACTTCTATTGCGTGGGGTGAAAAACGAACGCGTGTTTCATAGGTCATTAACGTTATGGATCCGTTTTAAGCGGTATTTGCGCAAAGTACAAAAATTGTTGCATCGCTCCTTTAAGTGTGTCTCAATCAACAGTTCTAAAAGTTTAGAGATGTTTGGTATCTTTTTTTTTTTTTTTTTTTTTTTTTTTTTTTTACAGTATAGAGATCAAATGCAGATAAAAACCAACTTACAAAAACTATGCTTGACAAAAGTTTCAGCTTACCAGGCAAAAGTGTAATTTTTCCAGTTTACAGCTAGCGAATTGTCGCTTGTATTTTTTGTTTGTTTGGATAATTTAAAATTGTCTGGTTATTTGTGTGGACCACCTTATTTTGGCTTTCCGTTGCACTTCACATTCCGAGCACCCAAGGCAAATGCTTTTATGAGACAAGTGCACATCCCATGCTTCTTTCACAATCTGATTGATAGATGATTTAAGCATATAAATTTAATTAAGGTTGTTATTTCCTAAGCCATGCCTTCCACAGACTGTGCATCAGAAAAATATAAACATAACGAGGAAAGCGGATACGCTACTGGAATAATCGACGAGATATTAAATGTGCAAAAAAGGTGCTGAAAAAAAAAAAAAAAAAAACATTCTGGCAGCAAAAAGACCAGACTTATCAGAAAAAGAAGGAACAAGAGCGTGGTGACACATATGCCAGTTACATTTAAAAGAGAGGTAAGATATTTTTTCCTATGCCAGACATCACTTCTTAGGGGACAACACGATGAATAATCACCTCGCAAACAATGATACTGGACGGATCTTGGTATATTCTAGGGGACATGGAATTTCTTCTTTTTCTTCACAAACAGCAGCCATTTAAGGCACACCAACGCATTTAAAGTTCTCGGCATGCTAAATAAGAAAAAAAAAATTTAATATGTAGAAGCAGCAAATAAATAGGACTAAATTTGTTGGACATCGTGTCCCCACCCGATATAAATAGAAACAGCGTTATGGCCTCAAAGCTCGTACTTCAAACCGGCTCAGCGCAATTTGTGTACGGAATACGGCTAAAATAATTGATATAATTCCGCCTTGGATCATGCTAATTAAAAAACAAACCAAACGCACACACACATACATATATATATAGCGGTTTTATTGGACATCGTGAAGCCCTTTGTAAACTTGATCATGAATTGTGATATACAAACGCGAAAATAATCACGATATATATACCACGCCCTCACCAGAGCCGTATATCAATGTCCACGAAAACTTCCAGTCGCCTACAAGAACCCTTAAAACAGTGGCAACAATTCTCTGAAACAACTTCGAGAAGACTCTCTAAGTCCCAGCTGTTTCTTGGTACACCCTCCGTCAACGTTGAGAAACAAACCAACAAGTTTGTTCATACGTATTGGTCTCTTTTTCTCGGGTATCCAGAAAGCTACGAATTGAAAGTGGTCGATCCCCGCTTAGTACACGTAGCGTTAGGAATGACAAGAAGTCGACGAAACCGAAACAAAACTTCCTACTTCGACAAAAGACACGCGCGATTGTTGTAGCGTTTGCTGACCGCGAAAATTACTGATTCAAGGACTCACGCTTTGCTCGAGGCGATGTCAGTGAAGAGATGCACTATCTGCGACGCTGGTCCGGAATCTTTAAGCAGGCAAAACAAGACGGGACGTCAGGATTCGAGGCACGGCGACGGGAAGCTCGCCTGGAATGCGAGGAGTGCCAGTTGCTCCGCTGCCGCTGCCGCCGCTGCCTTTTGCCGGGCGGACAACAGCGCGGATTGCCTAACGGGAACTGGCGGGACACGAAGCCTTCCCTCATTGGCTCACCGGCCGCGCGTCCGGCAATAAAAATAATACAAGAGGCCGAAAAGGACACGTGAACGACGTGAATCTGGAGCGTTCCGATGTTTCGTCGTTTCGTGCGCTCGAGGCGCTCGAGGTTGAGGAGAACTTTAGTTCGTTCGCTCGCTTTTGGCATTCACGGAACTCTGTTGCTGTTGCTGCTCGCCCCTCTCACAGCCGATTTCTGATCAACTTTTTATTTGGTGTCACGTTTGCGTTTATTTATAGCGAGTTCGTTTCACACGCACTGGCACCGTTCGAGTTCTCTCCCAGAATGCATCGCACTCTCAGAGTGTTGCACGGAAAACTGGACTCAAAGGAACTCGCCAAATGCACCGAGTGCAGAAGACTGATGCTGCCGCCATCTATGTTGTAGAAAAGGTACCGACTTTAAACCGAAACTAGCGCCTTTCGGATCGGAGTGATGCGTGGGAATGCGAGAATGCAGTCGCTACCAACGTTTATCTACAAACGTTGGTCGCTGCAACCTGTAGTTTATAGTTGCGATGACTTCAAGCAGCTCGGCTGCCGTAGAGATAGTTACAGACGGCGTAAATTTCCGCAACCAGCTGTCTACAAAGCAGCTGGTTCCGATCTTTCAATTCTTATAACCGTTTACACTGGAGAAAACTGATGATGCTGTCCGAGCACAAGCATGATCCGTTTGAGCATGGTATTATGCGTGAACCACTGAAAGGGTGCTGCTTAAAACTAGCCTGTTGGAATATCCAGCAAAACTGGGACTTTCGATTTGGATCGTCATTATAGGTGGATCAGATGATCCACCTATAATGCCTCGGTGAGGGCGTCGAGAACGAGAGCATTTTCGAACAGAATACGACGGGGCAAGTTAGCTGACGTAGGTAAATGTTAAACATGATGATGTTGCCCAATCCTCGGGTAAAGTTACCATCTTTAGCTTTCTCTGATGCTTATTGGGCGGTCAGAGGTTTCTGCTGAGAGAGTTTTGTCGACAAATGTTAAATTTTTTACCCGCACACGGATGGTGATAGATATCTCGGGGGCCGCTTTTACGTTTGTTCTGAGCATTCCTTTACACATTGGTATATTTCAGCGTCTGTGCGGCAACAGAGCGATTTAAAACCTGCAAATAAATCACGGGTTGTCAATTGCTTCCTTCGGGAAATAGCAGACGCTCACAATTCAAGCTCGCGTTTGATTTCATGGCCCGTGGGACGCGATTTCTATCAGAAAATCTACTTTTTTTCCGTTCGGTTCCGCGACACATCGTAGCAGACGAACCCTCGTCGTCTGCTCCCGCTCCTCGCCTACCCCGCCGGAGCGAGGCATGACGGGATTGCATTTTGGCGCACTCCCGATTTTCTCGGTGCAGCGAGTGCATGCAGGCGTGGGGTGTCAGCGCTGAAACGAACTCGGAGAGTGCAACCACTCGTGGAGTGCCGGCCGAAACGAACCCGTTCCACGCTGCGAGTGGGCACGCGTGGGCACGAGTGCCGTGAAACGAACTCGCTATTAGACGAGCCAAGAAAGGTAACGGAGGAATCGGGGTGGACTGCTCGCGCTTCGTGCTGCTGGCGTTACCTGTGGCGTTGTCAAGTCGTATTTCTTCCGTTGACCCGTTGACTTTGAAAAAGGGTCCGTATTGGGGCGCCTTGTCAGCTTTCTTTTGAAGCTGCCGTTTACGCAACGATAACCATAAAAAAAAAAAAAAAAAAAAAAAAAAAACGCAAATTGTTATTAGGATACAGTGTTTCCAGCCACATTAGTGGTTTAATGATATTTATGTTTATGACGATCTCGTTTTTTCCTTTATTTCCACAAACGCACTAAAGTTAAATGCAACGTTGGTTAAATGTCTTCTTGAAGACCAAAAAAAGAAATATCGCTTTCCATAGCTTGCACATATTAAAGGGACACTGACATCCCCCAAAATTTTAAAATTTTTGGCCAGGCGATTTATTATGGTTCTACGGTGTCAGAAGACTAGGCAATCAATATTTTGCTAGTGTCACGTATTTTCTAAAATAAAGTCAAAAGACGCAGCTGCTCGAAACCGAAACTGGATTGACGAGAAAAAAGAAATACAAAACATCAACCGGAAGTTAATTTTTTTTTTAATCAACGTATTTGCAGTTTATAGAAGCCGAAAAAAAAAATAGCCATCATATTTTTTGCCCATTTCTAGTATTGAGTGTGTGCCTTCGATGACCCACGACTTTGATTATCTTTGGCGGTTGTAGATAACGGCACGTGACCACAGAGAGGAGAGTGAGCGCGACTCAAACCAGCTCAAACCGGCCAGTTCTCGGTCGGCGGTCTTCGGTAGGAATGCACAAATAAAAACCCTGGCGAGCATAAATACCCTGCCAGTGTCCCTACCACTAAATCACATAAAAAAATAAAAAAAAAGTGCTTCGCTTTCACAAAGTGATTCGAGTTCTAAGAACTGCGCGCAAGCACGCACGCACGCACGCACAAAAAAAAGTGATGCAACATATGCGGTGCGATTACTCATCACCCTGCCTGCTCAGAGTTGAAAACAGGCCATCAAGGGGAGGAATAGGATAGAAAGGAGGGGGTGGTGGGGCAGAGGAGGGAGGGCGGGAAAGGAGAGGAGGGGGGGGGGGAGGAGGTAAAGCGGGACAAAGAAAAAGAAAGCTCTGTTCACTGTGAAAACGCATGCTTTTCTGGTGCTTTTCATTGAGTACACAAGCAACTTTTTTACCCATTTTTCAAAACCCAAGCATGCCAAATATATATTTAAAAAAAATGACCTGTACTGCATGACAATATATGTATACACACGCCTGTGTGCAAACAAAACTTACGGCAAGTGGAGTCGCATAAAAAGCAAACGTTTTTATACTACAGTAGAATACCGTGCATCCGCCCACTCAGCACTAAGCACCCACCCCGATAACTTGAAACATCTGAAAAATATACACAGTACATATAAATTGATGACCTCATATCCCCTATTTTTTCACAATTATCTTCAAATCTTGAGTGGGTGCTTGCTTGAGGTATTTTAAGGTAGGTTTATTTTAACACACTCACAAGTAATCATTTTTTGTTTCCATCCACTTGCCTGGCACTGATTTCGCAAGCAAGTTCCCACAAAAACAGGACACATTTGGCTATATTCAGACAAAATGACGGGATGGTAGAAATATGAACCCTCTAAAGGCCTGTCCGAAAGGGACACTTTAGAAATTGTGAAGCTACACAACTCCGTCAAATGAAGTGAAAGTTGAAGTGCGGCAATTCATATTCTGTTTGGACATTCACCAGGCAAACGTCACGACTTTCCTCCTCGCCTCCTCTGCTTTTCGGTGACCTCGGTGCTTGTCAGACTTGACGTCACACGCCACCTATCAATGGTCTACTTGTTGCATGTCCATCCGTTCTGCCGTGCCCTTGTGTCCTTCCCTTTCCCGTTTTCGGGACTTGGAACAGCAGCGGAGGCCTTGAACAATTGATTGACAGCCAACAGAGCACGTGAGTAGCTGTCCGGACCCACGTGATGAGCATGCTCAAGGCTCCATTGAAGGACATAAGCGAACTTTGATGGAGGAAACCATTCCCCCCCAAAAAAAACACGGAGGGAAGCAGGCCGTCGCATGACGCATAACGGAGTTGTGCTGCCTCACGATTTCTGAAGTATCCTGTTTGGACACCCCATAAAACGAAACTGACCTAACCAAAAATGGGACCTCTGGTCACCCTATGCTCAGCATTATAAGAAATTTGCACACTTACCACTTTAGACTAAAACTTGGGAAAGTTTGCTCCTGAACTTTCATCGAGGCATTCTGTCAAAAATATATCCATATTTATTGTCAAATCACACTGGAGTGCAGTGCCTAAAACTCCACACGGTTCTAAACTTTTAAAAGTCTGAAGCGGCTAAGATAAACGTGAAACAGAGCTTTCTTTCATCCGTTGATTGCTTCATTCTTCCGTAGTGCCTTGCCTCTTGTACGTTGCACCAAGCTCCTTCAGTCTCGGAATGAGTTCCTCAAGTTTGGAAGCCACCTCAGATTTTTCTTCCGAAGTGTCATCCAAAGTCAGATGTTTCATGACCAGTTCTACAGAGAGAGAGAAAAAAAAATATGAATCAACACTTCTAATTAGCATCCACAAAATTGTTAGCAACCAACGGATGCAAGCGATTTACTGCATGGCTAGAAGAGGTCTGCAATAGAGTTTACAGCACTTTGGGTTATCATACACAATCTCCGATAGTATTCAGAAAATCATTACAAGAGCTGTTGTTAACCTTACATGAATGATTTACTGTGGAGGGGTGGCCGATTCAACATCCACCTTTCACAAGCAAATAGTTTGCAGAACTAAGAGAAGGTGGGCAGTATGACAACTTATCGCGTCGACCTGTAAGGGTTGTCAACGTTCTTGCATTGTGTGATGAAGACTGTGGCGCTTGAACTGTATAGACGTCGTGCTTTTGTGTTGGTGGAGATGACGTTGAGATTAAGACCATATAAGGAGGTGGATTAAATAAACGAGTTAGCTGAGTTTGAGACGTCGTCCTGTCTATTTTTTGTCCCTTCTACGTTTTGATGTTTCTTCTCTGCCCCAGTCTCAGGTTAATTCAACATGACTGCATTTAGTGTACAGCTCAAAAGGTGCTGGTCATGCTGTACAGCTGCAATCAGTAATTTATCCTCCTGCTCCTGCTCCTCCTCCTCCTCCCACTCACATACATACCTCAGCAAACCTCACTGATGAGGGCCCTAACTCACCCTCATCTTCACAGGCGAGGTGAGCGTGAGTGAGTTTCTGAACCAGGAAAATTCATGAGTGTGAGGGTGAGTAAGAGCCGTGAGGGCTGTGAGGGCAGTGAGGACCGTGAGTATGTGAGGGGTATGAGTGCGTGAGGGCCGTGAGGGTCGTGAGTGCGTGAGGGCCATGAGTGCATGAGTGGCAAGAGGGCCACGAGTGTGCGAGGGGTGTGAGAGTGGTGAGGGGCGTGATGGCGGTGAGTGCGTGAGGGCAGTGAGTGTGTGAGGGGCATGAGTGGTGTGAGTGGCATGAGTGCGTGGGGGCATGAGGGCGGTGAGTGTGTGAAGGGCGTGAGGGCCATCAGTGCATGAAGGCAGTGAGTGCGTGAGGGGCGTGAGGGTCATGAGTGCGTGAGGGGCGTGAGGGTCATGAGTGCATGAGGGGCGTGAGTGTGTGAAGGGTGTGAGGGCCACGAGTGCGAGGGGTGTGAGGGCGGTGAGTGTGTGAGGGCCATCAGTGTGCGAGGACCATCACTGAATGAGGAGCGTGAGGGCGTTAAAGTGCGTGAGGGCGGTGAGTGTGTGAGGGACATGAGAGCCATGCATGCGTGAGGAGCGTGAGGGCGGTGAGTGCATGAGGGGCGTGAGGGCCATGAGTGCGTGAGGGCAGTGAGTGTGTGAGGGCCATCAGTGTGTGAGGAGCGTGAGGGCGTTGAGTGCGTGAGGGCGGTGAGTGCGTGAGGGGCATGAAAGCCATGAGCGCGTGAGGGCAGTGAGTGCATGAGGGGGCGTGAGGGCCACGAGTGCATGAGGGGAATGAGGGCGGTGAGTGCGGGAGGGGCATAAGTGGCATGAGGGGCATGAGGGCTATGAGTGCGTGAGGGGTATAAGTAAGTGAGGGCCGTGAGTGAGTGAGGGCCATGAGTGCATGAGGGCCGTGAGGTTCAGTGAGGGTGAGTGAAAGGCTGAAGGAGGGTGTGACAGTGAGGATGAGGGTGAGTGAGGGGCTGAGGGTGAGTGTAGCTGTGAGGATGAGTGAGGGGCTTAGGTAAGTGTGGCTGTGAGGGTGAGGGTGAGTGAGGAGACCTAAAATGCCGACCTCCGCTCACACATACCCAGTTCATCAGCTGAGTTAATTAGGCTGAGACCACCAGGCCTTAGGAGACCACAAACAGATAAATTTCGAAGTCATTCACATTTTTTTAGAAATCACCTGTTTGAGGTGTTTTGGCAGGGAACGCCCATGCACTACGAGCTGACTGACATGGAGCCCTTGCCTGAAAGTCTGCTATAGTCTCTCATCAGTTCATGGAAGGCGAACATGCATTTTCATTGTAGAATGTCTAGAACAGTGGTTCTCAACCATCAATTATTCGCGGACCCCTTGTGGATCGGCGGAGATGATCAAGGACCCTGTTTGTGGTGAGGGGAGGGGTAAGGTATAGGTTAAATATATTAATGATATAATACATGGATTTAACTAAGGGCTAATGTGAAGTAGAATTCTTTTATTGACATACACACGAGAAAACTCGCTTTGGAAATGGAAAAATTCCTTCTCGATCTGAAAAAAGACAACTTTTATTGCGGGCTTGACTGATGTGGCATGGCTTTGCGGACCGCTAGAATGCCTTTGCGGTAGTGGTGCAAAACTATCGATAGTACTATCGATAGTATCGATAGTCGCCAGAAATCTGACTATCGATAGTGAAAAAAACTATCGATAGTACTATCGATAGTCGACTATCGAAAAACTATCGATAGTACTATCGATAGTCGACTATCGAAAAACTATCGGTAGTCGACTATCGAAAAACTATCGATAGTCGACTATCGGAAAACTATCGATAGTCGACTATCGGAAAACTATCGATAGTACTATTGATAGTCGACTTTCGAAAAACTATCGATAGTCGACTATCGGAAAACTATCGTTAATCAAATATCAAAAAACTATTGATAGTCGATTATCGTAAACCTTTTGATGGTACTGTCGACGATTTACTATCGATAGTTTTGCGACACTAGTAGTTTGCGTCGCTCCCTCTTCTCTTTTTATCGCTTTATTTATTATCATTTTTTTTTCAAATGGGACAACAATTAAGCCAGGCACTTACCATCCCAACTTTCGTTCAGCTTTCAGTGATGACGAAGACGGGAGTTTGGGCGAGGAGAGGAGAAGGGGGAGAAGGGACTATCGAAAAACTATCGATAGTACTATCGATAGTCGACTATCGAAAAACTATCGATAGTCGACTATCGGAAAACTATCGTTAATCAAATATAAAAAAACTATTGATAGTTGACTATCGTAAACCTATTAATGGTACTGTCGACGATTTACTATCGATAGTTTTGAGACACTAGTAGTTTCCGTCGCTCCCTCTTCTCTTTTTATCGCTTTATTTATTATTATTTTTTTTTCAAATGGGACACCAATTAGGCCAGGCACTTACCATCCCAACATTCGTTCAGCTTTCAGTGATGACGAAGACGGGAGTTTGGGCGAGGAGAGGAGAAGGGGGAGGCGAGCGATAGGGCGAGGGTAAGGCGGGCTGGGGAGGACGAAGCAGACGGAACGCTGGAGAAGGAAGGGTGAAACCTCCTTCTCTCTAAAGCGTTCCGTCTGCTTCCTCCTCCCCGGCCCGTCTTACCTTCGCCCTACCTTCTTGAGTTGTAACGGACTATAGTGGTGCAAGTCTATCGATAGCACTATCGATAGTATCGTTAGCTGCCAGTATAGTAAAAACTATCGATAGTCGACTATCGAAAAACTATCGATAGTACTATCGATAGTCGACTATCGAAAAACTATCGATAGTCGAATATCGAAAAACTATCGATACTACTATCGATAGTCGACTATCGAAAAACTATCGATAGTACTATCGATAGTCGACTATCGATAGTTCTGAGACACTATCGATAGTTTTGGAAAAACTATCGATAGTATCGATAGTCAATTTATCGATAGTTTTGCATCACTACTTTGCGGACCCCAAAGGGTCCGCAGACCGCCATTTGAGAACCACTGGTCTAGAACATTGATTTCATAAAATTTGGATTCAACACAATCCTAGAGACGTGTATGTTTTTTGTTTTGTTTTCATCTCCCGTTTACAGGTTGTTTTCAAGACAATTCGGGCATAAAAAATTGTATAAGTAAGCGAGTGAACAGAGTGCCAGGAAACTTTCACAAGGGTGCTTTTAGGTGATGCATTGATCATATTAAAAATCTGTAAATGTAAATGTCTGATAAAAAAAAATGCGAGAAAAAAATAATTTTTTTTCCCTACGCGTGGTATAAAAATGGAAGCAAACCGTCAAATTGGCGTTGCTACTTACATATGGCACGATATGATAGAACTAGAAAGATTTCTTTTCGTCTCGACTCTGAGAGAGCCAACGTCGGCAAAAATTCGCACAATCCTCCAGATCGAGCAGTTGCTCCGAAATGCGGTACTCCGAGAACGTTAGGCAGCTCAATCACGATTGACGCGAAGGAACTCAAGCGACGTAAAAAGCACTGCCTCCGCACACAGTGATGGAAGTGGAATTTGACCTACTGTAGTGGGGTTTTGTAGCAGGCAGAATACTGGTTTGGAGTAACCACTGACGCCTTTGGAGCAGATGCCAACATCTGTTAGCGGATCACTTGAAAATAAAAAAGTGGTTGTATCGCTAGTGAGTCCATCTTTGATACTGGAGCATGTTACTTATTACCATTTGTAATAATAGAAAGGGTGCAAAAAGAACGCAGAGCCTTCTTTTTAGAAATGAATCTGTGGTGAGAGTAGGTTTCATTTACAATGAATACTAAAAAAATAGATGAAATTGAATAATAGTGCAAAACTTCAGTTGGGATAAAGCCTCTCTCCCCTCCCGCTATTACACCTGGTAGCTTGTTTAGCCTGTAAATATAATTTCTGTAAAATGCCACCAAAATCCAGCCCAGCATATCTGCTAACATGTATATGAATAAAAATGATTCCCCCAAGTTTTATGAACCTACCAAAGTCAAGACTCTAATACTAGTAGTATAAACTGCAAAAACAGCCACCCACAAATATGTGAAAACCTACACTTGTTTTTGTAAAAGTGACTGCTCTTTAGCAGTGTTGGAACCAGAGTGAAGTCAAAGTTCACTGCTCTTTTGATCCATAGCTGCACAAGAACTACTTTGACAACTGTATTTATCCAAATATAGACACACATTTGTTTTCTCTCTTTTTTGGTGCAGTTTTTAGCGTTTGAGATCAACCTACAATCAATGTTGAGAACAAAAGCGAAAAGTAGTGGTGTGTCAGTTAACGAAGATTTTTCACCAGTTACGGGTCTCGCTTGAAAGAAATTCATTGAATTTGCTAAGACACTCAATCCAAAAATTAACTTTAAACTATGTCACAACAAACTTCACCTAGATAACAAAACTTCTGTTTACTGCTCTGAAAGCAATAGCATAAGGAACTCTGGGCTCGAACGATAAGAAACGCTGATAATTCCATTGGCGGCTCTGTTGACTCAGCGAGTGCATCCCCTTCGTTATAGCACAAGAGAAATGACCGAGGCCATTGCCAACCACCTGAAAACATGTAAATATTTTTCACTAATATAAGAAGCATATTAAAAAAATGTAGAGCCCTTCCCCTTCACGTGAAGATGGAGGACCAGTGAAGCTGTTATCTTTACAACCTCTAGGACAATGCCTAGAGGATGACGTCTAAAACAACCTCAAAGACGACTTCTTGGACGACCTCAGGGATGACACCTAGAGGACAACGTCTAGAACAACCTCAGGAACGAAGTCAAAGACGACCTCTAAGAGCACACCTAGAGAACGACGCATAGGACGACCACAAGGACGACTTCTAGGATGACGACTAGAGAAATTTAGCTTTTCCACTCTGGTGAAAACCAGAGTGGAAAAGCTGGAAAGGTTGCTGCCAACTTTGAGCGACGACGATAGCTGTTTGCAGTTCTGTGTCGTCATTTTTTTGTCCACGCACACGATACAGGCGAAACCAGCCCTTAACAGCTCCACTGTAAAAACCGTGATGAATTATGTGCCGCTATTGACTCGTCATTAGCAGGTACTCTGATTCTCACTGAGACGTGGCTTTCCGCTACAATAAGAAGACAACGAAATATTTGATTGTGAAAAACTCTTTAATGTCTACCGTTCCGACGGACAACTTAGATCTGGTGGTGGAGTATTGGTTACAATGGCTGACTGTATTGTTTCTTACTGTGTGAACATAGTGTTGAATACTGAGTTTATCTGCATCTGTTTTCAGGTTTATCATAAAAGAGTTATTCTTTGTGCTTGCCATCGTAAGCCAAAATGTATGGCTAGCCTTGCAAGTGAACTGCATGATGCTATGAATATGATCGTAAAGAGATTTCCGAACTCACCAACATTTTGGTTAGGAGATTCTAATTATCTAAACATTTTTCGGGCACATAAGAACCCATTTTCTAGCACTAAACCTGGTTCTGTCTTATTATAGTAGCTGCCATCCTACTATTTTGTTCTATTTTCTCGCGACTTTTAGCTCCTGACATTGCTGACATTTCCTGAAAATTTAGGCAATGTCGGCGATCAATTTTCCAGCTGGTTGATGAGCAATTTCTATACTTCGTTTCACCTTAATTTATATCGCAGCCGACGATACGAGCCAATGGGACTAACTAAACTGCATCAAAGTGCGACATCATAGCATTCATCCATCTTCCTGTTTGTTCAAAAATACTCCAGAAGCCGGGCGAAGACATGAGAAATTTAATAAAAAAAACGGCTTGACATAACAAAAATAACAATTTAATTAAACGTTTCGCCTCCCATGCGGAAGGCATCTTCAGTAAAGCACAGACCGAGTGAGAGTCGCACAAAAAAGTTCGGCTATTGAGGCATAAAGTTCCTGTACACCTCTGGCAGGGGGCCACGGTTCTTGTTTACCAGCGATGAATCACTTCCGCGTTTGTCGTTCTGGATGAACCAAGATTCCAGCAGCTTTCTCGGTCCCCACCTTTTATCCCTCGCCAAGGTCGATGCCTTGTCAAAGTCAAATTGGTGTCCTGACGTCCATGCATGGTCGACGAGTTCGGACTTGAAGCGGGTGGCGTTCGTGGAATTGACGACATCCCGTGCGTGTTCTTTTAGTCTTGTTTTTCTTTTTCGTCCCGTCTCTCCAATGTAGGAAGCGTCACATTCCTTGCACTGCACCTGGTAGATCACGCCCCTTTCTGCCTCTGGCGGGGTCGGGTCTTTTGGCTTGGAGATAACATTGACAATCGTTCTGTAGGGTTTGTATACAGTTCGTACACCCAACGGCCTAAGCGCGCGTCCAAATGCCTCCGAAACCCCCTTGACGTACGGGATGCACACGACGTCACGTGTTCGTTCGACTCGATCCGGGCGCCGACGGGACATTTGTTTCTCAACGCGATTGATAAATCGGTCGGGGTAGTTACGTTTCTTCAAAGCCTCCCGCACATGGCTAAGTTCTTGATTGCTAAGTGTTGAGTTGGATGGGACTGTCTCTAAACGATGAAGTAACGATCTTACAACTGAGCTTTTGTGTTGAGTAAGGTGATGAGAGTGGTAGTCAAGAAAGTTTTGTGTGTCACATGGTTTACGATATACGGATGTTTCCATCTTAAAGAAAGGTTCACTAGTTCTATGGACATGTACACCTAAAAACGGCAAGGTACTGTCGGTTTCATGTTTGCAGGTGAACTGAATTGAGGGGTGGACACTATTCAAATCGCGGTGAAAATCGGTTACATTCTCTCTGTTAACTATTACAAAAGTGTCATTGACATAACGACGGTAGAACTTCACGGGGAAATCAATGCCAGACATTACCTTTTCCTCATAATATTCCATGACCAGATTCGAGACGGTTACGGAAACTGGACTCCCCATAGGGCATCCGCTGACCTGATGATATATGTCCCCATTAAAACTAAAATTGCACTGGTTGAGACAAAAACGCAAAAGGAGTATAACGTCATCAACAAGGAGGGTTGTGCGAGTGGACAACGACTGGTCTGCCAACAACCGGTCACGGGCGGCATCAACCGCCAGGGCGTTGGGGACATTCGTAAATAATGAAATCACATCAAAGGATACCATAGCCTCGTGCGGTAGCAGGGTCTGAGCGCGTATAAGCTCAACAAAGTCATGGGAATTCCCAACGCTGAACTCATTGTTTCCCGTAAGAGGGCTCAGAATCTCAAGCAGATATTTAAAAAGGTTGTAAGTGGATGAACCAATACAATCGGGCGTAGGGGGCAACCCGGTTTGTGAATTTTGGGGAGTCCATACATCTTGAGCGTCGCGGCGTCAGAGGAGAAGAGACGACGGTATAGGTCGTCACTGATTAATCCGATTTATCAATCGCGTTAAGAAACAAATGTCCCGTCGGCGCCCGGATCGAGTCGAACGAACACGTGACGTTGTGTGCATCCCGTACGTTAAGGGGGTTTCGGAGGCATTGGGACGCGCGCTTAGGCCGTTGGGGGTATGAACTGTATACAAACCCTACAGAACAATTGCCAATGTTATCTCCAAGGCAAAAGACCCGACCCCGCCAGAGGCAGAAAGGGGCGTGATCTACCAGGTGCAGTGCAAGGAATGTGACGCTTCCTACATTGGAGAGACGGAACGAAAAAGAAAAACAAGACTAAAAGAACACGCACGGGATGTCGCCAATTCCACGAACGCCACCCGCTTCAAGTCCGAACTCGTCGACCACGCATGGACGTCAGGACACCAATTTGACTTTGACAAGGCATCGACCTTGGCGAGGGATAAAAGGTGGGGACCGAGAAAGCTGCTGGAATCTTGGTTCATCCAGAACGACAAACGCGGAAGTGATTCATCGCTGGTAAACAAGAACCGTGGCCCCCTGCCGGAGGTGTACAGAAACTTTATGCCTAAATAGCCAAACTTTTTTGCGTGACCCTCACTCGCTCTATGCTTTACTGAAGATGCCTCCCGCATGGAGGCGAAACGTTTAATTAAATTGTTATTTTTGTTATGTCAAGCCGTTTTTGTTATTACATTCCTTTTCCTATTTGTGTTCTTTCATCAACCAAATCAATTGAGTGCAGCGAATGTCCCGCGACTCACACTTTTAGTATGCGTGTTCATGGTTGTGCATTCGAGTCTTCGACCATGCTCTGACCCAAGATGAACAAACCGTACTGCGAGTAAAGACGCCATGAAATACATGTTTGTACCATTTTCCTTTCCTTCTACTTGTCCGAATATTAGGGTCGACTAACAATAAAATATTTGCATTTTTTTATTCGCTTAACGGGATAATGAACTGAAATTGTGAGCTCACGAAACAAGGCTGGACGGATAGGTGGGACGCTGCACAACCCAAAAGCATCACTCATACAGCAATATCTCTGTATATCTCCGTATTTTTGGAAAAGAAGTGTGCGATTGAGCACGGCCGACGAAACAAGTCACGTCACGATTCTCATTCCCTCTTCTCCTTACTATGTCCCGTCGAGGTGGTGAACCGAAGCAAGAAAGAAAGAAATGAGGCCGCTTCCCCTCATTCTTAAATTTTCCAGGAGGACAATGATGCCACAGCCCTTCTTTTCCAAAAGTACGACCATCCGTTTGAAATATCAATGTATGAGTGATGTTCTGGAGTTCGTAGCTTCCCGTTCAGAGCTTCTGCGGCCTTATTTTGCGAAATCCAAATTTTGGTTCAGTATCTCTTTAAGCCCATTTGGGCACAAAAAATATTTGGCGTTTTGGCACAACATGTAGCAGACTTTCGTTCGTGGTGAAATCTGGCGCAAAATGACGCAGCCCTTCTATAACTGAGCACGTGAAAAGACACGGGGCAAACATTCGTCACCATGGAGTACGGCGAGATTTCGAGCCCCGCAAGTGCGCCGAGCGACACCGCCTTATGGCGACGCCGCGCCATACGTCCAGAAAACACGGCACCTCAAAGCATCGTGCAGCAGGGTAGCCGCCACGAACGCCATGGAACACCCACAAGGTCCTCACCCTGTGCCTCGTGTAGGGTGGCAAAGACCTCAGGCGGCAGCTGGGTCCGCAGGAAGGCCACCAGCTGGGGCACGAACTTGCCCGAGGCGTGCACCATGCGCTGCGTCTGGGCCTGGGCCACCAGCAGCACCGCCAGGTGCAGGCACAGCGCCGCCTCCCGCGCCTCGGCCAGCTGCGCCAGCAGGGCCTGCCGGTGGCCGTGGAGGGCCTGCCTGCTCCCGAAAGGACCCCAAGGACAGATGCTTCAATTGCGTGCATAGGAATGGCACCACGCTCGAGCTACGATGAGCTCGGGACGGCTGCCAATTTGGCAGGTCTCGACCGCTCGAAACTAATGCTCAAGTATTACGTACAACCGACACGTGTGTCAAGGTCGTGTAAGCAATATAGCCTTGTAGGAACTAGGTTTATTGTTTTTAGAACCTGGACATCAGTGTGTCACGTGACACCCTAACAAGATGATGTCACGTGACGTCAGAGTCGTGCGACGTCTCACACAAGCACGCAGCATCTGTGCAGCTCATTCACAACACATTCTGTGCATTTCCGAGTTTAGAAGATAGAATCAAGACGTGCTTAAGGGGAGACACTGCCCAGAAAAAAAAAAATTCTGCAAAAAAAGCTGATTTTGAAAAATGACATTTTTACATCCACCAACATCTAGAGTGTATTGCAAAAAAGTTTCATTAATTTTCACTGTATAGTTAATTTTTTATAAATTATTTTCTGTCCACCAAAGCTATAGAAAAGGTAGGGTTTGGAGCACTTTGAACACATTTTTCTCCGTTCCACTTTTTGGTATAAATTCCATTTTAGTCAATCTATCATTTGATAATGGCAAAACAGGGAAAGCTCATACTTCCCTTTTCCTGACTGAAATTTAACAAGGAGTGCGGCTATGGAACTTTTTTGTCACTTTACGGATGTCTTTTGTAAAAAATGTTGACATTTTGTCGAAGACACAGAAGACCAAAAAGTTGACCAGTTTTGTAGAAGAGAAAATTTATAGAAATGAATTGCTTTTTAGAAAAAAATTTCCATAGCCGCACCCTTTAGGCATTCTGCTACATATCTAGCAAATAAAAATCTTTAATATCGCAATAGTTTTCTGACGATAGATTAACTAAACAAGGTAGGCGTGTTTCTGATAGAAGCTACTCTTATTTCCTTCTCATTTGAGCGACAGACCTGAAATTTTCTTATACACCCTCTAGCATGACCATTAGCCTACCCTGTAAATTTCATTAATTTTAAGACAAGGGTTCAAAAGTTGACCCCCCTAGGGGGTGTGCCCCCTTAAATTTTCTTTTCTGTATCGATTAATTGGCAGCAACTGTATTTGAGTTGTTTAAAAAACAATGCAGAAAACACTTTAAAGGGGCCATGAAATGACCTTTTCATTTTTTCCAGATAACTTTTACATTAAACCGTCAATGTTCACTGAATGCCGAACAGGCATCCGTTTTCGTCTCGGTTTATTAACTTCTGCACAAAAAGTAATGAAATATCTACTTTTTTTGTCTCTCCAACTGACCGCAAAACAAGCCGTGACGTACGCTGTTTCTGGAACCGGAAGTTCTCTCGGCAGTAGGAGAATGGGAGCGTTAGCGGCGACGAGTTGGGGTGCGCCGGTAGGTTTTACTGCGCTGATGTCACCGACGTATTTTCTGAATCGGCGCCTCTCATCGCCGCATCGCAGCTGAGCGAAATTCAACGAGATATGTTGCGCTACAGCGACAGCATGGGACTAGTCCCATACGCCGGTATGCCTGTTGGGAAGTGCAGCGAGTCTTCCGGTGAAGACTCCAGAAGTCAACCCAACTGTCATTGTTGGTAAAAGGCGGCCCGTGTCAGTCGTTTGCAAAGCGACGTAGATGGAAACAAATTGCCGCGGCGTTTTTCGCGGCCTCGGAGATGCAGGAGTGAGCCGACGTTAAAAAAGATATGTTTGATGTACGAGTGTCAGCAAGAGCCACGTAAATACCTGTTCATACTCGAAGCGGACGCGCGCGTTTGATGGAAGTGCTGTATTCGCGCTATTGGTAAGCGCTTCGGGACCGATCTTTTACGATTGCAACTCGATACTGACGCGACACTCGGCAAAGAAAGGTTGGACCGGCATTGCACGAACTGTTATAGCTCGACAGTGACGTGCAGTCTGTCAGAATAAAAATGGCATACCAATAACAAAGTGTACATACCGTGTTACGAAGGTAATCCATACGGCGTTTATTTCAGCTCTATATCACACAAAACAAGAAGATAGAATCGACGAGAGTCCCTTTTCGACGAGTGTTAGTCAACACTGCCTCGGAAAACAAGGGGAAGAGATTGACCTCCCCTCTCAATCTAAAATTGAGGTCAGCGATCAAACTACAGTAAAACCTCGTTATAACAAAATGGGATATAACAAACTAATGGATATAACAAACCAATTATAATTCCCCTTGCTTGCTAATGGTGGGAAGAAATGGACATTGGCTATAACAAACTAATGGTTATAACGAAATAATTACAACCGCTCCTTCAACTTTGTTATAACGAGGTTTTACTGTATAATGCGGGAAGGGTCCACAAGGGTAGCGCGGGCATATTCCATTCAGCATGCCAGCCGGTCGTAGGCAGACGGTCTTGCGACGAAGCAACGCTGCGCCGAGTCGGAGTGCCTGCTGGGCCTATATTCTGACCAGCTCGCTTCGTCGGAGTCGGTGGATTCGTGGCCAGCGTTCTTGTTCGTCGTGGTCTGTTTTAAGTACTTTCTTTCTTGCTGCTTGAATTTGGCACGCGCGAGATGAACACGTAGAAAAATAAATGTTCAGTCAGTCAGAGTTTTGAGAGGAAGGAAACCAAAGGAAATAACCGTTCTGAAGTCGGCCCTGCCAGCCCTCCCCTACTGCGCACGCGCAGTAGTTGCTTCGTTTACCACACGATAGATGGCGCTTGGCTCTCAGCATTATCAAATTTGGCAATTTTCGCCACACATCTCTAATTATGCTACAAAATGTGGATCTGAATATTATTTAACAAAACTTTTAGGAAACATTCGTCGGCTATTTATTGTTTACGATCGCGGTGCTGGTGAGGTAGGCTCTTACCCAATAGGCAACGTGGATTCGGCTGACGTGCCCCGTTTCTGCGGATGCATCGTAGTGAAAAGGCGAAGGAAAGAAGGCGCAAAAGAGTCCAGTTTTCTTTTAAAAGTTCTATAGCAAAAAATTTTTTTTGGCTCCCTATTTTTGTGTTTCTTTTCACATCTTTTGCGACGTGCGGTGAATGAAATTCGATTTTAAAATCATTTCATGGTCCCTTTAATTCTATTCTATGTATAGACAGAATTATGCGGAGTAACCAGAAGGGAGTTGGCGGCTAGTGCTATTCTTGACAGGACGACTAAAATCCAAATTAAAGCAACAGATGGCACCCAGGTCACTAAGGTGCAGCATCGTGCCAACCACTGGGCTAACACACAGAGCGAGGTGAATGCTCAATGGCGGAAGCACCGTTTATTGATGCTATTGGCGCGTGAAGTGCATTAAATCGTGACAGTCCATCTCAAAGTTGTTCCAGATGGCTTAGTGTATCAAGGGCGACCCGTGCGGGATATTTATCGCTCCGGTTGCAGCTCAGTCGAATCTAGCTCGTACCGCCGCTTCCTGCACGTGGTGCGCCGCATTTTCACGCTCGTTACTTTCGTCATGCGAGCTCGTACCACTCCAGATGAGAGAGGATGCTCGTCCTCGCAGAGAAAAACTCAGCACACAACTCTCAAGATGAAGCATACAAAAACCACTCCTTTGGCCCAGGTTATATACTATACTCTGTTTCACCTTATGATGTACCGCAGGAAACGCTACAAGCGCGAGCTCCTTGCCCTGGGGCACATCTCGGCAGCACAAGCTCTCGTGACTTAAGAGCAGCTGCCAACGCTATGAGCTCGAGCTTCTAGCCTTCGCTGCGGTACAACATGAGGTGAAACGAAGTATAGGGGTCATTATGTCACTGTTTTTCAATTCTGTCTTCTACTGCGTCTGGAACTACTTCATAAATGCAAATTGCATTTTAACAGAAGAGAAGTTAAGATTTGTAATGCATCACCATACTGTGCCATCATCAGCTAATCTAGCAGGCTAACGTCCTGCTAAATTTAGCTGGATGTCACTATGGGTCACGCCACGTCACATCACATTTCTTGACACTGTGATGTTACTTTGTTTCTCGCTGCCCAGATCTGCGAATATATTGCAAAGGCAATCTGTAGACGGGACGCTTGAGCAGAAAATGAAAGGGGCTCTGTAATTTTTAGATGGGCAGACAAACTAGTGCACCTGCAGCCAAGGACACAGTGCTCTTCCTCCTTATGTAAGGATTTGACAGGTGTCTGCTGCCTCCACAATGAGTGAGGCGATCGTAAGGATAATCCTGCCACACCGGTGCTCGAGGTGCCCACCTTTCTTTCTTCTTGTCAGAGCGGATGATCATGTCGCACACGCCCGCTCCCAGGACCACATCCACGTCCGCCAGGAAGTCTTCCGTCGTCTGCATTCCGGTCCAAACGAGTTGTTAGAGTAGCCACCAGGACAGCATTTTCTATGCTTCCACAACAATGTGTTTTCGCCTTGTGGCCAATAAATCTACAATACACCTCCCATAAGATGCTGGGCAAGCATCCATGCTTGTGCTTGTGACCCCTTGCTATTCTCCTGAACTGTTCGAGTCATTTCGAGGAGCCAGCTCCGTGACACAATCGAGCCAAAGCAACTGTCTCTATTGCAAGTTATTCCAACCGATTGGTTACGAGTTATTCAGACTAATGTGCATAGCTTACAATAACAGACTTTTTACCAAGTTACCCAAGCAACAAGCAGCATTCTGGGTACGTAGATAGATATGCTGTATGTGCTTGTGCTAGTTGTATAAAAGATACGCAGCCATATTCAAGGGCTACGACCAACTAGCGCTGTTTTAAACTTAGTAGCGCGTCTAAGTAGTCGCGAACTAAGAGAACAATCAGCGACTACAGAGCAATTAACCCTGCGGAATTCACGAGCATGAAGCGAGTGGGTGATTACCCAGTCAGGAGTAACAAGCGCAAGTGACATCAAAAGATAGGTCACGCATGCGCCTACTCAAACGTCACTGTGTAAATGGAGATTTTATCATATTAAAAACTAATATTTAAATGTTTAGAAGGAAAAAAAGTCATAATGAGAGACTGTAGTCGCTGATTGTTCTCTTAGTTCGCGACTACTTAGACGCGCTACTAAGTTTAAAACAGCGCTAGTTGGTCGTAGCCCTTGAATATGGCCAAGACAGAGTTTTAAAAAAAAAATAAAAAAGGCAAGGGAGTAAACACGGAAGCAGCATTGCCAGTGACATAAACAAATATGGAAGCGCCCATAATTGCGATCTTTCTCGTTGTCCAGTGCCCTGCTGAGATCACTTTAGCAATATCTCTGACCTCTGAACATGTCTATTTCCATAATATTTGCTACTCAAATATTTTCTAGATGTGTCCCCGGCTTTCCCAGGCAGTCAGGGCTCCTTTAGCGCTGGCGGTCAGCAGTGATAGTACATGTCGACCATCGCGCTGAGCCGCTAGTCACTCGCTAAGCACCGGCTAAAGTGGCCGTACACCCGACCAAGATGTTTTAGTCCCCTTCTAAGTGGCTCAGGGCGACTAAGCCCTAAACATAGTGAAGCACTTGGTGAATACCAAGTGCTTGCTTAGCTGTGATTACCACCTGCCACATTATCCATCTGCCACATTATCATTTTAATCCATGATGTAGTTAGTCAGCGGATAAACAGGCAGTAGTCACGTCTGGTGAATACAGCTGATGAAGTAAATGCCTAAAATAAGGTGCTGACAAATGCACATGTACAGGGCTGTTTGTTATATTATCTTTAGTGTTGTGAAAATATTTCAATTTTCAAATAGTAGTTTCGAATAATACACTATTCAATATTCACTTCAAGATGAACTGGGATATTCATATTTTTTCAAGTGTTGATCTCGGCAGGGTAGTCCCGTTGAGTGCTCTTCTTATCGAGCACTGGTGCACTGCAAAGAAGCAAGACCCACGAATCTCGCTTCCTCGGGTGTGCCTTCTCCACAGTGCACCGATGCTTGGTAAGAAGCACACTCCAAGGGGCTAACCCGCAGCAATCAACACTTTGAAAGGAGAAACATAACAGCCGCGTGCTTAGGAAGAAAGCTTATTTCCAAAGCAGGATAATGCATGTGTGCACCTGATGTATTTAAAAAGAAATGGAAACTTTATGAATGTTGATATCTACACTGCAGTGCAATTTTAAAAACTGAACTGGCATGCATGAGCATATGTTAAGCAGAGATGCCCTGACAACCTGTGTTAATCATACATGACTGAAAAAAAAAAAAAAATTACATATAGCAAAAATGTTTATAAACCCTCTTGATTAGGCATAGCTGGGCATCTCTATAAGCTTAATTTTGTATCAAATTCATTGTTTACTTGCCATCCCAATGTAGGCATTGGACTTTTGGAGGCCACAGTCAATAAATATACTAGTTAGATTAAAATCAACTTATCTTAGAAATGGAGAAGTGGATGCTTGGCAACAGCCTTCAGAAGTTAATCTGGGTTTTCCTTTAACTGTGTTGCAATAGTGAAAGGCTTAGAGAAACTATTTGATATTCGATTAGAAAGTATTCTGCCAGAGCTACTATTCCCTTCGAATTCACTTTGAATTCAGAATCTACTATTTGCACATGCCTAATTATTTTACTTTACAACAGTTACTGCTGCAGGTGCCAGCATGTGCAGCACATTAACTACACTCAGAGCATGCTACCTCTTGTGTTCCGAGCAATTTTGCAAAAAAGTGTATTGGCTCTTACGACCGTTTGGTCATGCCCTGTCCCAGGCAATCGAGTCAAGTCATGCCCTGTCCAGGTAATCAAGCAAGCACAAATTGAGGCATATTATGGGATTGTGTGCAGTGATGACAAAGCAACTTGTGTCCTAACCTTTTTAAGATCAATGCCGCTTACCTTAGCGGACAGGGATTGGTGAAGCTTTAGCACCGGTCCCTTGATATCTGCAGGAAGTTTTTGTATCCATTTCAGCCGCACCTGCCAAAAAAAAAAAAATTCCATGTTGAATGCCCAGTGGGATGGAGTACCAAAACCATTCGAATGTCGGCATTATCCATGTAGGCATCTCGAACAGTCAACACACACTTCCTGAAATTCAGTCTAGTTGCTTTGATAACTACTATTGTCCGAGCATATGGTGTGTGCACCACACCGATGGCAACTTTCTGATGGCCAAAGAGGGAAGTGGTTGGCAAGTGCATGACACGAGACTGGTGCACTCAAGGCACCAGCACAATATGGTTCAATAATTAGATACAAATGCTGGGTCAGCATTGGCCTCAAACACCAGTCCAATTACAGTGTAGACCGCATATAACGTATGTCGCGGGAGTCGCGAAAATCCGCACTATAAGCGGTACCGCACTATAACCAAAACATCAATTTTTCAGGCCAAAATACATGCCATTAGACAACTTACCTTTGAAAAAGAATTTACTTTATGTTAGATGAAAAATAAAGCTTAGTTTGAGGAAAGTCTTTATTTTACCACACTAGTACACTTTTCTCTCAAGTGTGTCACACATTTTGAAAGAAATGAGCGACTTTTGCCTGGCGGAGCCTTTTAACGGCGTCGCGGGTTGCGGACGGACGTTGCGAGCGTTCAGCATTGCTAACCCTAATCACTTTCCTCCGGCGATGAAAACGCGTGAAAATTCGCATCCTTTATACGGTACGCGCCAGTAATACCTTCAACTTGAGCACAGGCATGAAATGCTCCAAATAAGAAATCCGGGCGATGTTCGAAAACACAAATGCTTAGAAAGCACCACTGTAGTCGAAGTAAACAAACACAACGACACGGGCGTTTTTGCCGTCTTGAGAGTGCCGCCACAACATCGCCGCACAAGTAGGTGGATCTTCCCTTCTAGTACATGCTGGGTTATCATAGCGACACACAACGAAAATTCACAGTCAAGGATAGCGCTTTTACGCGGAACGATGAGCTCCACCACGCCGTCTACCACGTCGACGATCACAACCGACGCCATGTTTGCGGATAGAAGCAGCCGGCCAGCCGGCCCGCGACCGGCATGCAACGCGCGCGAACACTTCTCCTCGATCTGCGATTGGTCTGTCGTTGCGGTTATTTCCAACCGTCGCAGCGGAGAGTATGTATGATCTCTATGCAGCGGAGGGACGCACGCACGTGAACGACACGTGCGTACGTCCCTCCGTTGCTATGGCAACTGAAGCCTCTCTCTTCGCTTCTTCCCGCTTCTTAACATCCTCCTTGCCCCGCGGGTGCCGCTTGCGGCTCGCGCCGTTATCTAGCGCCGCACAGGGAAGCGTGCTCGCTGCGTCGGTCAGTCGGCACGGCCACCGGGCTGTTCGAGAAACCGCACTATAACCGGTATTTCCCTTCGCGCGCCTGCATTTTAAGCGGTATGTAAATACATGGAGTTCTATGGGAGGCGAACCGGTGGTTTAAAAAAGCCGCGTTATACCCGGTCCCGCACCATAAGTGGTTACGTTGTAAGTGGTCTATACTGTACTCTGTTACTACGAAATTGAAAGAAACTGAGCAAGAGGCAGATGGCAAAGACAATATATTTCCGTCTGTTGTTGATTTATAAAACTGATGGTGTCCGATGGAAAGATGGCAAAAGTTAGACTGCATTTTGAGTTACTAGAAAGTGCTGAATATCGGAAAAGGTCTATCGCAGCAACGGCTTAACAATTGAGCTACTCTCCAAAGGTCTTGGATGCAAACTCTAGCTGGTCCCTAGATGTGTGCGTTGCACAGAATGCTATTCCCTGTAGTTTTTTGTTACTTCTAGACATGCTACATTTCTTCCTAATTCTACATTACAAAAGCATGTTAAGTATGGGGAACATGAATGAATCTCTGATCTATCTGTTTTGAAAGTGCATATTTTTAGGGCAAGGTTTTCTGATTTGAGTGATATACAGTTGCCAACCGATTTTTCGGACTCTGAGAAGACCCCGAAATTGCCCAAATAAACAAGCGGTATGTCAAATTGATTTCAGCCCCCCCCCCAAAAAAAAATAACAAATTTCCGCGCATATTCTGCAGCGTGTTGGCCACTTTCCACTTGCTTGGTATGTCAAATCGATTTGAGCCCAAAATATCAAATTTCCGCGCATATTCTGCAGCGTATTGGCCACTTTCCACTTGCTAAGTTCTCGTGCAACTTCCGCTTTATATTGTTCACTTTTCACTTGTTTGTTGATCTGTTTGATCACAGTGCTGCGCTTTGTCGGTGCCTTTGTTGGCACCATTTGTAAACAACATTTAGTCCATCAAGCTCAGTTCAATACTAAGCCTATCGGCAAAAACCCTTCACGCTCAAAGACCACAAGAACAGCAGACGGCCGTTCTTGTGGTCGAAAAACACAGGCCACGAGAAGAACTGGAAGAGCCATAAGAATGGGCAGACGGCTGCCATGTTGGCTACAGCGGAACCGGATAACCCGATTATAGCCTCAACCCAGCTTGTTTATTGCATAGAATGTTGTATCGAGGCTACAGAGCAAAATCAAAACAACCAAAATGGCAGCGACTAAGCTCGCGGCTCTATTGCGGCGCTGTTTTGTCGCTGTAAACTGAGGAAATCATACAAATTATGTCTGATATATCGAACCATAGTAAGCTTTATGGTGCCCGAAATTTTGGTCAATGTTATACATTAACTTTATGAAGTGAGTGACGGTTCGACAAAAACAACCAAATAATTGGACGTGTCCGAAAAATCGGCGTCCAAAAAATCAGTTGGCAACTGTAAACTATACAGAGTTGGTGTTCATAATACTGTAGCGTAAATAAGACTGCTATGTTCCCAAATTGCATCACAAAATACCCATGCTCCTTGGGAAAAACCTCCCAAAATTTTTAGGGAAGGCACCAACACTTTATAATAACAAATTTCAATATGGTCAGCAGTAAGTGCACTGTGCCCAGCAAAAGAAAAACGGGTCTGTAAAACAAGCAAAAGTATCATGCATGACTATCTTTGTGGGCTCAATATTTTGCAAATCTTGCAAAGTGTAGATTTTGGGAACATTTCGCGAACACAAAATTTTACGATTCGGAGTGGTATGCTATGTATTTGTTACCTTGGGGTGATATATTTGCACAATAAATTTTTGGCAAAAAATTTCAAGTCGTGAAATTTGCAAAAATTAAGTTCTTTACAGTATGTACTTTCATAGCTGAAAGTACACATTTCAACGCAAGCTTGAGAAGGGCAGCAATCATCATAGGGTGGCCAGAACTTCTCAAAAGGGCCAGAGCCATAAACAGGAAAGCAGAGTGGACAAAGGACGGTACACACCAAGCTCGCAACTTCGATGCTCATTAATTCTCACTCGGCGAGAAGCAGAAAAAAACACCGGGTGATTTTTGGCTTTGTAATGCAACTTTGCCAGCTCACTCGAGTCTCCCTCACTCACAAAATTTTCCAGCGCATTGAACACAATTATTGGATCATGCACACACACTTTTAGCCCATTCTTAACGCAACTATCCTGTTTCTTGTTTGCTGAAAAACACCGGTAAGCATATTACAATTTGAGTTGCTTGTGCACCGACAAACAGTTAACCAGCCAATGTTTCTAACAATTTTGGCCCGCAGACGGGGGGTGTGCTCAGATGCCCAGGGTTGGATGACTCGCGCGAAAGAACGACAGCAGTCCGAAAGAAATGCCAAGAGGCAGTTTTACGTCAAGAGCCTCTTGTCGGAGCCTGTTGGAGTGTGAGACGCAGTGGACAGAGCGTGTGGAAAACGGAACCATTGGAAAGCGGCATCGTCGAGCAGAACCATGGCACCAACTCGTGGTAAAAGAGAACCAAACACTCTGAGCTACCTCAACTGATTGCGGCAAAAGAGTCTGCTTTTTTGTCGCTTTCTCTCGCACTCTTTCTCTCGGGAAGCCAAAAGTGTGCGATGCTTTACGCAATGCTTTGCCCCTGCCGGGTGTAACACGGAGGCAATCGAGGAAGAGGTTCAGCTAGCACTGGTGTCCAACCAGTCAGGAGATGAGCGCTGTGTCAGCAATTGGCTGGCAATCGGCTTGTCAACTTCCGTCGCTGCCACCTGACCAGATATGGTTACGTTGTAGCCATATAACATATTCTGCGTGAAAATATGCTTCGAGTCTTCCGAAGTGTTTCCGTCCACCTTTGAGGCTGATGACGCTGTCTTTTTGGCTCTCTTGCCTTTATCAAATTACCGATTACATAGAATATTTTTGCCTCACCGTTGACATCATTATAACGAGGGACTTCTGTACTAGGGAATGTTCGGCTCATGGTTGCGCATGAACGAGTGGCTCAGATCTGGTGAAGCAGAGCCCAAACTAGGAAGACACTTTTTTCAGGGGCTGGGACAGTCGAGAAAAATTGAGGAGCCGGAGGGACCCATAAGGGTACTCTGGAGAATTTTCCCAGAGCAACTTTATGGGTACAGCTCCCAGATTTGTGTCCAAAGGTATGTAGGAATGCAGTTTCAGAGCCCGCAGGCTGAGCCATAGGGTGGGGAAGACAATGGCAGCAAAGAGCCCACTTGCGTGAGCAGCAAAAATAATTTTTTAACCCTAGTGTGAACACAAATTGTGCAACGAGAAAACGATGAGGCCAAAAAGTGTGGGTAGCAGCCGGTACCTCCGGGGCCATGTTGGGAGGCACGTCGGCTTCCTTGGCCGCACCCTGTTCCACGGCCAGGTAACCCACGACCAGGTTGGTGAAGTCCGAACACAGCGTCTTCAGCAGATGCTTCCCGAGCACCGACTGCAGGTCGTCTGCGCAACCAATCGCGGGACATGAGAGAGTCAGCGTGACAGTTGTGCCACTTAAGAAGTGAATCTTGAAGCTTAGTTTTACTGTTGAAACACGTGACAGGGTCTCCCAAACAGTAACTAAGGAGATTGTAGTCTAAACAGATAATAGCCCCATTGATAGACCAGACAGTCACCAAACTAGTTGTATGTCATGCTCTTTTCTTCTATTTAATTTTCTAAAGTCTAAGTTCGGTAATTTCAGATAGTTTCCGCATGCTGTGGTCTTTCTGCTAAAAAATATTTTGTCAAATACTCTTTAACAAAAAAGTTGGGTAGGACACCTAGCAACATAAAAACAATAAATTTTTCTTATAATCTTTTCTTTTTGTGTGTTTTGATGCATTCAGAACAGTCACTTTTCAACAACTGCAAAGGCTGCCTAAATTTATTTTAATTATTAGAAAGCCACCAAACAAGGCACTCCTTGCATCACTGCTCAAAGGTCGGTGCAAGTAGAAAAAAAAGTCGCCCTGCCACTTTACTTCTATAATGCCAGCTGACCAAACGAAAACCAAGCCATTGTCTTGTTTATCTGCGTGGTACATGACCGTACAAAAACAAAACAACAGTATGATTTTAGGTCAGCTGGTGGATGCGCTTATCACTGCATAAATTAGCCCGAGACTAAACGTAAAGGGAAACGAAAAACTAACGAGTGAAAGAAACAGACTCAGCAGCTGCAATTATTTCATACACACATTATGTATCTTCTTTCTTTACAAACATTGTTCAAAGAGGACATGTAAGGTGCGCACCAAATAAATGAAGTACCCGAGCTTGAGACACTGCCTGTCCCATTTTTTTGTTTCTATCTTATCCTGCTTATTGATTCTTCATTCTCCTTGTCCCCTCGTCTCAATTATGTTGCAGTGAAACTCACTGCATGCACTAGGTGAGAATTGTTGCGATTTAAGGAAGAGGCCCAAATAATGACGAAGTCGACGGAAGCCTTCGCTCCAACGCAGTGATGTGATTGGCCTAAGCCGTCTTGGAGCACATTTAGGAGCAGCCAAAACAATGTTTTGGAGCAACAAAAGTGGCTTTTGGAGCAGCTGGAACAGTCTTTAGGAGCAGCAAAAGTGGCTTTTGGAGCAGATATTCTTAGAACAAAAAAAATATTAATTTCAAGTGCTGGACAAATGAAGGACATTCTGCTCGCCGCAATAAACAAATTATAGTGAAGTTAGACCACCTGGGAGTCTCTCAACATCTTACTCAGGGATGGGCAAAATACATGCAAATATGTATCAAAATACAAATACAAAATACTTCGTCAAAAATGTATTTAATTACCAATCTAATTATACATTTCCAAAAAAGCATTAAGTACAAGATAGAAATACAACCAAATGTATTTGGTCTCCTCCAAATACTTTTTCAAGTACATTCCTCAAAATTTGCGTCAGCGACTTCAGGGCACCTGCAACGGGTTTCTGAGTATCTCATTTTAATTTTGCATCGCACACTCGGGAGTTAGTGTGCGAGGCTCTAGTAACCTAATAAAAATATAATCACAAAAAAATGTAATCAGCTTGGACGTAATAGGTGAAAAAAGTACAGAGCTTCAAGCAGCTTTTTTTGTTGATTACATTTTGGTATAGACCAACAAAGAACTGAGACAACCAAGACGCGCAGCACTAGCTAGAGAATTGTTTTATCGTTGCAACTCGCACCAGTTACGAAAATCTGGACAATCCGCGCATTTAGAATGTTCCAGGCTGGAAAGCATCGCAAGTTGTCACAGGCGCTTATTTAGCCAGTCTGCCTGTGAACGTCGATTTCGTCACTATTCTTGCCCTGGACTAGCACCGTAATCACAAAGTCACTAAACGCTTGTGCTTGACTGAGAGACACTGCATTCGGTGCAGAACATAGTTTTCTTCCTGCTCTGGACAGGGCCTTCAAAATAAAGCTGGAGGAGAAAAAGAAAAAAGCCCCATGGCCGAATAAAAGATGGAGACTATATCTTACATCATTCATAAAAACAAGAATTGTAACTTTGACAATAACATTTATTTAACGTAATAGAGGCAAGTGCCCGGGCGCCCGCGGGTGCCCGCGGGCGCCCGCGGTGAGCGAGACGGGCACCTGCGGCACCCGCGGTGAGCCGGGCACCCGCGGTGAGCGAGACACAAACTGCCGCAGGACTGGTGTATGAGGAGATGAAGAGTTTCTTGGTTTGTTGTTGCCGTTGGCGTTGAGATGAAGAAAGAGCAGCTTCGGACACGTCTTAGGATAAGCAAAATGAGTCGTGACAATAAATTTGAGGGATGTATTTTCGCCCACAAAATTGTATTTAATTACAATTGTATTTGAAATACCCACGTTTTAGTATTTAAATACACACATCAAATACATTACCCAATTCGTAATTAAATGCAAATGCAAAATACAGAAAGTATTTGAAATACTGCCCATCCCTGATCTAACTGAAATGCCTATGACAGGACACATTTTGCAATTCTTCAGTTATATGATACATATATATGTACCCGCTATAGGTAAATAAGAATCAAACTGCACATATTAAAATTTATCTGAAAAGGACCAGCTTAGTAGTAAATTGCACAGCATTAGGTGTACTAGCTCTATGATAAATGGAAGCAGTCTCCAATCAATGAAACACGTAACTACTGCAGTGCAGGGCGAAATTGTCGCGCGTGCGGAGATGGCTGTTCGATCTAAACCATGCCACTCCACTCCATCGCCAACTGCATCCCAAAATTGTACGCAAAATGTAACTGTTCAGCATGCGACAAAAAACAGTCCAGCGGCACGTGCTTGCCAGGCCGGCAGGCAAGGTACAAGCTAAACACACAAAAAAACTGAGCACATCGATGCAAGACATTGCGAGCCAGCGTCACAGAGTTCTTGTAGCGCTTTGTGTAACGGCTGAACTCGAGACAGACAAGCACGCAGTGCGTATTCAGCGTGCAGACATTGTCTTCTTTGCTTTAGCTCACTTCTCTTCACCAACTTTCTTTTGCGGCAGATTTTTCACGCACGGGGGTCCCTCTCAAAAGAAAGCCTACCAAGAGAAACCTAGGTAATCAATACTTCGACACCGCAGTCTTGGAGCTAGAGGGATTTTTTGTAGCAGCGTATTAAACAAGAACAGGAATGTTATGAACATGCGGCGGTCTTTGCCTTTCAGTCTAGGAAGCGCCATATCTGCAGCGACGTGGGGACGGCAACACCCGACGTCGCGCGACCATGGTGACTGGCAGGCAGGGACCAACAAGAATTTTCCCATGGCTGTTGCTTTCAGGAACGACTGCTTCAGCTCACAAACTAACTCCCGCCGCGCAAAAACGGGGTTTCGTTTCACAATATGACGGAATGGCTGGTAAACAGAACGCTAGCGTCGGAGCGTGCGCAGATGCCCGCGTCTATCGTTGAATTTTTTTTTAAAAAGACGCGAGGCAATGAGAGCACGAAACGAGAGACGGCGGGAAGAACCATGCAAGACCGGGTGAACGATTGATGCAGGGTACTTTGTGTCGGGCGGCCGCTTGCGCCAGCTAGCTTACGCGTTTTCAATTACGGTACTCAGTTTAGTTTTGGTTTTGAAAAGCGACCAAAATTGATCCTTTGGCGCAGGCTTGGCACAGATTACCCATATTTTGGCAAAATGTAGCAGGATGTAGCAGGGTTAGCCCCTTGGCGCAGTTTGGCAGAATTGGCGCAGCAATCACATCACTGTCCAATGCGGTTGTCTGTGCAAAGACACAGACACTATTGAAGGGACAGAGGACGACATCGAACAAAAGAGTAATGCGCCTGTCAAACAGCAGGTCCTGCTACCGACGCGTCCGGGGCCTCTACCGCACGGGCGCCTTTCGTCGTCTCTTTGTTCCAGATGTGCCACTTCACTGCCTTTTTTTAAATGTTTGGCATTTAATGTCATTTTCATCTAATGATATTAAGCGACTGGTGAATTGGCTTGCAATCCCGACTGTGGGCGTCACAAGTGCACCATGCTGGGCCAGGAGTGGTGCACGCTGACTGGCCGATCAGATAAAGTCATTAAATAAAAATTACAATAAATTTTGCTGCATGGTATAGTAGCTGAAAGAATGAGAATGGCAGGGCGCGTCTTTGGAACGCCCGGCCTCCAGCATGCGCTCTGTGCCCTCCGCCACATTTCTTTGCAGCGTTTGTGCTCTTGAGGTGCGCGAGACGCCACAGCGCTGTTGATATAGTCATGTGCGAATAGTGGATTCTGGGTTCGAAGCGATAGTGGTTTTGGCTGAATAGTTTCAAATCGAATATCCAGTAGTTTCTCCGAGCCTTTCACTACTGCACCATGTTTAAGCGAAACCCAAGCTAAGCTCGTGAAGGTTGTTCCCGAGCTTCCATGTATTTGCTTCCAAGCTCGGTTAATTTAATATAACTATATTTGTAAACTATGGCACGTTAGACACAAATTTGCTGCAGCAATCCTAATTGAAAGAATTTCTACCTTCGCTCGCAATATGCAAATAAATTTTTCTTCCATTTCAAACTTGACAAAAAGAAAACAAGCATGTATGATGAACGCGAGTTGTTAAGACATCACAGCCTAACATGTACTCTCGCATAATTGCGGCCGTTGGGTGCGCCTCTCACCGAACATCGAAGCACTGTGGGGAAGCAATACCCATGGAGCCCGCAAGCTCCGCAGGTGTTTCTTCCCCGCAGTGCACAGGTGCTCGGTGAGAAGCGCACTCGACAAGGCTAACTAGCTGCAATCAACACTTCGGAAAGTACTATGAACATTGCGGGTCATCTCGAAGAGAATATCGAATAGCATATTATTCGAAACTACTATTAGAAAATTTGAATATTTGCGCAACCTTATGTCGATGGTAGAAAGCGGGACGACCGAAGTCCTTGCCGTTCTCATTTCGTCAGCAAGTACAGAGGTGTAAATACGTAAGACAGTACTCACCCGGGAGCAGCTTGAGGCCCTTGTCGAAGAGCTGGATGCTGGTGAGCAAAGTGGCCAGCTTGTCCTGCAGCTCGGCGTGGGTCTTGCGCCGGGCAGCCCCCGAGGCGCTCGACGACGTCAGGAACACCGACCGGGCCACCTCCTGGTACTGCCGCGTCAGGGGCCTGCACAAAGGCCCGTTTCGCCATTTCTTAGTTCCGGACGTGCCGCTTTCTCTCCCTCTTCAAAATGTATAGCATTTATAGGGCCAGCCCTTAGTGCTTTCGTGTTTGAATCCAAGATGTAGCCTCAATAGGCCATGCAGCGCGAAGCGTGCAGTCGCTGATTCTAGCACACTCCATGTGCAATTGGCGACTGCTCTTGGAGCTGAGACTTCCCTCCATGAGCGCTTGGCGGAACTATGAAGGCTCTTGCTTGCGGGTTTTCGTGTAATATCAAAGTGATGCAGGAGCAAGGACGGCGGGCACAGCAAGGCGTAGAGGGAGGAGCGAGGGTCGCGGCTGCAAAATGAGATTGCCAGGCTCAGCCGCAACAGGAAGTCACTGCCATGACGCAGCGGCGGTTCGAGTGCCAGTTCACCGACAGTTCATCCAGTGTGTTGTGTGACATGTCCGACAGATTGTGATTTTTGGCAGATGAGAGCCAATGCTTTTTAAATGCTACGAATTAAAAACGCATCCTGAAAATGCCAGAGACAGCCAATTTTTTCGTAGCAGAAAAAGTTTTCATTTTCATGGGGCTGCTTTTCACGAAAAAAAAGCAGCACACATTCCTTTTCCTCTACGGCCACCCATTTTTCTTCTAACTGCATGGCCTTGCCCCTTAATGGGATGAAAGGGGAAAGATATATACCTTTTGGCGAGAGATAATTTGCTCGGTTATTTTGCCAACAGTTGGACTCGGAAGGGTTTGGCTTCAGTCTCAACACCGGCGAAACGGGAGAAAAAAGATAAAAAATGCTGCAACTCACAGCTTAAGAAGTAGGTAGTAACTTACATATAAAATCCCACAAGAATGCCCACACAAAATAGAGAGATAAATATGGTGTAATTGATCTTTAAAGATGCCACAGCAAAATTTTATAAAGAAATTAGCGATAAACACAGGGGCATTCGCTCAAGCCACGTCAAACGGGAGCCAATACTGCAGATCGTGGACATGGTGAATTCGCGTTCCACATTGCGATAAACGACCTCCCAGTCGTGCGATAAACATGCGGTAAGCCGCTACAAACTCGCTTGTCACACGGATCGGTACCACAGAGTGCGCGGCTGATGCGATTCCCATGGGACATCGCACAATGTTTGATGGGAATCAAGGGGGTGGGCGACGCTCTGCAATTTTTACGTCGTAGATATTCGGACAAAAAATGAGATGGGCTATAATCTTGGGGGAGGGAGTTTACAAAGAATTTTACTAGCATAGTTTCGTTTTTCAGCCAATGTCCAATGTCAGTCGGCCAGAAAGCTCGATTGGCTACATTTCAACGGTCAAGCAGACACCACGGAACGAGTGCTCCGGCAACGTCCAGTGGCTTTAAGGAACACCCTCTAAACAAGGTCATAGTGCTGAATTTACATCACCTGGAGAGTCAAATAAGGGGCACAGACTGGACGCGAGTGCTGCATCAGTGCTCGGCCGAGACTAGTCCTTAACTGGTGAGCACACGAGCCTCAGCCAAACGTTGAAGTGCCACTCACATCAAATCTGTGCCCCATGTTTGCCTCTCCAGGTGACAAAAAAAATTCGGCCCTCTGGCCCCGTTCCCCCTCCGTCACCTGTGTATCTTCTGGGCGATGCTGAGGCTGAGCTCCTTGGGGCAGTCCTCGAGGATCTTGAGCTGCTCCAGCTGTGCCTGCATCTCCTGCACCGTCATGAACTCCAGCTCTGCTCCGCCCTTGTGGCTCCGGGCGGAAGAGGAGCCCCCCCGGTCTGCGTCCGCCCCAGGGCGGTCCTCCTCCGAATCCGAGTCGTTGCCGCGGCCGCCCTTGCCGCCCGTCCGCTTCTTGGACTTGACCGCCTTGGTCTTGGTCTCCCGGCCCTGGGTGCCGCCACCGGACTTGCCACCTGCGCAATTCGTGGCCTACCGGTGACATACATTCCATCCCACGTCAAGCATCGGTTCAATGTCGGCGTACCTCGACTTTCCTTTTCAAAATGTCCTCTTAGTGGGCTCATGTCCTTCCAAGGTAAAGGAAACGATAGGGTGGGGAGGGGTTATCATCTTCAATGGCATCTTTAATGGCAATATGACACATTCAAGAAGCCCTAACCTGCTACAGTCAACTCTCATTAATTCACTCTCTTAATTCAAACTTGCGGATAATTCAAACTAACATACAGGTCCCATCCTATGTGTCTCTATGGGAGAAAACTCCCGTTAATTCAAACTTTGCTTTATTAAAACAAATTTTCGGTCCCCCTGTAGTTTGAATTAACGAGATTCGACTGTATTTATGTGGATCTTAACCTGACTGTTCATAGTTTTTGAAGATTTTTTTACTACCTACTCATTTTTATTCTGTATTTGTTTTGTCACACTGGAAGTCCCACCCTTCAAGATGGTAACAGTCGCAAAGAAAAGGCAGAGTATGAATATACATACAAATGAAAATTCAGCAGCAGGTTCACCCATTAACAAACCCACAGAAACAGACACCCCGACCAACCGACACAGACTGTCACCGAATTGCCGTCTGCTCACCGGTGGCCTTCTTGCGGCGCTCGTCCTTCTTCTCCTGCTTGTCGTCTGTGGCCGTTGGCATGGCAACGGGAGGTGTGGATTGCCGGTGGGAGGCTCCGGGCCCCGCCGACACCGCCTCCATGAACACGACGCCCTTCTGCGAGTCCTGCGTCATAGCGGAAGACAAACAAACCGAGATTGCACGACGTGTGGACTCAAACTGATGCCGGAAGACCAAGAGCTTTGAGCAAATGGAAGCAAATAGATACACCACTTTTCAGACTATAGTTTGCAAACTATACATGTTTAAAAGTTAAAATTTTATGCAGTGCAGACTGCTACAGGTGCGGATTACATGGGGATTTTCTTTCCAGGATTGTTTAATATGACGAGATGTCGTGGAGTTTGTGAATGGCAGGTAACAATAATGATGATTTCTGTATTGTTCAAGCTTCTCTGTGTGCTAACAAAGCGGACACAATTTTCAAGGTGTGGTGTGTATGAGAATTTCACGTGCAAACTATGCATGGAGTGTGGACTACAGCCTGTCTCAGTATGGCTTTACTAGAATGAGCCATTTGAATAAAAGCAAAACCGCCTCCCCTTAATCCGTGTACTTCGGAGCTTTGGAGCCATCCAGCTGATTGGCCGCCATTTGGGGACCCGGACAGAGTGTGCATTGCGTAGCGTGCTAAGATCGTCGGAAATTGACTTGCTGTTTCGAGTTCTCTTCTCTCCGACTAGGTACTGTGGAATTTACTTATTGCATTAGCAAAACTTCAAAATAAAGAATTCCACCTTCCTTCTTTTTAAATTTATTTGAGAATGTCAAAAGGCGGCTGCTTCTGCTGGCACGGCTGGAGTGACCAAACTTTGAAGTCACCAGCGCACTAACTACGTTTTCATGCAGGTTTTGCAGTGCCTTAGTTCCTTTCTTTGTTTTAGGAAGGGAAGCAAAAAGGGTTCTGCAGTTTGTTTTTCCTTTACCCCTTTTTGGTTGTTCTGGGTTCACCCCTCTTCTTCCCTGCCTCCACGATGCTATTGTGTCGAAGTTCTTGCAGGGTTCTGTCTGTTGACCCCCGATGAGACTGCGGTTTTTTAAGGTTCCCACATGCATTTGACCTTCAGGCGGTGCTTTACCTGCTTGTGGGGCTGTAGAGAAATCTGATTTGTGAACATAAAATTGAGCTGTGTTTGGAGCTTGGTGTTCATATTTTTATGCTGTTCTTCCCCACGCTCCAGGGTTACAATGTCTGTTCTCAATCAGCTTTATTGCTTAAGTATTTGCTTCAACTTCAATTGTGCAGGTGTTGCTCTATATTTTCTGAAAATTATTCCGGAACATTGAGGTGTAAACAGAAAATTAACGTAGAAAAACTAGCTCTAAAAGTTATCCAGTGACACACATTCGACGCTTCAAAATCAGTAGCGCATTTTTGTTTCCTACCAGGCATCGCCTTCTAATTACTACCCGAAGAGAAATATAGGCAATAAACTGTCAATCTAGCCGTCATGTAACTGTTTTTCTCAAAGCCAATGCTGTGCTCCGCTTACACTTCCGCGGTAGCCCAGCATGAATGTTGGCACGAGACTTACAAAAAAAAAAGGTACAAGCAGACGCGACTGTTTTTCAACGGCAAAAAGCCTTTTAGTTCTAACTTCAACAGTTACTGGCGCTGCAGGTCCCGGTAGGCATGGAACTGCCTGCAGCATAAAAATCCCACATCTACATCTATTTGGTTTGACAGCCTGGTCGCGCACACTGTTTCAATGTTTAATTTATGTTTCTCCCCGTTATTTGTACAACCAACAACAGTGTAATGCTGTTTGGTCAATTTCATTCTCAAATGACAGACCGCGCGAAACAAGCCATTACATTCGCATAACGGCGCTCAATGTTACCGGAAAGGCTCGCTGCACACGTGCTTTGCGGACATTTCTAACAGTCCCTCTGGACGAGGAGACGACCTTGAGGAAAAGGGTAGGCGTTGTGCCTTCGCCCGAAAGGACTCCCTCCCTCTCTCTCTCTCTCTCTTCAATGAAACGGTCTATAGTCCGGAAGGTGTGGTAGTATGTAGCAGCAACCCAAACCGTAAGTGCAAATACTTGCCCGCTTCTTCTTTGCTCTGAAATAATCTCCCTGGAAATGAGAGGGGAGACGTGCTGTGAGAGGGGGGTTGTTGCACCAACCAGTCACCGTCCGTTTGGATTAGGATATTGGGTTCCCCCATTGATTTACGGCTTCAGCTTCTTATTATAATCTATCCAGATAACACATATTCAGCTTTAAAAGCTATGAAAACAATTAAAAACAACTGTGCTCAAGATACTGTAATGAGACATACCAGAAATGCAGAACCACAATAGTGAAAGACTTTTGCAGTACAGGCGAGCATACATAACAAGGTCGGTCCCATTGATGGCTCAATGCTTAGTATGCAGTCTTCAGACAGAAACAAACAGTTGCTGTGATTCGCCATATATGTCACTTTCAGTCTTTAAAGGGTAACTGCAAAGAAAAAAAAGTGTTTTTCTAAAGAGCCTATATCGGACAAGCATGTCACAAAACAAATCTTCCACGAAGCAACAAATTTTTTCTAGCAATATTTATGCCGCAGGAAGGACGTAATTTAGTCGGAGTGACAACTTCTCCACATTTGAAACTCCCGCTCTTTTGAAGCGCGCGGAGTGGCTGTTATACGTCACTCCGTGATGTATAGCAGCCACTCCGTGACGTATAATACCAACTTTGTGGCGCGCAATTTAAAACGGACGAAAGAGCCGCTAACTAAAATCAGTCTCGCGTAATAAATATTGCTGTAAACAATTTTGTTTTTGGCGAAAAAATTGTTTTGTGACATGCTTGTCCCAATTAGGCTGTTTAAAAAGAAACTTTTTTTTCTTTGCAGTTACCCTTTAACTCTGGAGACAGAAAATACTGCAGCTTCTATGTAGAAAAGATGCCATATAAAGACATTTTCATGGAGCATCCATTTTAAGAAAATTATTTTCATGAGGCCAGATTGAGCAAAACGTTACTTGGGAGTGACTTTCAGGCTGTAAAGAAGTAATTATTTCTTGAAAGCATTCTTACTGCTGCTCTGAGCTGTTGCACTTACCTTTCTACTTACTAGAATAAGACAAAATCACTTAAAAAGTGCATGGAGTGGCACTACCACTGACTGAACTTCACTAGAATGGTGCTCTTGATACACAGAACACTTTCAGACATTCGGATGAGAAAGGAAATTGAACCTGGTTACACAGGCGTGTTCAAAACTACGAACCTGGGTGAAATAACGAATGTGCCGGTGGCAACGTTCATTTCGTCAAACTTCCACCGTGCCTCGTTACTCCTACGTCGGAATGTATTGACTTCGTCAAAGGGGGGGGGGGGGGGGGGGGGTAGGCATAGTGTGTTAGCGCACAGCAGCTTGGATCCTAGGATCAAACCCCAGCCCTGCCCTTTTCGATCTGAATGAGCATCACACTGGCACACCACATAAAGACCCCAGGCTAGAGGGTGTACTGCACAAGCTAAGCTTCTCATCTACAGCATAGATCAGTGTCACCATACCTCAAAGACCATACCTTACACTGTCTAAACACAAACATCTAGTTTTTTTTAATGAGACAATTGCTCTAACACAAACCTGGAGGCAACTATAGGAGAGCTGCAAAAAGTAGGAAGGGTAACGCACCAGTTCGGCCTTGGCCGTCATGAGTGGGTCGAAGGAGCGCATGCAGGTCTCAACAAATGCCTCGCTGACCACCATCGTGTCCAGCAGCTGCTGAACAGCCGCACTGCCCTTGGGCCGAGACTTGAGAGCGGCCTGGATCACACTCGACACTTCCTCGGCGCTGAACACAGAAGGCAGCAAGGGCTGAAAGGAACCAGATAGGGAGTGGCTATCCACGTCACTGAGAACTTCCTGCAAATCCTTTTGGACAGAGGTCTGAAGACAGGTCCAATTGTTTGTACGGCGGTGCTGCCAGCACGTTGGGATATTTTCATCCGCTGCCAGGCTTTATCGACAAATACCAGAAATGAGCAGCTCCGGAATTAAAAAGAAAGAGAAATGTGCAGAGATTTGCCTTCCGGAGATTAGGTATAATTTCGAGTCTATACATTTTTCCTACGCATATCACCCGGATGAAAGAATGCAAGCCATTCGGCTCTGGGTGCACGTCCAGCATCCAATATTTCGGCAAAGAGAGCACAAGGTCGGAACACGTTGCACAGCCCAATACACAAAAAAAAACTGTGGCACGGCGAAAATGATTTATTATCAGGTAAATCCTGCATGTTTATAAATGAAAGTTTCTATTATAGACCATTCTTTAGAAGTTAATAAACATAAACATACCATTTCTGAAGAAAGAAACCATTTCTTCTGAAAAATTTGAATTCTTAGGCCATATCCCCCTTTAAAGGGCAACTCCGCTCAATTCCAAAACCTTTAGGCTTATATGCGATTCCATTTCCCAAAGTGCTACTAAACAGACCCACGTCTTCGGATTCGCGAAATGTGGAATATTATTTGTGTAATCTTAATTTAAACATCAACAGATACCGAAACCGAAACTTCGGTTGCGTCAGGCAACATTGGTCTCGCGTCGTCAGAGTCATGGCCACGTCACGTCGAAACACGTGGTCTCGTGACGTTCGGGGAAGGTGACGGCCCAGGGGAGAGGGCGAGGCGAGGGGCGAGAAGACGAAAGAGGAGAGGGGGAGCGGAGAGACCGGACATGGGGAACAAGTTGGGAGGGGTCGGGTGTCGGGGGAAGCAAGTCTGAGCGGGAAGACGCGCCAGAAAAAGTGCCAGGGAGCGGGCTGGAGAGAGTGCGGGAAACAACGCACCAGAGAAACACAACGAAAAGGCCTCCCGTTGGCGTCAGCACCCCAGGCCCCCGAGCCCTGAGCAGCCCAGATCGCCTCAACCGCAAGGCCATTCGCTAGCGTCAGCGCTCCAAGCCCCAGAACCCTGTGAGCCCGACCAGAGAAACACAACAGCCACCCGCTGGCGTCAGCGCCCCAAACCCCCGAACCCTGTGAGCCCCGGAACCAACTCGCCCACACGCCAGCACAGTGACGGACAGCCCGGGACACCACCCTTTCAGAACGCCATGACAGTCGGTGAGCTGCGGGTGGCACCAGCACCGACTCCTATTATTAATAAACAGTAAATATTGTTTTCGCCTCGACTCTCTTCACCTCAGCATGGGCCCACTACAGTGCGTCTGTGCCTCCCTTCAGGGGTCGTCACAGTCTCAACGGTTATGTGATCCTCTATGTGACGGCAGGCGAACGTGGAGCAAAGCACAAGTGTCGTCTGCTCCGCAATTTTCGCCAACGTAGTTTTCTACAACATCGTGTGTAAACTTGCGAAAGACACCTCTCGGGCTGGTCAACTGGTAATTCGAGCAGGCAGCAACACAACATTGTACGCCTATAGATCTCTTGACATTCATCGCAGCTAGGCATCGTAGATGCGGCCCGCACTCGTATCGTAAACAAAACGTCCTTCTCAAGCTAGAGCAGTGGCGAGACGAAACAGACTGCTCCCAACTCTCAGCTCCGAGAAGCGCACAGGACAGCGCAAACTAGCTCATCCGTGTTACGGTGGTCACGTGGACGCCATTGAGCCAACACCAGGAGGAGAAACTCATGACGTCATCGTTCAATTTCATTCTGAGAAGTAAAAACAAACAAAACGCGAGAATGACGTAGTAGCTCAATGTTGGCTGCTCCAACTCCGTGGCATTGACTGCGCTGATAATTGCGCCTCACGTCGCACACTAGAGTTGGCAGACTTCGGCGACTTGGCTCATTTGAAAGTTTGCTGGCCAGTTTATGAAATATATAGACGGAATTAGATCGTAATATTTCACATGTGGTCTTCCTATATGATACTGAAGAGGACTACATAGTTTTCTAAACATCAAAAATGAAGCAAAGTTTCCCTTTAAGGACATTGCTTTTACTATGCAAAACAGGCGAGCATTTGAGATATGTTTCGCACCTCCAGAAACACGCAGGAAACATGCGTTTAAAAAGCACAATGGTTGGTAGTTGATGACTATGATTGCTCCCAATGCCGGGCATGTGCCCTCTCATAGGCAGCGCATGACAGGACCTCCTCGCTTCAGAGCACAACTTCACGACAAAGTCGACCGGCCCAGAGTCACTGAATGAGCTATGCTTCCGAGCGACGACGCATCGGCCACCTCGGTGCACGAAACCATCGCTGCCAGTTATCCAAAGCCTTCTCCAAGATCGCAAGAAATGCTTTTAAGCCCTCCAGAAATGTCAAAACTGTTCAGGACGGAACAAACTGATATCGCCCGAGCTTTTCGGTACCGCACTCGAAGCTTGGGAAAATATGTCTTCGAATAGCGACGATCGCCTATCGTGCTTACTCTGTACCAGGCACCGAAATGGTGACACCCGCAAGAAAATTAAGGAATGGAGCATCGATACTCTAAGCCGGCTGCTCTTGATCTTTTCAATCTTGAGGAAGCCTCGTCGATCAATGCTGAACCCCTCCTGGATTCGGCATTGATGCAGTAGGGCAGAGCAAAGGCTTACGGAGCTTATAAACAGTAATGCGACAGTGTTTTTACTGGCATTTCTTCCCAGTTTGTGTTTGCCTCTGTATGCATGTGTGTGTGTGTGTGTGTGTGTGTGTGTGTGTGTGTGTGTGTGTGTGTGTGTGTGTGTGTGTGTGTGTGTGTGTGTGTGTGTGTGTGTGTGTGTGTGTGTGTGTGTGCGCGCGCGTGTGCGTGTGTGTGTGTGTGTGTGTGTGTGTGTGTGTGTGTGTGTGTGTGTGTGTGCATGCATACATATGTGCATGTGCATGTGTGTATGTGGGGGGAGGGGGTATATCCTTTTATACATTCTATATTATAGCGATAATAGATTTTAATCCATTCGGCGACGGGCTAGCAGGCGCACCTGTGTAAGAGTCCCAACCTTCCTGCCTAGTCTTGCACACATCTGAGTAGATGCTAGAAAATGCGCACATAAAAACTATTATTATTATTTGAAGAAAAATTGTTGAATTTGTTTCCTGATGTATAATCTAATGACGTTTTCTATGTCTATATAAGTTCTTGCGTCCTATTTTTATAACTACACATTCTAGTCCCCCCCCCTCGCCCCCCACAATAATCAGTAAGGGTTGGCAATATTTGAAATAGATAAAATAAAAAATGAATAATGCACAGACTAGGGACTGCTTGGCACCTAATTATGTCGTAGCGGGCGGCTTAGACCAACAAAAATTTCGCTCAAAGCAGTAAAACGCTCTACATTATTGAAAGGCATGCTCGAGAAAATTTTGGTGTTCTCAGAACCTGTTAGGGCACACTGGGGAACCTCTGGATTCCTGGGAACTCAGTTTGAGAACCTGCGTCCCAAGCATAGCTCTTTCGGTGGCTCTATTACTGAACAGCGCCGGAGAGGGTTGCACCTCCAAAGTCGGGGGACTGGCAAGCGTGGGTGGAGAAAGAGAGAGAGAGAGGGGTGCCGCTCACCGCCAGGTCCACCCAGGCACCTGTGGCGGCCACCTCGTCCACAGCGGCCTCCACCTGTGCCAGCAGCGTCTGCCCCAAGCACAGGTTCTTGAGGAACACCAGGCCGTCGTCCTTGAAGCGCCGCTTCACATACCCCTTCGGGTCCTGGATGCCCAGTCGGGTCAGGGCGTCGTACTCTGTTGTGGATGGAAGTCCCCTCGCAGTGAGCCTCCGCTCTAGGGGAGGCCTTCCCGCTGCTTCCATTGCGCTCGGACGGCAACGATCGAATCATTGTTTCCACTCATCAAGAACCGTAGGCCAGCACCTTGTCGTACAAGGTACAATAAAAGGAGTTATGAGACTAATTTTGTAGCATAAAGAGAGAAAGTGGCACGGTGATGCGTGTGTAGCAGTCAAAGGCAGGGATCTTTATACGTTATTATGTGCGTCGTTTTGCGAGCACTCGGGGCTGTGCTACGGGAGCTTTTTTGACCATGTGCACGAGCACAATGGCGGTTTCGGCATGGAACGTGAACCACAACGAGAGAAAACGTCGATTTTGAGTCGAAAATCTGGAACAAAAACCTTAGAAATAATTCAGCGCACTTATGGCAAAAAAGTGACAAGTTGTGTGAGGCGTTTTCATTGGCGCTCGCGCTTCAAGAATGACATATTGTCGCTCGATCGCACTTCATAGTAGTATTAGTGCAGAATTGCACTCTAACAAAACCAAACCCAGATTTTCAGTTGTCCGAGGTTGTGCTTTGGATGTGGATGGCAACAAAGTTGGCCACCTGCCAAACATCTGCACCTCTAACTAATTGCGTGTCTTTTCATGAGTCTTATGACAACACGTTATGAGTCACGACGTTGCTTGGCCTCAGTCTTTTCACTCTCAGTGTCGTCGCAATAAAGAACAGACAGAAAAGGACGACGAGGAGATGTATTGTAAAAATGTAGCAATTTCGCATAAGGCGGTTTGACCAACAGATCGAGAGACAACTGCAAATTTAATTCTGAAACACTTCACTGAGAATTGGCCAACGTGCAGTATCGAACACGGCACTATGTGGGATTTAGACTGCGACCGCTGTTTCATGTGATTTGTCACGGGAGAGACACAAATGTCGACATATGTGGTCCCTGGCCTCAATGTTTGGCAATCGTGCGGTACTGTTAAGTCGTTCAGGTGTGCCGTGCACATTGCCACGCTATGAGAGTGCAAGCTCCTGGTCGAAGAGAGTGGTAAAAACACAAGTGCATGGCTGTTGGCACTTAGAATAGGCTGTGCATCAGTTGCCTCAAAGTCTTAACCGTCCCCATTAAATAGCCATCTTTAACGGAGTAGCAGTACACACATACAAATTACTCAAAGTAGCTTTTAGATGTGCAAGTGCAGCGAGATCGAAAAGATATCTTTACACGAACAAGTGTATGCGGAGCGCAAGTTTGTCTGCTTCTTGAGCAGAGGTTGCGGTGACATGAAAACACCGAGCTCTGATTGGTTTTGATTGGAAGGATAGTGGGCAGACCTCCTCAAGGCAGCTAGCATACCCACTAATCCTAATAATAATCTTTTATTTTCCTTTTTTTTTTCATTACAAAACGAAAAAAAGGTGGAAAAGAGGGCAAAACGTTGCTAACGCAGCTTGACGAGGCCCTAGTTCCCATAAACACCTTGGCGGAAAAACAGCGTCTGATTGGCTCTGACAGAGCGGCCCCATTTCTCCGTCGGAGCCAATCAGAGCTCAGCGTTCTTACGTCAGTGCAACCCCTACGCCAGAAGCAGCAGAATTAGCGCTCTACATAAAGAAGAGACACTTGTGACCCGCTCCACTATATACCGACTGTGTCGGTCTACATAACCCTCTGTTGTCCTTTTTGTAATAACAAGCACCCCGTTGGCACCTTCCGCCTCTGCAGCCACAGCTGCCCAGGTGGCCTTGGCCGGCACTCACCGAGGTAACCGTTCTGGTGGTAGCAGGTGTCCACCCAGCTGCCCTGGGAGCGGGAGTACAGGTCCGGGATGTATGAAGCCCTCTCAGAGCGGCCCCCCACCAGGCTCCCGGCCAGGCGGCCCTCCTTCACCAGGTCCTCTATCATGCCTGCGAGGGCACGCAGACCAGCGCATGCTTAGGGCGACAACTCCACATCGGGTGTGTGGGTGCACCGCAGTCAACCGGTCATTGTTCTTGGTTGCGGGTTTTATGGCACAAGAGTACCGACGGCCATGCTGCGCCAAACTAGGCACATTAAAGAACACCAGTGGTTTGTATAAAATCTCTATATTTACAAAAAAGCTAACAGACGCTCAAAAGATGTGAGAGGCTTCTTCCTTAAGAACAGGGCAGGGTAGAATAAAATGAATTAAAAAAAAAAAAACTTGGTGAAATAGTATTTGTGCTGTTGTAGAAAACCAGGGAAAGGAAAGAGAACCTGCAATACAGAAAAAGATTTTTCATGGTGCTTGCATACCGGTAGTACCTCACCCAAAAGAAGGTACTGACGGGTAAGGAAGATGTGACCAACTCTCAAGCGGCACAGTAGACCGTCGTGCAAACGGTTTCAATTGTGAGAAGTTTCCCAGGCACCAAGATCTGGCTTGATGGCAGGAAGTTTAAGATAATAAAACAGCACACAAGCAGAGAGGAAGAGAAGAGATCACGTAGGACAGAGCTCTCTTCCTTTCTGCGTGTGCGCTGTTTCAATATGCCATCCACGTACCATTACGCTCAACCCTCCACATTACTATGGCATAAAGCTTGCTATTATCTGCTAGGTGCCATTCAGATTGCCACAGTTGACCAGTTAAAAGTTCATTATTAATGTGTCACTAACTTTGTGATGCCCATTATAGATGCCAGGTAAGTGGTTGTACTGCACTGGCCAAACTGCCCCCTTTATGGCGGCAACACAAAATGCGGCTCAAGACATACTCTAACCTCCACTACGTAAAAATCCACACACAACGAAAAATTCAACTTTTCATTCAACGTCGTCGTTGGGGAGGGATAGGGGGGACGCAAAATATGAGTCACTGCAAAACACTCATGCTCTTTTAGATTGCTAGGGCAATGGAATCTTTATACCAGATTCAGCAATCTTTAAGTTTCATAGAAAATCCCTACATTTTTGTGAAGTGGTTAAGCATTATAAATAGTAGTAAGTGTTGAGAAGAAAAGTACACCAACAGCACTGACAGTGAAAAAAGGTTAGTGGAACTGCTTGGCATGGGAGGCAAAATCTTCAAGAAATCAAGAGGAGTCGGATCCGACTTCAACATCTCTCGGGAACTCACCATACAGCAGTTTCTCCGGAAACTGGAACATGTTCACGAGGCTGCTCAGTGACACAGGCCTTGGGAAGAAAAAATAAAAAAAGAAGGTTGACATCAAAGACTGCATTATATACAAGTGCTTTAAGAAAATGTCAATTGTGCACCAATCAGTACTTAGGCACTGCCAGCTGTAAGTTTGTTCAAAGCTGTCTTCTTGAGTTTGGTGTTATGTTCTACAAATTAATAGTGTACAACCCAAAGTAAAATCTCACTGATATGCCCCCAGTGTATAATTTTTTACAGCTATCATATTCATGAACGCCGGTCCCGTTGAACTACCGTAAGAATAAGCACATCCTAATCCTTTTGTTACGTTTGTCTTCCTGGTTGTTATGGCAACAGACTGTTAGCCCAACACAGCTGGTGCCACGGATCGGGTTGCCCGGCCTCGGCAGCACATGTTAGCAATTCCTGCTCAATGGTGAATTTGGCGTTGCGAAAAAAGAGGGCTTTCATTTTAAGGAGAAGCTCCCACAATAATTAATTTCACAATATTCTTCTTTACCCTGGCTGAGCGACATTCGTTGACCGTGCTGCCGCTATTTCCACTATGTTAGAAGCGAGCTAAGAAGTCGCTGGGAGACATCTGGCAACATGGTACAGTGATGGTTATTGCGGTAAGACAGAATTAGAGTCACATAATCCCGATAGATGACACGATTATTGTGTCATCCACGTGTTTCTGTGTCGTAGCACATGCACAGCGTCGCTCGTGTCAAGTTTCACGGCTTCGAACCGGTGCGCATGCGTGAAGCTTTGCCGCTTTGCACTGACGTGCTCGAAGCAGCAGATAACACAAGGGTGTGTCTGGATTAGCTCGACGGGCTCGGAAATTTCCCTCGCCTACAAATCGACCCCCATATACCAAACTGTATGTGTATTGTGATCACGACATATGCGTAAGCGGAAGCCAGTCCAATATTATCGCCAACAAATCGAACGAGAAATATAACTCCCGCGGCGACTTTGCGCAGCTAAGGTCCATACTTTTAGAAAAAAAAAAACAACGCATAGATATCCTAGTCACACTGTCGTAAAAAACGCGCAACAAAATTTTTGAAAAAAAAAACAAAAAAACATTACTTATACATTGGAAAATATGGTAGATTGCGTAAGAGTTTCTTCCTGTACCGTTTATAGCGTCCAACAGCATTATTGGCTTTTTTCCGATAATGCTCTTTTTACTGTGGACACCTAAGAAACAAGTCACTGCGGTTCAACTGTACCTGAAAAAGTATGGCATGTGTGAAAGTAATAAATCATGGTTTGTAGGATTGAGCGAATATTCCAATAAAATAATACGCTATTCACTGTTCTCTTCGAGATGAACCGCGATGCTCATATTTTTCGAAGTGTTGATCGGGGTGGGTTAGCCCCGTTGAGCGCGCTTTCCACCGTGCCTCGGAGCACTGCAGAGAAGCAACACCCACGAAGCTTGCTTTTGGGAGTGTTGCTTCTCCGCAATGCACCGGCGAAGAGTGCAGAATGGGGCTAGCCTGCCGCAATGAACACTTCGAAAAATATAAATATTGCAGTTGCATGCTTAGGAGAAAAGCACTTTCAAATTGAGATGATGAGTGTGTGCACCTGGCGTATTTCAAAAATTAGAACAGAAAATTTGTGGATGTTGAATTTGTGGAATTAAACTCTGCAAGAATATTCCTCAGGCAGAAATGCCCTGACAACCTACGTTAAACATACGTGATTGTGTTTTTGTTTTGTTTTAATTTGAGATTGAAGAAAGGATATTTGCATATAGTCAGAACATTTAAAAATCTAGATTAGGTATAGCCGGGCATCTCTATATGCTTAATTTTATGTCAATGTTTTGTTAACTTGTCATTCCAATGTAAGCATTGAACTCTCCGAGGCCATAGTTTGGTATAAATATAGTCGGATTAAAATTAGCTTAGAAATGGACAAGTGGTACTTCGGAAAAACCTTCACTAGTTCAGCCGGGTTTTCGTTTAAGCATGGTGTAGCTTGGGGAACTATTCTATATTTGATTAGAAAATATTCAATTAAAATCACTGTTCGCTTCGAATTCGCTTCAAGCTCAGAATCCACTATTTGCACATGCCTAATAGCTGGTGAAACTAAAAGTCTGGATGGACTGTCATGAGAATCAAGCAGCCGAACAATGGCTGCTAACAGCCTATATGGCTCCTATCGTACTGATTTTGTTGAAACTTGTACTTATCAAAATAATTATTGGATAAAGTTCAGTCAAATCATACCCTTCACTAGTTTAGTAGCATGCAAAACATGTTGACAAAAGCACTCTGCAAATCCACAACTGGCTTCTTGGCGAAATTTCGAGATTTTTACCTATGGGTTATTGCTTCCACAGGAAGAAATTATGGTATTTACTCGAGTAATAGACACACCCCTAAAAAACAAAGCCTGCACCTCCACTCTCCCACACAGCATAAGAATAGCCAATCACAGCAGTCGACAGAAGGAGCCCAGTGACCGATGGGTGAGCTAACATCCTCACGTGAAAGTGCCGTCTGCGCAGATTGCACTTTCGCAAAGAATTGTTTTCTCGAGCTCGTTAATCGCTATATTTTTAAGTAGAAAGTAATGATTGGCTGCATGTGTGTTCTGCAGGAAGGTAGACATATGGGCTTTGTTCATAAACATTGTGCTGCATCTATTAAATGAGTAAATACACAATACTGACGAGTCTGAGCAACAAAGAAGACAGATTCTACCAGCAATAAAGTGTCCAAAAAAAGTCAGGAACCAACCTTGTAACAGCAGACAGGGCGCCACGAACGCGGTATTTGTGCTGGGCGACGTAAGCGTCGGTGAAGATGTGTCTTCGGTCGTGCGGGTCGGCATGACCCTTGATGGTTGAACCGAGCCTCGAATGGATCACCTGAGGAAAAGAGAAACTTTTAAAAAATTCTTTCTAAAATGTGTCTGAACGAGACCATCTACCCTGTATGATGCGCTGAACTGACAAAAGTAACAAATAACTCTTAGATAATGTAAAAAAAAAGAAAAAAAAGAAAAGGAACTGGGCTTAAGCTGACGGCCTCTGACTTGGAGAGCAGCTTTTATAATGCCAACCATTACAATGTGCCTCGCCTTCAAAATCCCACTTACAGGTGAATCTGGTTGAATGAATGCAACTATTCCCTCTACAAATTTACGAGGTACAAAAAAGGAACTAATGGGCCTACTGAAAGGCCAGACTTTACCAACATCCACAATGGAGAAAGAAAAGAAAAATCAGAAACAAGAAAGATCCTGTCTTTCACAAAAAGGTTAAGCTAGGTTAGGTAATTTCAGGTTCAGGATAGGTGAGGTTACATGGCACTCACGTCTTCTAAGAAGTCCGGTGGAAGGTCATACTGTTTGGTGATCTCGCCAAACGTGATGTGCCCGGCCTGCTGGAGTTTCTCATTGATGTCCTCGGCCAAGGTGTCGAGGTAGGACCTGTTTTTATATTTTTGCAATGACGAGAAACCTGACATGACATCTACCAGAGTACATGTCGGATCCAATTAGCATTTGTTGATCTAGCCTAAAATCAGAGTCTCCGTTTGTAGGTTACTCTGTCAATGACCCGAGGAGTAAACTATCGAAATTGTCCGCTGAAATAAGCACTTCTGCACTACCCACAGAAACACAGTGTAACATTTTATGTTTTTATACATGCCGTCAAATCTGTGCAGAATGCTTACATTCTCTTATTAGTGTACACATGATTTGACCTATCTTTGTAGCAAGAGAGAGAAGCCAGGTAACATATAATGCTAGTTACCAGAAATTACTTGCTTTTCTTTCAGAGAAAAACAACAATGAGGTTACGCAGAGCCCCAGTTTCTTAGACTACCTTTTTAATAAAGTTTCCACCAGTTTCTTTAAAATCTGGGACAATCAAGAGAAACTATACTAGCTTCCACGTTAAAGTGAAATAATTCCCTCTCTTCTGGTTGGAGTGGACTTCTAAGCAATGGCCGCTAGTGGGCGGAGTGACGCACCTGTCGATGAGCTGACCGAGCACCACCTGGAGACTGTGCTCCGACCGCAGGAGCTCCGAACACCTGGCCTCTATGTGGCTGAGGTCCACATTAAGGTTGTGTGCCAGGTCCACCAGGTTGATCCGACCTACCAAAAGCCATCCGTTCAATTCTCACAGCTCCCCTCTGTCAGCGCTAGACATAGTGTCCTTTGCATAGCGCAAGCTACTAAAGCATATTGCAGGTTAGAAAAAGCAGGACAAGTCCATCCCACAAAGCTTTCCACTCTTTCCACTTCAGAAGAGCCAATGCTGGAGAGGAGGTGAGTTGAAAGGAGCAAACCAGCAACCGTACAGCTTGGTGGAAGAGGCTTGTCCCGCATTTCTTAACCTACAACAGACTATGGAATGTTATCCGTCGTCTACTAATACAAAACCTGTGTAGGTCAAAACGGTCAAGCTAAAATTAGCATTCATTAAACAGGTAAAAGGGTATGCCGAATCCAAGAATGTAACGTAAGAGGTGTACCCATGGTTGCCTCAAGTTTTGAGCCAGGTTACAGAAATATTAGAAATATTGAAATGCAACATTGGCAACTGCTGTGCAAGTCCTTCAGAATATGAAGCACTATGCTCTTCGAGTTATGTGCCGAGAAACTGAGGGAGAGGAGGAGATGAGAGCACTTGTGGATGCCAGAACGCCGAGCTCCGATTTGAATGATTAGTGGGTAGACCTAAAGCTAGCTGCTTTTCTCTACTGCACTCAAGGAACGCCTTCAAATGCGAGAGCCAAATGCCGGCGTTCTAACGCATTCGACAGGTGCAGTAGTTGAAGGCGTTCGAATGCAAAAGCCAAATGCCAGACGTCGGCATTCTGCATTCTAACGCGTTTCACATTGACGAGTGATGTGGAGACAAAGACAGCTAGCTATGCGTCTATTCCAACCAGAGCTCGGCGTTCTCATGTTTCAACGCGCTCTTGTCTCCTACTCTTCGTCAGTTTCTTGGTGCATAGGTTTACTATAGTACTGTACTCCTAACAATGAGTGGATACAACGTAAAAACTTTGCTCTTGCTGCACCAAAGCTTCATTTCTCCCCCCAGTTTGGGGGTGCCACAACCTACTAGACGGTGTTGTATAGGGCAAATAATGCATGAACATAGAAGATTTCTTGAACGTATAGACCTGACTAATGGTGAATTCTGCTCGTAGATTTCGAGCGCTCCAAAAGCGCTTCATTTTGAGCGCGCATATTTCGCTAGCAGATCTGGCTCGAGCTGGTCGTCTTCCGCTCGCAGATCTCTGGCAGCGCCCGCTCCATGGAGCACCTCCAACCCCACCGAACTTGCTCCGCGGGATTTCAGAGATCTATGCGGAAATCGACAAACCGCGCTACGTCATTTCCTTTAACTCGGCGGTGGCGCATGCACGACAAGGTCGGTGGGCCGACCAGCCGCACCGTCGATAGCGTTGAGTCAGTCGAGCTGGATCTGCTCGGATGAGTGGGTCGTTTTACGCGCGATTGTAATCACTCAAACACTTCTACCTCGCATAGATAGGGGATGCAAAGCCAAGACTGGAGCGTGGCAAATCGCAAGCACTGACATCTGTGATCGTGAGAGGAAGACCGAGAAAAAGAACGGCAGAAAATCGGAAGGAGGCAGACGCGAGGTTAGGCCTGTTCATTTTGCCGCCACCGATTGCTTACTTTCATACACTGCATGCCTCCGGCATTTTATCATGCAGTAAAGCAAGAACAGGTTAGGCAACGACCGTGTAAGTGATGGTTTGTTACCTCTGCGTTTATTAAAGTCGTACCAGAAATCTGAACTCCACCGATGGCAAACACTGCGCGTGCCCCGCCGCTTCGAGGCAGCCAAAAGGTATGTGACGGTGCCGAACGCGGACGTCTTCCTTGTTACATGGGACATGGGCTCCGTGGTACCTATAATATCGCCCGGCCGGCCTTTGTCGCATGTTCTTTCTGCAGCAAAGCAGTGACAGTTGTCATTGGTCGTCGGAAAGGTCAGTCGGCTGAGGCGTTGGTGGGCTTGTTAAGTCCGAGCAGCGGCCATTTTGAACGGCCGAGGGGGAGGGCGGTTGCTCCAAAAATGCGAGCCTATCTCCTAGTGATGCAAAACTATAGATAAATTGACTATCGATACTATCGATAGTTTTTCCAAAACTATCGATAGTGTCCCAGAACTATCGATAGTCGACTATCGATAGTACTATCGATAGTTTTTCGATAGTCGACTATCGATAGTTTTTCGATAGTCGACTATCGATAGTACTATCGATAGTTTTTCGATAGTCGACTATCGATGTTTTTTTACTATACTGGCGACTAACGATACTATCGCTAGTGCTATCGATAGTCTTGCACCACTATAGACCGTTACAACTCAAGAAGGTAGGGCGAGGGTAAGATGGGCCGGGGAGGAGGAAGCAGACGGAACGCTAAAGAGAGAAGGAGGTTTTCCCCTCTCTTCTCCAGCACTCCGTCTGCTTCCTCCTCCCCGGCCCGTCTTGCCCTTGCCCTACCGCTCGCCACCCCCTTCTTTTTTCGCCCAAACTCCCATCTTCGTCATCACTGAAAGCTGAACCAAAGTTGGGATGGTAAGTATCTGGGCTAGTTGGTGCCCTGTTTGAAAAAAAAAATTAAAGCGATGAATAGACAAGAGGGAGCGACGCAAACTACTAGTGTCGCAAAACTATCCATAGTAAACTGTCGACAGTACTATTGATAGGTTTACGATAGTCGACTATCGATAGTTTTCCGATAGTCGATTAACGATAGTTTTCTGATAGTCGACTATCGATAGTTTTTTGCTAGTCGACTATCAGTACAATCGATAGTTTTCCGATAGTCGACTATCGATAGTACAATCGATAGTTTTTCGATAGTCGACTATCGATAGTACTATCGATAGTACTATCGATAGTACTATCGATAGTTTTTCGATAGTCGACTATCGATAGTACTATCGATAGTTTTTCGATAGTCGACTATCGATAGTCAGATTTCTGGCGACTATCGATACTATCGATAGTACTATCCATAGTTTTGCACCACTACTATCTCCCCCTCGTCGATTTGGAGCAGGTCCCTCGGAGCAGAATTTTGCCTCCCTCGCGGATTTTGGAAAGTGCTCCGGATCTACGAGTGGAATTCACCATAAAACAAAGTAAGTGGCATTGGAATCTGGATCCCAGTTTTCATTTTTTGTACTTCGTTTCACATTGATGGACTGCGGCAGATGCTACAAGCTATATCAGCTCATCCTATACTATTAACATATCACATGACTATGCACCCCATGTGTCACTGAGCCTCTCCTGAAGATCACGTGACACTCACACGCCATTGGATTGACTTCTATGGCTTGAAGTATCCACTGCGATCCATCATAAGGTGAAGTGAAGCCTTAAAGGGAAGATGGGGCACTTCTACATTTGAAAAAAAACGCATGAATTGCGTTCATTTGGCCGTTAGAATAACAGATATCAAAATTATATTTCAATGCGACGAGCCGGAGAGCCACAAGAGCAATTTCAAAATAGGGCTGAAGCCCCGCCCCCCTAGCCTTGGGCAGCCAAAAGAGCCGTCGATGACGTCACGGACAGCGACTGTCTTTCGCGTTTTTCTCGCGTTTAACAATACTTACGCAGCAAATGGTTTGGGTATTCGGGTTCACGGGGTAAAAATACACTAGAATTCACTTCTAACTCATTTTTTCCAAGAAGCTCCGTAGCTTCCCTTTAAACGAGATTGTCAAAAACTGCAACTCGCGTAACTCGCCCTAAACGAGAGAATTTGTCAGACAGGCGCCAACCTACCGCCAGCCACTGTGAGCTCGTCCATGATCTCCTTCTGCAAGTGCTTCGGGGTGATGTATTCTTTGCCATCATTGGTGAAGATGACGTCAATCAGCTTGAGCTCAATAAGCTTCTTCACTATCTCAATGCAGTTCCTTTCTGACAGCCTGCATGAACGAGGTAATGCGAGAACAAAAAAAAGCAGTTTATTAATAAACTATCGTTAAAATACCCCTTAACGAGTTCACGATTGTTTGCAATACATTATCTATTTGAACTGATCGTGTATGATGTGTTTAGAAAGGAGTAGAAGTTGGGCTAGCCGAATCAACACGAAGCATAAACTCAGTAGAAGGCATGCTTTAATGGTGTACACAGATGGCAATTGGTCCTCAAGGTTACTCAAAATTATTTCTGCATTTCGCACACACCGGCTCCTGTCAGTGGTGTGTTGAGGTGATCTCAGAAATCTCATCAGACAGTCGTCGGCTGCTGGGCCAGCAAGCTTTTCTATAAAGATTCTCTCGTACACAATTACGTACTATAAATACTCATCCGTGTGATCTGAAACCTACAAGTCACCTGATGAAGTATGTGCTCAACAGAGAACACCACTTCCTTTCCTCATAAAGTTCAGACGACTTCTTCGTCAATCGCGCCCAGTTGTCACCGACTCAAGACCTCAATCCTCAATACCTCAATGTTATATTTCTTTATCGCATGACTGATTCGGGAGATTCGAAAGGCGTGTGTGAACTACATTTTTCCCGAACGGGGTCAGCATGTCTCGATTGAAGAGACCATATGTCAGCTATCATCTCGATGACTGCAGCTGAAATTCATCGAAGTCACATATACTGCTAGACATCGGGTTAACGTCATTAGAAAATACACTACGCGCAGTTAACCACAAAAATAATAAGCAAAACAGGGTTTTTAGGTCAATGTCAGCAGAATGAGAAACAGTTTGCACGATTCATAACATCAGTTGAAGACAAGTGTGGTGTCTTAGAAGAACTTTTAAAAGTTCCAGTCGTGCAAGACTAGAGCCGACCGGTTCAATAAAGTCTTAAGACAGGCGGCTAACCTCTGCACCGTGGTGCTGAGCTGGGCGCGCTGGAAATCAGCTGCGAGACGTTTCACTTCTTCCCAGTCGGTCGCCATGTTTGTTGCGAAAACAGTGTTGCCGTGTTGCCGTGTTTCGTTAAAACTCGGAAGGTGCTCGGAAGCTCGGAAGCCTCGGAAGCACGTCGCACGCCTCCACGCCTCACGTCACCCGACGTCACCTGGCGAAAAAGAACCTAACTGTTATTGGAAAATATTATATAACTAGGAACCAAACTTGAAATTAACAACTAGCTTCTAAAATTTTCATTTAACACAATTATGCTTCGAGATGAACTTGCGCACGTGGGTGGTTTTAGGGAACGTTGGTTTCAGTTTCGAACGTGGAGACTGCGCTTTTGCGCGCGTATTTTTAAGGTGCGTAACCGTGCGTTTTTTACGCAGTGTCTCGTACGAACGCATGGATACCTAGCTTAGGCATACCTTTCGACATATGAAGAGAAGTGGCGATCTGGAGTGGCAGCATGCTGATGAATATCGCCTACTCCCGTCGTGAGTAGACAAGACGGTGAATGTCTCACGCTCGCGGTCTTTTAGGGTTGAACGAAAAGTAATTATCATTATAAAAAAACCAACCGCTTTTTTTTTTTTACAGCATTATTTTGCCTGATTTAGGTCTCGGTGCGTGAATATGCGCGGAGAACGTCATCACGTGCTGCAAGACAGACGATTGATTGGTTCAATGAACAGGCAGCTTGCACCGTAGGGGTTAAAAAAATAACTCGCTCGGCAAATAAAATTTAAAAAAAAAGCTAATTATAATTACTTCGATGGCGGAACCCAAGGTTCACAATTGGAGAAGTCTAATTCTTGAACACTCCGCATATTAGAGAGTTTGAGGGAACCGTATTCGCACGTCCGGTACGGTACGATGGGTTCTCCGGAACAAACTGCGCATGCCCTACCAGCCTACCACAGAAGACTCCCATGGGCGCAGTTCTTACCGGGGGCCCCATCGTACCGTATCGGACGTGCAAAAACGGTTCCCTAAAACTGCCTTGTCCCGACCGGCGCGTCTGTCGAGATCGCTCTTGACACGGCGACAAGCCGACTCTGCGAGCCCCGGCTCCTCTTGACTCGTAGGAACAGTTGGTAGTCGTAAAAATCGAGTATAGCCGAATGCTACATTTCTAAATAAATATAAAATAAATATAGCTAAAAATACCGTAGCGATGAATGTTTCTACATTTCTTCTTAAATTTTTATTCGTTCAATAGTCACTTCATAACCATGAATCTTCGTTCCAGGATGCACACAACCATAGGCGTGCATACGGGGGGGGGGGGGGGGGGGGGGGGGGGGGGGGCGGAAGTGGGGCCCTGGCCATTCCTGATGACTTGTGTAAAGCGCAAATTTAGTGAGCGTTCGTTGTTTTTTTTTTCTTTCTTTCTTTCTTTCTTTTTTTTTTTATTGGGGGCGTTTCGATTGGAACAAAATCGAGATGACACCGGAAGAAAGGAAGCAAAACCATCCCCACTTTGTTTTTATTGAACTTGAAACATCGTCAAGTATATCCCAGAGGAAACGGAGACCGTTAATCTGCGAGTGAGCCCTTACCCCAGAAGAAATCGACAAAAAAGTAAAGAAGACTGCTGCTGGGCGGAACGATGAGTCAAGGCTGCGCACCAGGGAATCTAGCCGCAGTGCTGCCGGGTGCAGAATCCTTCTGCAAAAATCCTCTGGTCTAAGTCGCTTCCGTTTTAACGCGAGGGTAAAGTACTGAAGGACACATGTTTCAACTCACGAAGGCATTTACTGCACCGTTGTTTTGGAAAGGGGGGGGGGGGGGGGGGGGGGGGGAGAAAAAAAATATCGGGAGGAGAAACTAGAAGGGTAGTGAGAAGCGAAGGAAAGAATGAGCCAAGGTCTCCAGGCCACTTGGGTTAGCTCAGGGTGCATCTTTCTGTGAGAGAACATACGAGAAGGTTAGCAGAGCCTGGCTCCTCTAGGCAGCTCCCTACTCGGCTAAGGGGGATTAAAGACGTCATCTCCAAGGGCTCGTGCTAGGTGTCAATCTTCAGTGTCAATTATGACCAGCTTCTTGTCCAATGCAAACGACGCCGACCCGCTTTCCGGTTTAAAAATGGGAGATCTTGTTTTGGGTGGGGAGATATGTGGGCCTTCTCTACCGAAGAAGTTGCTACCTGGCTTGGAAGAAAGAAAAACCAAAAAGGTTAAACGGATAGAAGGAAGATTGGGAAATGGTTCAGGTTATTGAGGGGATAAGGTTGAGGTGACCATTTGCAGACAATCTGCAATTCTTTCTATCAGGAAGCCTAAGCGGTTTTCGTAAGCTTTCTTGGCTCGGGCTAGAGCCTAGAGCGGGGAAGAGCAGCTGTATTGTAGGGTAGGGAAGGTCACTGGTGGTTTAGCGATGGAAGAGGGCCGTCGGGATATCCTCGTGTTTAGCACACACTACGTAGTTTTCACAGGATGGTAGGCAGGCGTTTGGGGATTTGGAAAAGTACACGAACATGAGGATTGCTAGCAATATTCAGATTGAGGGCCCCTGACAGCCGGACACATAGTTTGGGGAAGAACAACACCTTTTAGAGCTGCCCCTAAAGCTCTGAGAAGGTAACTTCCAAAGCCGATCATCTAGAAGTCTCCTAGATGGTCATTTCGAAGTCGAAATACCGATAATACATTTACCGATAATACCGATAATACATTTCCGAAATACCTTTCCCTTTATTTCTTTCGCCCTTCTGTAAAAAAAAGGCGCCCATGTCGTCACTAGTCATGAACTGACTGCTGCTCGTTCGTCGAAGGTGACGACCTGGCAGCGTTTTCTCTTTAAAAGTGGGTATGACGACGTTCATCTTCAGTGATTTTTTTTTTTTTTTTTTTTAAAGTAGAGTAGCGCTGCTAAGGCTTCAAGTTATCAAGCAAGTTAAGTAGCCACCTGCGCTGCTTGCAACCGCATCCTACCAAAGATCGCTGCGTGAATACGCCCAGCATCTTTTGCTCTTCTTCGTTTCTACTTTGGCCATCTGCACATCAATGTCATGTCGTTGAGCAAACTCTCTGGAGCGGAGTTCAAGAAATTACGGGAAAAGAAGTCAGCAAAGAATGAAGCCCAGCGGAAGCGGCTACTAACATGGCTTACGAAACCAGGTAAGGTGACAGTCTTCGCACTTGCTATCCTTTTGTTTTTCTATATTTAGAACAGTATATATATATATATATATATATATATATATATATTAGTACAGCTACCACCACCTATACCTCACTGTTTTAACCGGTTCGAATCTCGGCCGAGGCTTATTGCGAAGAAAGCGCCGTATAACTGGAATCTCGGTTGCATGCAGAAGGTCCAAAAATTATCGCAAATATTTCTCCGTCTTCTGCCGGGCCGTGTTCAAACTGTACTTTACCGCCTTTACTATGGCAGTGCTCGTGCACTTGAAGTGTGAAGCCACGACCGAGAGCGGGTACAAATTACAAAGTGAATCCGAGTCTTAGCCCTACGTCAGCGTTCGACAATGACTCGTGTCTAATCCGTGTTTCGGCGGACACTCGGTGCATAATCGACGAGTCGACGCCGTAGTAGTGTAATGATGTTTCGTAAGGAAGACGTAGGTATTAAACAGGATTCGACGAGTCCAGGTGGTGTTCATGCAGCGTAATCTGAACACTTTAATTTGAAGTTTTTCGAGTGTCCAACTTGTGGAAATATTTGCATTTGAACTTTTCCAGGGTATATACTGGTAGTTTAGTAGGCGGATATTAAAACTGAATGTGTGACAAATGTTAGGAAGATGATCCTGTCGGTGCCCAGGCAAACGACACCGCTATTTTAGAACCCCATAAATTGCAACAGTGCAATTTATTAGAAACGAAAGAAGCGGTCCACCGTGCAGTCTACCTAAAATTATCATCAATAGACTCGATCATGTCATTTGTCGAAACAGATAAAAGACGTTGGCAGAAATGATTGAATAAGTGAATCTAAGTTCTAACGGACGTATTTTACCAACTGACGGTCGCGCGCCTTCAATACCATTTCCAATTGTCACTGCGCACCTTGGACAGACTTTAAGGAGCAACACATATTTATATCGCCGCCCGAGGTCTTTATTGAACGTGTAGTGCTGACCAAAATAAAATGCCAACCTGACTCTCAATCGCTCGCCGCAAAGTACGATTTCGAAAAGGCGGTACATTACGTCACTTGAGATAAAAACGATCGTCCTAAAATCCTACCTCCGAACAGAAACGAGCGCCACCCACTGCACCAAACTACAGTGTACTAGAATACTTGGGCAAACTGCGCAGAGGCCGGACTCGGCCACCGCGCGTATTATCACTGACGTTCGGTGCAATGCACACTAAGCAGACAGACCACAGACATACCAAGGGCGCGCGAGGGAGGAAAAAACTTCCACCGCCGGGAGAAGTGAATCGTGTCGTGTTCGATCTATTTCACGCAAGCCTTTTCACACTTCGTTACTGGTGGCATCGAGAAGTCGCGCATTCAACCACGTCACGAGTCGCGCGCCATCCGGTGTCTGAAACGGACGAATAAATAGAGGTACCGCGAACAGCGTAAATAATCCAAGCCTGATGTATATTCGCGAAGGTTAGAAGACCGACGACAAGTGACGACCGAACCATCCGAACATTCATCCCGATAATGTGAAAAAATTTAATGTTATCCGCCCTCCACAGTCTCACTTTCGATGTTTAAAGGGAGGGGGGTAGCGCGTACGCCAATCCCCCACTACCAAAAATTGCATGTCCCATCTATCTCAGTTTGAGAAAGTGGCAGGGGTCAACACGGCCGAAGTGCAATGGCCGCACCTCACCCTGGGGGCTCCGCCTCGCGGATCACGGATTCCCCGACACCAGGTAAGTATGAAAAAACAGAGTATTGAAAATTGACGTCTTTCTCGACGTGTACCTGTCTGTCCCAGTGATTTTAATCACAAATTTCACGACTCTTGCGTTTAAGTTATAGAAGAGCTTATATCTGAACAAGCAATATATCAGGCGACCGATTCAGAGGCAATCTCTAATAAGAAAATTCCTTTTATATATGTACCGCTGCTACTTTTAGATGTAAATTGTCCCACCATTTGATCAGCTGCAGCTGCGGCGCCCGGATAAAACACTCGAAGCGGAGTTGCAGCAAACGCGTTTCGTTTATTATCACAGACACGTAGCGGCCTCCACAAATCTGCAGCTGCCTGACAAGTCAGCACGTGAGCCCGTTTTTTACCATGCACGTTTATTTACTGAAGGAAGTGACGTCAAGCAGACGCTTGTGGTCGCTTTAACCGCTCATTCACACTGGTAGCGGATCCGCGTTCGCAAAGCGGTTGCGAACGCGGTTGTATAAAGATCCAGTACAATTGCACGCGCACTTGATGTCATCGAGTGCGCGTGACCAAGGGCGCGTGACATTGTACTGGATCTTTATACAACCGCGTTCGCAACCGCTTTGCGACCGCGGATCCGCTTCCACTGTGAATGAGCGGTAAAACGGTCATAAAGGGTCCGTCATGCTGCTAATCTTGGTGACCTTCGTTAGAGAAGAGGTTATAGCTTATAAGTAAAATATTATGCTGTATGTCCCAATAAAAACAAAGCGGTATCAGTATGACAACTTTGTTTTGTAAAATTCGGTTTTAATCAAAGAATGAAAGCATTTTCGAGACGTATGACATAGCTTATGAATATTCAGGGAGGGGATTGTCATCATACCTTTTAACAAGAGTTCCGTCTTTTCCGAGCTTATTTTTCGTCAAATTTGGAGGGTGTTTTTCGGAGTTTATTTTTTGGCGAAAATTCAAATCTTATCGGTGTTTATTTTTGCATTTTTTCCTATCCTCGAAAATTTGTAGTTTAATTTCGCGGTATTTCCTATTAAAAATAATAAATAAATAAATAAATGAATATTATCCGGGTGTAAACGTATGACTTACAAACAATAAAACGCGTTTGTGTCAATTAACATTTCTTCAGCTCGATATGGCGTTGGTGCCATTGCCATAGGAACTACTAATTAGTCTAACGACAAATGTTGCAAACAAGTGCTGCTAAACTCCAAGATGTAGTCGCTGGAAAGCTCGTATTTATCCCATCCTATTCCATCAAGCTACTTTGCGGCCGCCCGAGGTGGAGTGCTGAACAAGTTTATAGAGAAGTTTCAAATGTCCCTCTTTCCAGTGGAACGTCAAGCAAAGGCCTCCAGTGGAACGTCCAAGAACTGCAAGGTAAAATTTGTACCGCGCAAGGCGCTGTCGAAGGCCCTGTTTGTGTATAGGCTAGATCCGGACACATCGGTTACAGAGGTGCTCGATATTATCAAGCCTGTTCTGAAGGCAAAGATCGCCTCTTGTGCTAGACTTAGGACGAAATACACCTCGTATGCTTCTTTTCATATATCTGTGGAAGACGAGACGTTCGAGGCCTTAAATAACCCTGAAGTCTGGCCGGAAGGGTGCCTGTTTCATCAGTTTTTCGGGAAACTGGACGCGTCGCGCGTGTCTGAATCAATAGACCAAAATGGCAGCGTCGAAGAACACAATTAACGTATACTATCAAAACGTCCGTGGATTACGAACGAAGGCAGATGAATTTTCGTCGAACAGTAAGACAGACATAATCTGTCTTACTGAAACTTGGTTATGTGCCGAAATACATGATTCACAATATTTTAGGAATGACTACACTGTGTTTCGCCGCGATCGTGACTATAGCGCCACTGGTCAACGTTTCGGCGGTGGGGTGTTAATTGCAGTCTCGAGCAAGTTAAAATCGTGCCGTAGACAAGACCTTGAGACTTGTGATGAGTGCGTATGGCTCGAAATTTTATTGCGTGATCGTAGTAAATACCTCATCGGAAACTATTACTTCCCACCTAAATTTGAATGCTCAACTTTTATTTCACACTTCGACACTTTAACAAGTCTAATCAATTTTAGCAAATACAAAGTGCAAATTTTTGGAGATTTTAACCTTCCAGGCGTAGACTGGGCCCTTGGCAGACTTGATTGTTGTGATTACCTGACAGAGAGCAAAGCTTCTTGGTTTTTGCCACTTATCAACTTTTATGGTCTTTCACAGCACAATAATCTAACGAATGCTTCTGGCAATACACTTGACTTGCTTTTATCAAACTTCCCTGTTGGCGCGATAGCGTCTTCGTCACACCCCTTGGTGAGGGTCGATGCTTATCATCCGCCCTTTGAAGCCGAATTTTACTTGCCATGTTTATCGCGAGAACTATCGAAATCCATTTACTGTTACAAAAAGGGAGATTACTTCAGCATTTACAGGCAAGTAGAATCACACGCGTGGTCTGAGCTATATGATTCGAATGACTCAGATTTTGCAGCACAAAAATTGACTTCGGTAATGAAGGAAGCTATCGAAAAGTATGTGCCTAAAAGGCTCGTTAAACCGAGGAAATTTCCGAGCTGGTTTTCGAGGGAATTGAAGACGGCTCTGCATAAAAAGACTCGTTTTCATGGTCTATACAAGAGAACGTGTAAACAAGTATGGTACCAAAAGTTTTCCAACTTTCGTTCCTTAGCTAAAATATTGCTTGCACGTGACAAATACGTCCACGAAAGAGATGTTGAAAATAGTCTATATTCTGATCCCAAATCTTTCTCGAAACACGTAATCACCAAACCGCATTCGTTTTCACAACATTCATCTCTGCGCTCTTCTAGTAACGGTGATACTCCTTATGTTACATCGCCAAAAGACATCGCTGATGAGTTTGCCTCGTTTTTTAGCAGCTGCTACTTACCGCCCATACATTCGGTGAAGTCAGATCTAATCAATGATCCCAGTGATGGGGACTCGCTCTCCCTGTTCAGTGTTGCTACACGGGACGTTGAAAAGGCGATAAAAAAGCTCAAGCCGAAATCGTCAGCGGGCACTGATGACATTCCATCATTTATTATTAAAGGATGCTGTGGGCTTCTAGCGCCAATTTTAGCCCATATTTTTAATGTATCTTTGCGTACCAGTATGTTTCCAGCAATATGGAAGGAAGCCATAGTTGTGCCCATTCATAAAGCTGGTGATGCTGGTATTGTATCAAATTACCGTCCCGTGTCACTACTGTGTGGTTTTGCTAAAGTATTTGAAACCATTATGCAAGAATGTCTTTTCTCTCATTTATCTAAGTATCTGACGCTGCATCAACATGGTTTTATTAAAGGGCGCTCTGTCGAAACTAACCTTTGTACTTTTCTACACTACGCAGCCCCGGTCGTTTCAAACCGAGGGCAGGTTGACTCGGTATATTTCGATCTTACAAAGGATTTCGACAAGGTTGACCATGCTTTGCTTGTACATAAATTGAAACAATATGGTTTCGCCCCCAACCTTTGTGAATGGGTTTATAGTTACTTGTCATCGAGGAAAAATTTTGCAGGGGTCAGTGTTGGGGCCACTGTTGTTCCTGGTATTTATAAATGATATTTTAAAGTGTGTAAAGTTTGCTAAAGTGCTTTTATTTGCCGATGAAATTAAGTTATTCTCAAGTATTTGTTCTGAAAAAGATTGTGATCCGTTACAGTCTGATGTTTTGAGTATTTTGCAATGGTGCTCATCCAACCGTTTGCCTTTGAATATAAACAAAACTAAAGTCATCTCGCTAACTAGACGTAAAAATCCCTTGCATTTTAAGTACACGTTGGGAAACGGTATTATTACTCGAACTGGTATGATCAGGGACCTCGGGGTGTTAGTCGATTGCAAACTGACGTTCAGTTCTCATGTAACTACTAATTGTGGTACCGGGTTCAAAATGCTTGGTATGATCTCCCGTTTGACTCGGCACTTCCAAGTACCTGAGGCTATATTACGTTTATTTTGTGCTCTGGTCAGGCCCAGGCTCAAATTCGCTTCTGTCGTGTGGAACCATTTAACGGAGACTGAATGTAGACGTATTGAAGCGGTGCAAAGGCGTTTGGTTCGCATAGTCTATGATCGATACTTCCACAGGAGACTTTACTTCGACCACCATTCTCTGCTTAAGATTTTGAATCTCAGCACTTTGGATGACCGAAGGCATTGCCGAGATGCGGCTTTTCTACAAAGCTTATCCAGGGTGTAATTGACGTACCTGACCTTTTGGGCAGCATAAAGTTACGTGTGCCAACGAAATTCACGCGACAGTGCGACATGTTCTACCCCGACATGCGATTAAAGGAGTCACCAATCTATCGTATTCAGACATCATGCAACCTCCTTGTCCAGCACGATTTTTTTTTCATGCCTTATTTTACCTTTAACACCTGATGTGTATTTTATGTACTTTGTTACGACTGTTTTATTATGCTGACTGTTCTAATATGACTATTGTGGTTTCCATATGTTTGCATGTTTCATAGGAATCTGACTTCTGTGCACCAATGTCAAAACCATTATGGTGTTTTTGGGCACGCAATAAATAAATATCAATCAATCAATCAATTCCCATATTATGTAATATCTATGGTGCGTAGCTTTTACAGTTACAAAAACATAACCTCTCCTTCCTCTAAAGCGCAATTATTATTATTGTTAATAATAATAAATCTTTATAATATAATAAATCTTTATTCTCAAATTGCCCAGTATCAAGTTCAGTTTCGGGCCCGATCAAAGCCATCAGGGGCTTGTATAGGATCAGACCCAGCAGTTTAATTGACAAAAGTATCACAGGCACGGCGACGACGAACACACAACCAACACACAGACAATAGGCTAAGCCTCACAGGGCCCAGGAGTCACACAGGCACGACGAGGACGAGAACACAACACACACTCAGTTGGATCAACATTGTAGATCCTTCGAGTCGCACAGGCACGACAACGACGAGCACACGCCAACAATCACTCAGTTGGTAGAACCACGGAGGGCCTTGGAGAGCAGTGCGAGGTCACGTGGCACGATAAGTCGTAGAATGAGGTGGAAGAGAAAAAGGAAACAAAGCAAACGCAGACGAGCACACATGCGGCATCTTGGGCGACTGAATTCGGTATGACCGTAAATGTAAAAAAAAAAAAAAAAGAAGACAAATTTAAGCATAATTGAACACTTGATGCTGCAGGGAGGACACCGAAAGGTAGGGCGGGTAGCATAAGCAGAAGATGCAGGTCGCTAATGTAGAAAGCAGGAGTATTCGTTCAAAGGCACAATCACATACCTAAAAAAACCATTGCCCAGGTTACTGTCTCGTAATGTCAGAAAATACATTTTGCAGCTTCCTTTTCAATTGCTTGTTAGAGGTGATGGAACTGAGCGAGTGCGAGAAGTCATTAAAAAGGCTAGGTACATAATGTTTGCGCAGACTCTCTAACAATAATAATAATAATAATAATTAATAATTAATAAATTTTTTTTTTTATTTCACGTATTTTATAACAACATACAAGAATGCGGGTCCGTCGAAAGCCAAAAGAGGCTTGTAGGACTAGACCCAGCAGCAGCGTGAAGAAAATCAAATTCTGACACGTGATAAAAAAAAAACACTTAAAAAAACAATTCCAAGAACTATGCATACATAACTCTTAAAAAAATTACTGACACGTAATCATACACCACAATAAATACACTAAAGGGGATTAAGAACGGATGGCCACGGAATACACTCTTTGACCACAAAAAAAATCTTCTATTCAAGAACTGGGGAACAGACTTGTACACGTTACTGAAAAATAGTAAGGAATTACATTTACAATTACTCAAGGCTAAAATGTAATTTATTACAATTACAATTACCCTCCCATAAAAGTAACTGACCGTTACCCCAAAAAGTAATCTGTTACTTTCGTGGCGTTACTTTTAACATTATTGTCCTCAAGTAAGAAACAAAGGGAAGAGGGTTATTCAAGTTCTTATTGTTGCCACCTGTCCCATTTAATGACCTTGAGTATTTTGAACAACAGCTGACTCTCGAAAGTATCGTCAGACATTTTGCGTTATTTCTTGCTCAATATGTCGACTCCTACGCTGGACACCATTTGAACGGAGGCACTGGATGGGAGTGCCATATTGTTCCTCACGAATGCTTCATGCTCTGCATTGAGCTTTCTCAGCGAAGAAATGTAAGTACTATTTACCTCGAAGATAGAGCAAAGTTTCGTCGTTGCAGCCGTTGCAGGATATTCGAGAGTTTTTGTTAGAGTTGATAACAGTGAGGTAATAATTAAATAATAAATAAGGTTTGGCTCGATATTCTTCCTTTGGTTCGGAACAGGTCGAGCCTCGGTTAAGACGTTGGTGAATAAGACAAAGTCTCCAATGTTTAAATGTAAGTAATCGAGAGAAAAAACAAACAAAAAAACAACAGGACAATCATAACAACAATAATTAGAACGTTGGTTAAAACAAGGAAATGTAAACACATGTTTGCCATGTGCACCTTTCTTGGTGCCGTTCAAAAACGCACGGAGCACGGACCGACTGCAGTTTACTCCGGTGTTCTCCAGATAGACGTCCGCTGATGCCACGGGCAGCAAAGGTCCGAGAACTAAGTAAGCCGTGCCATGGCCCCACTCACGAGATTCACGCTTTCCTCAAGCCCAGAATATCAAGTCTACGTCAGCCACCATTATGTTTTATTTGAAAAAAATATCTGTTTGAGATAAGATCCGTCCTGCTGGGGTAAAAACAGGAAGAGGAAAAAAGGAAGACGATTACCATTTTCAAAGTGCTCGCAAAAAGCTGACTCACAAAAAGGGTAACTCAGATGCAGATGACCTGGGCCAACCCTAGAAGTTGGACTACAAAAAAAAGGAAGTAGCTTTTAAAACAGGGTTAAATAAGGTGAAAGAAGCAGAACAAAATACATCCTGTTTTCTATGAGAAGATGATAAGTGTCCATCGGTTTGTGGCAATAACACCTTCACATATTATCACATCTCTTTTAGTGGATTTTTGGGATAGATGGATCGTTGTCTCGTGCTGTGACATTATGAAAATGGTTCTAGTCAGTGTTGCCAGATGGTCCCACCAAAAAACCGCCAAACGGCTGGGAGGTATAGCCCAAATATAGCCAAAACCATAAAATAAATATAGCCCAAAATAGCCAAGACTAAAAAACGATTTTTAAGCTTTTTATTGACAATTTTTCATGCGCACAAAAAGCAACGCGTTAAATTCTCTTTTTCAACCCTCAGATGCGCCACTTTTTGTGTACATTAGGTCCCCTGATATATATATATAAAAAAAAATGCTTCAGAAGGATGAAAATTTGTGAAACAATTACCCATCCTTCGCAGGTTTTCAGAAATAGAAAACATACACGGACAGCTGTATTGTGAGGCCCGGGAGATATAATCATACAGTAAAAGAACAGAATGCAGAAGCAGAACAGTCAGAACTGGGAGTTTCAAACCAGCACCCCCTATATCTAAGGTTCTTACCAATAACCCACCCGTCTATTTCTCTTTGTGTACAATATGAGCGTCCCCCGTTCCGGTTCACTCTATTTTTGATTTTGTTTCTTTTCTTAAAGTTGGCGATGCCTAAGAATTTTTGCAATGGACACCAAAGCTGCGTTTGGAGAGTTCAGTCTACGTCCGGGTTGAAGACGCGCTACCGGACCTGTAAAAACAGTGCAATTTGTTTGTTTGATTTGCTTCACTGCGCTGTGGGGAGACCGCTTGAACTCTGCTAGCACTGCTTCTCTGCACATTGGGAAAACCCCGAAGTTTGTAGAAGTTTGAAGCCATTCTCCTTCCTCTCTCTCCTCTCGACTAGCCAAAAGAGAGAAAATTTTTTTTTTTCGAAACTTACTACAAGTTCGAAAATTAACTAGTCGAACCTCAAAGTTCGACGTCGAACCTGAGGTTCGACAAGAGTTCGCCGCACCCTTAGAAATAGCCCAAAAATAGCCACATAGCCAAACGCGAAATTTTGACGCCAACTAGAAAAAAATGTAGCCCAATTTGGCTATATATAGCCCAATCTGGCAACACTGGTTCTAGTCACTATAACCGAGAAGGACATTGTTACCGCTTTGAATTTCTCAATGAGGCATACAACCACTTGGTGTCGCCTTCGATCGCCAAGCAAAAACAAAGACACAAAAAAAAAAAGCGGACATAACTTGCCCCCCCCCCCCCTTTTTTTTGTAGAAATGTTTATTTGGATCTTTTGACAGTGTTTATAGGGTCTAAAAAATAAATTCAGAAGCTTGGCGTTGCAAAAAAAAAAAAAAAAAGGCTTTGCGGAACTGATGAGTGCCAAGCCTCCCTTTGCGCTAGCCAATTCGCGTGTCAGTGTCACTGCACTCAACTTTATCCAAATGAAAACGACCTTTTTCTTTAGAAGGGTGAAGGGGGGAGGGGGGGGGGGGCTGGTCTTGAAAAAGAATGTAGCGGATTACAAGGAATCCGTTACGTAAAAAATGTAAGCGAATTACTTTAAAATTACTCTACAAAATATGTAAGTATTCCGTTACTAAATTACCGATAAATGTAAGGGATTACAAGTAATTTCGTCACTTGTAACGGATTACGTACAAGTCTGCTGGGAAATGTGAAAGCAAAAAAAGAAAAAAAAAAGAAAAAAAAAACACTATGCACAAAAAGGACATGTTCAGAACCAGGATATTTAGCAAATTGTTTTTAGTTGTTTTTTCAACTGACGCTTTGACCTGAGTTCCAAGAATGACTGTGACAATGTATTGAAAAGTTCAGGGACATAGAAAGAGCGCATACGTTTTCCATATTTTGTGTATACACGAGGAATGAAAAATTGTTCACTTTCCCTTAAGTTGCGCAGCAGGACACGGTGCGTTTTGAAAGGGCTGTGCCAATAGTGTTTGTCAGTTACACATCTTTTATAAAGTGCTGAAAAACGCGGGAGACACAACGAAGAAAACAACTCTTCACTTGGCAGAACAAAAGAGGTGTACGCTACGCTTTTTAAAATACTTTTCAAGATGCTATCTATTTTGTGATACCAGAGCACGGAACAATTCGCATATATAGTAATCCCGTAACGTAACAGGCCGTAGGCTAAGGCATTGACTATCATTTTTCGGACAGACAGCGGTAAAAACGTTTTTGTCGTATATAACATACAAGATACACTCCTTAACTTTTTGGCTATGTAGCTGAGGTGTGAATTCCACGATAAATCGCTATTAAAGAAAATGCCTGAGTACTTTGTTGTGTTTACATATTCAAGAGGCGTACAGGAACAGTGAGTGCATTTCGACGAGTGCAATATAAAAGGAATATCAAGGCTTTTGCGTTCCGACGGACTATTGAAGCACATAATTTTTGTTTTCTGAACATTTATTTTAATAAGATTTGCTTCGAACCAGTCCATAACTTTAGTCGAATTCTCTTGCAATGATACAGTCGCACTGCTCGGATTTAAATGTCTAGATGCTAGCAGCGTATCGTCAGCGTGCTGATATATTTCGCATCCAGATATAGTTTTAGAAAGGTCATTGACATATAAATTAAACAAAAGGGGGGCTAAAACAGAGCCCTGCGGTACACCAGCTTTCAAAAGCACTTTGGCACTCCGGCTATCACACACTGAAACTTGCTGTGTGCGGTTTGTTAAAAAGTCTTTGAGTAAAGAAAGAAATGGTCCCCTGAAACCATAGTCGAATATTTTTTTCATTAGTATCTTATGGCTAATGGAGTCGAATGCCTTCGAGACATCAAGAAAGAGGGCACAGGCATATTTGTTATTTTCAAAAGTTCCATGCAAAGTGTCCACGAGTTCTTCGAGTAAAGAATCTGCACGTCCCGCAATAAAGCCGTACTGACACGGCGATAGCATATTAAACTTTCCAAGAAACGCGGTCATTGTTCTCAAAATATGCTTTTCTAGTACTAATGCTAAACATGGTAAAATCGAGATAGGCCTATAACTTTCAACGCTATCACGAGCACCACCTTTGTAAAGGGGCCGAACAATGGCACTTTTCAGGCCACCGGGAATGATACCAGAATTTATAACCCCGTTTATGATGTATAGCAAAACTGTGCTCAGCGCTTCAAAATTACGTCGTAAGTCGCAGAGACAAATATTATCTGAGCCGGGCGCCTTATTGGGTTTAAAGGGATACGGAATCGAAACTTGAAATATAGAGAAAACATCAAGAAATGAGTTCAATATGATCAGCTAAGCCTGTAATGAATAATCGCACGGTCGTATTTTGAGCAGATGGCTATATTTTATGCTCTAAATGCCGCGATTTTGGCGAGCGCTTCAAAATCAGCCATGGAGGAGCGCGATGCATCTCGGGAGATCCGGCAGACGTCTTGACGTCATCATGCCTCGGACGACCAAGCGTACCGTAGTGACGAGTTTTGCCACTTGGAGGCGTCAACGCGTTACAATCTCGCTTTGTCGAAGTACCCAAGGGCTGTAGAGATCGCGGGGCCAGCACGCGCACCAAACCTGAGAACAACCGAAGCACGCGTTTGCACGTCGCGCGAGAGCTGAAACCAAGGTGGCTCACTTCGTTTTGGCTCTTTCCACCAAGACGCCTCGGTATTGCGTTCAGGCCTAGGCAATCTATACTAGTGAGCGGACATACCGCTGCGGCGCTGCTTTCAGAGGCATGTTGTCGTCACGACATTCCATTGAAGCTTTATAACCAACTACCAGGTGGTTTTTGATTATCGTTTAATTCACTTTAAAATATGTTTTCTTGCGTTTTCTAGCGCAATATTTATGTTTCTGTGGTTGTGCTGCTACCTGCGTCGTGTTGAAACAAAGAAATGAGCTCCAGAATTTGGTTTCCGTACCCCTTTAAAGCTAAACAAAATCAAGCGTAGCTCTTCGGTTGTACGGTTCGGTAAAAATGCAGAATGTAAAGAAGGACACTCTAGATTGGTCGGGGTCACGGTTTCGTCACGCGCTACACCCGAGACTGAAGCAAAGAAGCGATTAAATTCATCAGTTATAGATGACACATGTGCGAAGTTTTTTCTAATCATGTCATCGATCGACGATTTAGACGAGCATCAATTCACTTCGTTAACTAGGGACCGGGTTTTTGCGACGTCATGTCGGGAGCGGAAAAACTTTTCATTAAAGTGTTGGCGCTTCTGAGAACGTACAAGGGCATTTACACGATTTCTAAGGCTTTGGTACTGTAACCTTAGCTCTTGGTTTTCAGGGAAACGACGACATCGTGCCCATAAAGTATCTTTTTCTTTGATTGCAGAAAGAACATTTGACGTTAGCCAAGGACGATTTTTCTGCGTTTTCTTATCGTAACATGTTTTGTGCTTTAATGTCTAAAGTTCAAAAGAATTTCACAAAGATTTAAGTAGGCACCATGATAATCATTGTTCTCGATTAATGCATTCCAGTCATAAGTGGAAATTAGACTGTCAAGACGACGTGAATCGACAATGTTTACTTGTTTGGGTTGTTCTACCTTCTCAGGAGCGACAGCGAAATTAATTCGACAGGCCACGAAATAATGGTCCGCTAATTTCTGTGCAATAACGGCTGAGTCTACAGGTACCCCTGAATTTCTAATGTTAATATGATTAGTGCATGATATAACGGGGCTGCCAGACATATATTCTTCTCTGGTAGGGATGTTAATAAGGTTTTCAATACCATGATTTGCAAGAATATTTAAGTAATTGCAGACAACAGATATCGATGGCTTCAAGGTATCAATGTTCAGATCCCCTACAAGACACAACTTATTCGTAGGCACCATGTCTCCTAGAGTCATGTTCAGTTCACCTAAATAGTTAGAAACATTTTCCGATGGGGGTCGATAAAATGCCAAAAAGGAAATAACAAAATCACCTTTACTGAGTTTCAAAGATAGGCACTCTGCATAGTTAAACGATACCCCCGACTCCACTGCTAACCAAGATGATGATGATAATTCATAATTCATAATTTCATAATTCATAATTTATTTGTGATGAAGGAGCATGTCCACAAAACAACGCAGGTTCGTCAAAGCCTTCATGGGCTTGTGTGACTAAACCGAGGTTGCAAAGATATCAAGATAATTATCACAAAAGAAGAAAGAAAAAGGAAAAATATAAAAAGAAAATTGTGAACTTGACCAGAATTAGCTATAGTTCCAGTTGAAGCTTAGGCTTCCGTACCACAAGAAAATATAAAATTCAATAAAAATAAAAAGAAAGTCAGGTTATGAACAAAAAGTAAGGGCGCAAACGAGCTGGTGTACATTGCACATGGTTGAAAAAACCCCGAGACTGCGGGTAAACGACACAACACTAAAAAGTCTCTAGTTATGTCACTAGAAAAAAATCACAGAATCGTTCCTTGAAGAGTTGCACGATGCAGGGTACGTCCAGGTGAAGATGGAGATTCTCAGTGGATGAGAACAGTCACAAAACGAGTCATGAAAACAAAACAAAACAAAAAAAAAATATGACGCAGAATTTGACACAAGCAAAATTGAGTTATATCACAAATACACCAGATTGAGGACAGCACCATATTTGTGTCATTAATAGTAACCATAAATAAAAGCACTATTTTAATCAATCACCTTTTGACTATACGCAAGATGCACCAATCAAAAGACACATACCTGGTGACATTACTAGTGGGGAAAAAAACTGTCAAATAAAATCCAATAAGGGCGTTTAAGAAAAAAATACAAAACGCAAAAAAAAACACACACACAAAAATGTTATACATTTTTAGATCGACTCATCGGAAGACAGGAGAAGGCGAAGCGATTTTCTAAGCTTTTTTCTGGAAGTGAAATCAGGGAAATTAGCAGGTAAAGAATTAAAAATCCGAGGAACGTAGAAGGACCGCAAGTTCTTGCCATATCGAGTGTAACATTTGGTGATAACAAATCGTGGAACCGTTCGTAGTTGCCGGATATTCGGACGAGGTGTTTTGAAGTCAGTATTCCAGTAATGACTAAGGACTACCGTTTCCACAAACAGAGATTGAAAGTTGGGCATAGATAATATTTGAAACATATCCTGAGAGAAAGTGGTAGGCCTGTAATAAACATTACGCAGCATTCCTTTTAGAATATTATTGATTTTTGCCTGCCATAATCCAGAGCAATTTCCAAAAATGGTGATTCCGTAGCGGAGGGAGTCATATGCTAACGAGTGAACTATGAGTTTCCTGAGATTAAGTGGTAGAAAAGCCTTGATATTGTACATTAAGCAAGAAACGCTCCTTAACTTAGAACACAGTCTTGTGAGGTGTGAATTCCAAGAAAGATCAGAATAAAAAATAATTCCTAAATACTTCACAGTGTCTGAGAAAGCGATGGGAGTGCACTGGCAGTTGACACAGTGCGACGTGTGGAGGAAAAGATTAGTATTTAGATCAACTAACTTAACGGGATTGTGAAAACATACTAACTTAGTTTTTGAGACATTGATATCTATAAGGTTAGGGCGAACCAGTTCATTAGTCCTAAAGAACATTCCTGGAGCATCTCCATAGCCCTTGAATAAGTAAGATGACTTGTTAACAGTAGAGTGTCGTCCGCGTATTGATAAAGGGGCAATTCGAAACAGAGGTAGACATATCATTTACATAGATATTGAAGAGTAAAGGCGAAAGTACAGAGCCCTGTGGGACACCAGATTTTAAAGAGACTTTGACGCTGTGTATGCCTTTGATTGAAACCAGCTGGGAACGATATTGCAGGAAATTAGTTAGTAAGGACAAAAAGGGACCTCGGAAACCAACAGCTGAAAGTTTTTGCAATAAAATAGAGTGATTCGCTGTGTCGAACGCCTTTCTTACATCAAGAAAGCAAGCGCAAATAAACAGGTTGTTCTCAAAACCCAAATTTATCTCATCAGATAGCGCTTCGAGAAGGGATTGAGTCCCACGACCAGGCACGAAACCGTATTGGTTGGGAGATATTATGTTGCACTTCTCTACGAAAGAAGACATAGTGATGTAAATAAAGTTTTCTAATATTTTAGCTATACATGGTAGAATAGAAATTGGCCGATAGCTTTGAACCTGGCCACGCTGACCTCCTTTAAAAAGAGGTTTAACGATAGCAGTTTTCAATTCGATGGGAATGGAACCTGTCTCGATCATTGTGTTGAGCATAAGTAGAAGAGTATCTTTTAAGTACCTAAAATTTCTACGGAGATCGCTAAGACATATTCCATCATAACCTGGTAATTTATTTGGCTTGAGTCCGAAGATTATTGACTCGAGATCCTGCGATGTCATTTCAGGAAGAAATGCGGAAGCTGAGTTCAGGGAGGGACTAGAAAAGGCCGCTGTGGCCGATAGCCGGGCACTGCCCGAGAAGGAAGCAAAAAAATTGTTGAAGGTATTTGCCGTAGCCAGTGAATTAAGCCCAAAGGTACTGTCAAAATTTTGAATGTGAGGAGATGTAACACCACGTAACTCGTTGATTAACGACCACGTGTTAGCCGAGTTGCGTCTAGAATCAGAGAACTGCTTTTGAAAGTACAGCCGCTTAGCTGAGCGAATTAACGCGCTGACTCTGTTCCGGATAGTTCTGAATTCTGCTTTAAGGATGGAATTATGCGGAGACCGGCGGCATCGCTTCCAGGCTATTTCTTTGAGTTTTATAAAAGACAATATGTCTTTATTTAGCCAGCGTATGTTATCTTTTCTTTGTTTTACAACAATAATCTTTTTTGACGCTTCAGTAAACTGTCTAAACAGTTGCACAAAAGTGAGATAAATTTCAGGGCGTGACACGGAATGCTGAAATGTAAGCCAGTCATAAGTAGAAATACAGTTGTCGAGACTATGGCGATCAATAATCTCAACGCGGTGCTTACTGTTGATACCTGTCACCAACGCATCTCCTGGGAATTCCAACTGACATCCTATAAAATAGTGGTCTGATAATTTGTATGAAATGACTGCTGCCTTTGTTGTTAATGTTGAAGACCTTAAATTGATATGATCTATAGATGATATTACAATTTTGTCTCCGAGGAGTTCTTCCCTTGTGGGGGCCTGAATCGCAGGCTCTACACCGTTATCTGCCAAAAGAGTTAGATACTCGCAAACCAGTGCTCTTGAAGGCTTCAATAGATCAATGTTGAAATCCCCTACAAGACAGAGGGACGCATTATTAGGCAAAGTTTGCAAACAGTCTCCCAGGTCAGAGAGGAATTCAGATACGTTTCCAGAGGGTGGCCTATAGCAGGCTAGCAGGTATATATTATAGACAGAAGTAAGAATACGAAGTGAAATGGTCTCACATGATCGGATTGAAAACTTAACCTCCGAGAAAAACAAATCGTCCTTCAAAAATACCGCGATACCACCGCCGCGCTTTTTGTCACGAGTATAGAACGTGCTATTAAACCCCGGCAACGAAAATTGACCTACATCCTCATCATGAATATTAATTTCAGTCAAAACAAACACATCGGCAATAAAACGCACAGAGTAAATGGCTAACTGAAATTCACACCAGTGCTTTCGAATGCTTCGTATATTGACATGAAACAAAGTAAAAATACTGCCTGCCCTTGTCTCGAATATTTCTTTACATGAGTCTAGGTTTTTTATCTGAAAAAAAAAAACTGTTCCTAGACATAATTCTAGGGCTTTTATCTAACAATACTCTTTTAGACGCCTAAACCAATTGTTCCAATGCATCAGTGTTGAGGGTGCGAAGGAATGGAGAATTCTGGTTTTGATTTGCGAAAATTTTTCCGTGGCGCACCCATACAAATTTGTATCCCATTTCTTTGCCTCTAGTTCGTGCCAACCAAAACAGCTTCCTGTTCGCTTCGGTTAGGTTATCATTGAAGTATATCCTAGGATGAGATTCGTCCTGACGTATGGAGCCGAGGCGTCCACGACAAGCCATCCAACGTTCTTTTTGAGAGACTGTAGAGAACCGGACCAGGATGGGAGGGACTGTTCCCGGTTTAGCCGGCAAGCGATGTGCTACCACGACATGCGCGGGTTCAAAACCCTCCACACCAAGTTGATCTGCTAGGTTTGTCATGGTATTCACGACATTTTCTTGAGGCGAAACTGGTATACCGTGAATCTCTAAGTTAGGGAGGCGGTTTGTTTGATCTGAATCATTATGGTTTGTTCTGAGCTGACGGGTCTCGTTTGTCTGTTCAGCTACAATCGAGCGCAAAGCGCTCGTTTCACTTTGAAGATCTTTTATAGTTTTGTCTTGAGACTTCGTTGTCAACACTAGTGAGTCATACTGAGTGGAGTAAAAATTCATAGATGTTTGCATTTCATTGATGGTAACTCGCATGGAGTCCACTGTCTGCTTCAGCGTTAATAGCGCATCTATCTTTGGATGTAGTTCGTGCAGAGCACCGACGGTATCTTTCCACGAAAGAAGAAGATCGAGCTTTTGATTCACACTCGAGAGTTGCGAAACGAAAGAACTGGGGTCGTCTTGAGAGGGTGAAAGCTCGACTTCAGTGTCGGACCTGGGCAGCCCTCCACGACAGGCGAGACAGCGCCATTTCTCTAGTTTAGAAGCGCTCATCCCTTTGAATGTACCATCAGACACTCCCGAACACTTCTTTCCCAAGTGGTAGGCTTTTGAACAGTCAACACATTTCATAAAACGACCGTCAGTTGGCAGAGAGCCAGAACAGACAGCACAGGGCTCCGGTGTAGGCATGGTACGCAGTTCACGACGAAGAAGAAGTTGAGGGTATAAATGATAAATTAGAACCAAACAGAATGCGAGAAAAATAAACAGTTCCAGGCTCAACCCTCAAAAGTGAAACACAGCTGAAGCTTAACACGCGACCAACCGTCAAGACCCAACAAGATCAGTGTGTCCCAAAGTAATCTGGGTAAAAGGGTTTGTTGCGGTAGGCAGATGTTGGGCTCACTGCAATGGCCAGAAGACCCGGGTCAAGGGCTTGTTGAGCAAGGCGGCTGTCGGGCTTACTGTGTTGGTCAGAAGACGCAGCATCAAAAACCGGAGCAGTGGTGGCGGACGTAAAGCGTGGAAAGGGAGGGTCGTCAGAGAAGTATGGAGTGCCAGTATGGGGCGGTCACGAGTCTTCGTCGCTCGGGGAAGCTAGGCTCGCAGAGATGAAATCTGATGCCGAAATAGATGATCGAGCGATCAGCCCAGATGACCTTTTTACCTTGAGCGGATGGAACGAACTCGGCGAAGACCACCACTTAATTTAAGCATTAAAAGTGAGATAAAGTCTCAGCACGAAGGAAGTAAATGTCCGGACACTGTGACTTCTTCTTTGATCCTTTAATAATAATAATAAATTTATTTGTACATTATGGGTGCAGTGAATAATAATAATAATAATAATAATAATAATAATAATAATAATAATAATAAATTTATTTGTACATTATGGGTGCAGTGATGAAGCAAGGCCGGTTCGTCAAAGCCTTCAAGGGCTTGTGTGACTGAACCATGGTAGCACTGGTGACGAAATATTCTCAAAAAAAAAGGAAAGAAGAAAAAAAAAACGAAAAGAAAACAGTGGAGGATTTGAGCAAAATGACGTCAGTTGTCACGATAAAAAAAGAACAATCACAAAAACTGAAAGTCACACTGGAGTCACCTGAAAGTCACACGATGTCACATGAATGTCACAGGAAGGTTACACCCACAAGCCGAAAGCTTTTGTCATGGACGCGTGTGTTATTAAAAAAAAAATAGAAAAAAATATTTTAAGATGCAGAACAGCATCGACAATTCAATTAGCGTCGAAAGTACGAATAAAATGGCTGAGGGGAAAAAAATAAAAACGCTTATTAACCCAGAATGAAACTACGCCGCTTCCCCCCCCCCCCCCCCCCTTTCCCTCCTCTTTCTCGCGATAGACAAAAATTATTTATGTATCTCCTTCATTCCAATATACATGGCGTAGAGCTTTTTTAAGTTTCTTTTTGGACGTGATGTCTGAAAAATGAGGCGGGAGAGAGTTAAATATATGCGGAACATAAAATGAACGAATGTTTTTACCATACCGAGTGTAGCAACTGGGAACAAGGTATCGTGAAACCTTGCGCAACTGCCGTGAGACCGGGTGATGCGTTTTAAATTCATCATTCCAGTTGTGATTGAGTACCACTGTTTCCAAGAACAAAGATCGAAAATCTGGCATTAAAGGCATTTGAAAAAAATTTAAATTGGAGGACGTAAGATTATAGGATACATTTCTTAGAATTCCCTTCAAGATGCTGTTCACCTTTGTTTGCCACAAGTTCGAGCATTGGCCAAAAATAGTTATACCATAGCGTAACTTGCTGTAAGCTAAAGAATAGGCAATATGCTTGCGAACACCAAGAGGCATAAATGTTTTGATATGATAAAGCAAACAGGAAACACTCCTGAGTTGTGAACATATTTTTGTAAGATGAGAGTTCTATGATAGGTCTGAATCTAAGAGTATTCCAAGGTATTTTACGGTGTCTGAATAAGGAATTTGATCACAATGGCAGAGGATACATTCTGATGTGTGTAAGAAAAAAGGAACATTTAAAGAATTAACTTTTAGAGGATTGTGAAAGCAGACGAGTTTCGTCTTAGAGATGTTTATATCAAGTAGATTGCGATTAAACCATTCCATTAGTTGATTTGAAGAACGTTGGAGCATCTCTATTGATTTTGGATAAGAGAGGTGACGCGTAAGTAACAAAGTGTCATCAGCGTACTGGTATAGAATGCAGTCGGAAACAACAGTGCACATATCATTGAATAATAATAATAATAATAATAATAATAATAATAATAATAATAATAATAATAATAATAATAATAATAATAATAATAATAATAATCAATCAATCAATCAATCAATCAATCAATCAATCAATCTTTATTATACAGTGCCCAGGAACAACCCTGAGGTCTTGGTGCTGGTACACTGGTGGATAAAAAAAAACAAAAAACAAAAAAAAACACACCATACACATCTCCGCAGAAAATAAGATACATTTTTAGCATAATACTAGGCAGTGCACGAGTAATTAGTACAATAAAATAAAAACGAGGCAGTAACAGTAGAGACGGAACACAAGACCGAAGGACAACAACTGCACCACCAGAAAACACGACATGGAGATGACGACATTCAGACATAACAAAGCAATTCAGCAATGCTCATCCTGCACGGGCAAGTTTTTAATAGAAAGGACAAACGTCCTGTAGCAAGGGTTGAAAATATCAAGTTTTTCAGAGTAATGATTCAAACGCTGAGCCATTCTCACAATTGGGTTTACCGGACTAAACATTCTAGAAACATAAAAAGATGACAGAAGACGAGTAGGCACACGTGGGACCCTAAGGCACAGTTCAGATAACAGGCTCGGAGAATTGATGAGTCCATGCAGCGTTTTAAACAAAAATAGTAAGTCCGCGTTCTCCCGACGCCGGTGCAAGCTAAGCAAACCAACACGCTCTAACGCAGACTCATATGTTAAACAGTGAACATCCTCCTTTATGTAGCGATGTTTAAAAATAGAAACAAACTTTTTTTGCACACGTTCGATCTCCAAGGAGTGACTTTTAGAAATTCCATTCCAAACAACTGAGGCATATTCTAACTGTGACCTGGATAGCGAGCAGTATAACGTGATAAAAGCCGTCGGGTTTTTGAACTCCCTGGTTAAGCGAGAGGCAACACCCAACATTCGCAAAGACGAGTTAACCAGTTTACCAACGTGATCAGAGAAACGCAACCCAGAATCAACCATGACTCCGAGATCTTTCATTACACTTACTCGAGACAAAGTCTCTCCTTGAATATTATATGCAAAAGAGATATTGTGAGTTTTCCGAGAGAGCGTCATGACCTTGGTTTTGGACGGGTTCAAGAGAAGGTCATTTTCAGAGCACCATCGGTAGAAAGAACATGCATCTTCCCGGAGCTTAGCACAATCACGTTCAGTAACTATTTCTCGATAAATTTTTATATCGTCAGCATATTGTAGGAATGAAGAATTTAAAACAGCAAAAGAGACGTCATTTACGAAAATTGTGAACAGAAGGGGTCCTAAAACAGATCCCTGAGGAACGCCAGAGCGAGTCCTGTACAACGAAGAGTTCATGTTGTTAACCCGGACATATGCCTCTCTCTCTGACAAGTAGCTTTTTAACCAGTCATGTACTGAGCCACATACTCCATAGGAGGAAAGTTTGGATAAAAGAATAATGTGATTGACTACGTCAAAAGCCTTACTTAAGTCAAAGTAGACAACGTCCAACTGACCTCTGTTACATATTACACGAGATGCAGCAGACATAAAGCTAACGAGATTGGTAGTTGTTGATCTGCCGCTCATAAAACCATGCTGATTGGGAATTGCTAAGTTTCGAAATTTGAAAGACAGGAACTGATGAACTACCATTTCAAAGAGCTTAGAAAATGGAGAGAGAAGAGAAATAGGACTTTGACGGTAATAATAATAATAATAATAATAATAATCAATCAATGTTTTTATTCGTGCCCAGGAACAACCTTGCGGTCTTGGTACAGGTGCACTGTGTTAACATGTAAGGCAGAACAGGGTATAAAGCAATAGTACGGACAACACACACAACGGACAAGTTCTAGAAAAATACACTTAAAAATGATAAAAAGTAAACACAATGTCACAACACACGATAAGCTTAATGGTACTACCGCCACCACCAATTGCTAGAAAGAAAGAAAAAAAATGCATTCAAAGTGGGGAATTTCGGTGTGAACGCCGCACGTTAGTGCATACAGTTCAAATTTAAGTGATGGCCTTTAACGTTTTTACAAACTGCAGCGTGTTATTGTTAAATATGTCGAGTGTTTCAGAAAAAGAAGAATTATAAGTATGCCCAAGTCTGGACAAATAATAATAATAATACATTTATTGCAGGTGCTTAAACGTCTTCAGGGTATCATTTCGGGACCGTCAAAGTCCTAAAGACTTGTAGGACTGATCCCAACAAAATATCAACAAAAGCACGCATAACAATGAAAAAAAAAAAAAAACCACACACACACACACACAAAGAAAACCAAAAAACACAGAACAAAGAAGTTACAGAGATGCAGAGACGCGACAAGGTAAATATCGTTAAAGACGAATTGCACAGAACAAACTCATTACAAAAAGTCTTGAGGTTGACGCTATTTTCCTATGGGCGAACACATAGTCTTCAGTTTTCTTTTTAAGTTTCCACGAGAAGTAATGCCACTCAGCACAGGTGGGAGTTTGTTAAAGGTGTTTGGAACATAATAATTCCGAATGCATGTCCCAAAATGAGTACTAATTCGCGGCGTGGCATATGGTGCCACTTTCCGAAGGTCACGACAAACCACGTTGGGAACCTTAAAGGTATTATCCCAGTAATGTCGGAGTATAACCAGTATAACGGTATGCAGAAATAGGGCTCGAAAGGATGGTAAAGAGAGATCATCAAAGATGTTGTCGGATGTTTCAATATTGGAGCCATATGCCACGCTACGCAAGATGCCCTTTAGGAGAGAATTTACTTTAGTTTCTAATAGGCTTGTGCACTGCCCGAACAAGGTAATTCCATATCGAAGCACACTATAAACGAGTGCGTGCACAATGAGTCTTCGGGTTGACATGGGGATAAATGTTCTTATATTCTAGAGGGTGCAGGATGCCGCTCGCAACTTCTTCATGATGTAGAAAAGATGGGAGTTCCACGATAAATCGGAGTCAAAATAAATTCCTAAGTATTTTGTAGTGTTCACGTAATCTACTGGCACACATTCACAAGAAGCACAGTCTGAAGCGTGCAGAAGTATTGGCTTGTTTAAAATGACTCTTTTAAGCGGACGCGGACTAGAAAAGCACATTAGTTGCGTTTTTTTCGTGTTGACGCTAATCACATTTCTCGAAAACCAATCCATGATCTTAATTGAATCAAACTGCAGTAATTCTACTGCCTTACTATAGTGTAAATGACTTGATACTAGAACGGTATCGTCTGCATATTGAAATATCTTACTGTATTTCACTACCTGGAAAAGGTCGTTGACGTAAATATTAAAAAGAAGAGACGAGAGCCCTGAGGTACGCCAGATTTCAAAGATATTTTAGCACTGTATTGTCCAGATATCGAAACTAGTTGTGTTCGGTTTGACAGAAGGTTTTTAAGCAGGGAATAAAATGGACCCCTGAATCCTAAGCTAAGGAGTTTTTTCAAAAGAAATTTGTGTGACACAGAGTCGAAAGCTTTTGAAACATCTAAGAAAAGCGCACACGTAACAAGATTCTTTTCGAAGGCAGTGTTCAACAGATCAGAGAAGTCCTCAAGAAGAGGTTGTGTGCCTTTTCCAATAACGAAACCATACTGATTATTGATACTGACAAATTATGGCCGTGGATAAGGAATTTCAGTGTAAAATGCACAGACTGATGGAACGGTATGTCTGGCCTGTGACTTCTTCTTCCTCGTTGCAGCTCAAGTATAATAATAATAATAATAATAATAATAATGTTTATTTTTTTTGCATGCATCATACTTGGTAGAAATACGGGTCTGTCAAAGCCAGTTGAATGACTTGTGGGACAGCACCCTTCACTTCGTGAGTACAAAATGTCCCACTGATTTGTAGTTCCCGACTCAAGCACTGTTACCACGCTATGGTACTGACAATGACAATAATAATAATAATAATAATAATAATAATAATTTATTTGCCCATCAGAAATGCAATGTTATATGTATGGGCACATCAAAGCCAGCTAAAGGCTTGTGTGATGACGCCCTAAAAGAATAAAAAAAGAACAATAGGATCGGCAAAAATGAAAAAGTAGAAAAAAAAAACACGACGAAGCAAATGGAAACATTGTCAGGAGAGAAAACTATACATACATGTCATCAGAACTATTAGACCAATGGAAATGAAAGTATCATCAGCGACAAGCAAAAATGCCGCTAATCTTAGCAAAAAAAAAAAAAAAATTAAGTAAAAACTAAACATTTTCAGCAGAGTTATACTGAATGGAAACACGATGTTGGGAAAACATATCAAGGAAAAGAAAAGTAGAAGGAAAAGTCGTAACTGTCATCAGACAGTGACAAAAGAAAAAAAATCTGTGAGTGAATAAGCAAATTATTACACATAAAAAAAAACAGAAAGCAAAATGAAACAGTTACAAAATGACACTACATGGCACGAGAAAAGCAAGTAAATGTAAAAAAAAAATGCCAGGAGAAATAGGAATATCATCAGAATCATTGAGGAAGAAGGGGCCAGAGAAAAAAATAATAGCCCTGCAAATTCATTATGCACACACTGGTACTAGGCTTGCACTAAGTAATATCCAAGTCACCACATTTCAGTTCCTTCTTCAATGTTTTCAGTGAGGTGATGTCCAGGATTGAGTCCGGCAGAGCGTTGAATAAACTCGGAACATAATAATCGCGCGTGCATTTACCATAACGGGTCCAACAACGTGGCACCTTGAAACGAGGGGTGCATCGCAATGAGCGAGACGGAAGTGATGGTGTTTTGAAATCCTTATTCCAAAAGTTGCGTAATATAACAGTTTGACTATACAGTGAACGGAGGTTTGGCAATTGGAGAGCTTTGAAAATATCCCCAGTTGTTGACAAAGGTGTATTATATGCAACGCTAGTGAGTATTCCTCTCAGTAAGGTATCAACTTTGGTTTGCAAGCGACCAGAACAATTTCCAAAAACGGTTACGCCGTACCGAATGACACTGTAAGCAAGTGCGTGAGCTATCAGCAGCCTTACACCAACTGGTATAAAGACTCTAGTGTTGTAAAGCATGCAAGATACAGCTCGTATTTTGCTACATAAGTATGAAATATGTGTGTTCCACGACATATCAAAATCAAAATAAACACCCAAGTATATAACATGATTAACCGACTCAATTGGTATACATGTACATGGATCACATTTAGATCGGTGAAGAATAAACTTTACATTAGTAGGGTGACTTTTGAGAGGATTACGAAAATAGACTAGCTTTGTTTTAGACTTATTAATGTCCATCATGTTTTCAGCAAACCAGTCCATTATATGGGTAGCATTCTCTTCAAGTGTTTTGAAAGAGTCATGGAAATTAATATGACGCGACACAAGAAGGGTATCGTCGGCGTATTGGTGGAGCTTGCATCCACTGACGACGCTAGCCATGTCATTAACAAAAATGTTGAAAAGTAGAGGCGATAACACTGAACCTTGAGGCACCCCCGCCTTAAGAGGAAGAAGAGAACTCTTAAAGCCACCGATTGACACGAGTTGAGAACGGTGAGAAAGGAAGTTTTCTAGTAAGGAGTAAAAAGGTCCACGAAAACCCAGGCGATGTAATTTCCTTAGGAGCAGTTGGTGGTTAACGGTGTCAAAGGCCTTAGACACGTCAAGAAAAAGCGCGCATGCGAACATATTATTTTCAAATGTGGAATATAAGTTATCAGAAAAATCGTCAAGGGCTGGCTGCGTGCCTTTTCCAGCAATGAAACCGTACTGAGTGGGTGAAAAGATTTCATTTGTATCCAAAAATCGATACACCGACTGAAAGAGGTGTTTCTCGAGAGTTTGGCCTAAAATTGGTAATAAAAAAATAGGGCGATAATTCTCGATTTTCGATCGGGAGCCTCCTTTGAAGAGGGGTCTAACAATGGCAACCTTTAGGCCATCAGGTATGTTGGCAAACGTAATAAAGCTATTAAGCATGACTAGAAGAACATCCTTAATTCGTGTGAAATTTCTCTGCAGATCATATGCGCGAATGCCATCAGCACCAGGGGACTTGCTTGCTTTGAAACTAAACAACATGGAATGGAGATCAATCTCATTTAAAGATGGAAGGAAAGCTGACTTTAAAGACGCACCACTCAATGTGCAGGAGTTACCAACTGGGTCTCTACACACGCCAGAAAATTTAGCAAAGAAGTTGTTGAAATCGTCGGCTAGTGAGAATGTGAGTGAACCAAAATTTCTTTCAAGGGCGTCATCAATGGAGCGCTCAGCACCAGTACCTCGAAATTGATTAATCAGCGACCATGTCTTAGCCGAGCTAAACCTTGATTCCTCAAATTTTGATATGAAATATCTTCGCTTTGCAGAGCGAATTACTGCGTATACCTTATTTCTAACTTGTCGAAACTCATTACGCAAATCATTGTTATTAGGAGACCTCCGGCATCGTTTCCAAAAAAGGTCCTTTTCTTTAATTAGTTTAAGAATATAAGAGCTGAGCCATTGATGGTTAGGTCTGCGTCTGCTTAGAATTACAGTTCTTTTTGCTGATTCGGTAAAGTTTTTAAAAACCTCCACAAACCTTGGATACACGTTGGTGGTGTTAACTGAACCAATCATACGAGGCAACCAATTTGTCAAACAAAACATTATCAATGATCTGGACTTGTCGTGAAGCTCCACATTCAGGTTTGAAAGCTAAATTATCTGTTAGTCGACATGCCACGAAGTAGTGATCGGCTAACTTTTCGAGAATTACAGCAGATTCCACTTGACCATTCGGTGTTCGTATGGAAATGTGGTCAATGCATGAAGAGACTAATTTGGACCCTAAGATCTCTTCTCGTGTTGGGGCCGAAATAACACATTCCAAACCAGAATTAGATAAAATGTTTAAGTAGTCACACACAATAGGGTTCGTTGTGTTTAATATGTCGATATTAAAGTCGCCTACCAGACAAAGGTTTTGCATAGAGGAGAAATTGCAAAGTGTTGATTCAAGCTCACCAAGAAACAGTCGAGCACTTTCCGCAGGAGGCCTATAAAAATAAAGAAGAGAAATTGAAAAATTCGAATTATCAAGTTTTAGGGAAAGGACCTCACTGTGAGAAAAAGTTAAATCGAGGTGAGATACCTGCCATATTTGATGGACATAAGCCGCAATCCCACCGCCACTGCGTTTCAATCGTGTAGAAAAAAAAGGTATTGTAGTCTGAAAGGGTGTATTGACACAGCATGAACTCCGGAATATTGATTTCTGTAAAAATAAACGCAAAGTCATGAAACATTATGTTTCGAACTATTATTCGAAAATTATCCCAGTATTTGCGGAGGCTTCGTATGTTCACGTGCATGTAAAAGTGCTCTCCTTTCTTTGGTCGAGCGAAGTCTGAAAGTCCAAGAAGTTACTATACTGCGCAAATGTAGCGGCCAGGGTTTAAACCAATTTTTCAACATCCCCTACGGAGGCAATCCGTAGGACAGTTGTGCCGTCGCTTTTTTTTTTGCATAGATTTGCCCGTTTTTCGTCCAAATGTACTTGTACTGCTTCTCCTTTCCCTTCATCCTCGCCTTCCAGAAAAGCTCACGGTTAGACCGAGAAAGGTTTTCGTTGAAAAATATTTTAGGTGCCAGTCCGGCGTGGCTGAGTTCCCTCAGTCGCCCACGGCAACCCATCCATTGTTCCTTTAGGGAAACCGACGCAAAGCTGACCAAGATTAATGTAGCAGTGCCAGGTTTGTCGGTTTTCTTAGGGGGTAGACGCCGAGCGGAGAGAACATCAGATGGCTGAAATTGGGAGAGGCCGATCTTCGAGGCAAGGTCACACAGAACCACACTCAAGTTTTCTTTTGGAGTGGAGAGCAGGCCCTGAATTTCCATATTAGGCAAACGCTGTTGTTGGTCGAGCTCATTGATTTCTGCCTGAAGCAGCCGGATGGAATTAGCCTGCTCCTTCACCGTGTTCCGAAGTGTCCCGACTTCGGCCTCCATGTTCTTTGTCAGTTGTTTTTGAGCTGTGAGGTCTGTCACCACGGAGTCATACTTGTCGTTGAGGAATGTAACTGATTTCTCAACAGCGTCAACGGTAGTCCGCAGCCATTCCACTGTGGGTCTCAAGGCCAGGAGAGCGTCGACTTTTGCTGGCAGCGTAAGAAGAGTGTCAACACTTTCTTTCAAAGAAAGTAGCATATCCAGCTTTTGATTGACAGAGGCTAGCTGCGCCGAGAAAGCGAGGGGGTCGTCTTGAGAGACAGTGTCCGCAGCCCCTGCGCCCGAGCGACTGTCACCACTGCGACATCTCCTACATCTCCACTTCTCTCGTTTTGAGGCACCCATCGTTGTGAAGGTAGCGTCGGCGATACCAGCACACTGCCCCAAATGAAGGACGCTATGACATTCCACACACTTCATAAGTCTTCCATCCGTCGGCACGGACACATCACACACACCACAGGCGGGAGGCGGGGACATTTTGTGGTGTCGAGTTCCCAGGCAGCAGCAAAGAGGACGACGACAAAAGTGCCGGAATAATAGAAGTACGGGCTTACCGGAAGCAGCCTGGTAGAGATGACACCACACTGCACATAAACACAGAAGGGCGTCTCCGGGGACGACTCGAAAGTGTTCGGTGGAAATAATAGGGATCTCTCAGGCTCAGTCGCTCAGAGGCAGACAGAAGCGCACACTTGGCTGGGACTCAAACGGTGATTGACAGAGGCGATCTAGTAGAACAGCCACAGCTCAGCTATCACAGCCAGTGGCGTCATAGATCCTGCGATTCCATTTACAGCGCAGATGGTTTGCACAGATTGAACAGGAACCATTGTCAGCACACCGCGAAGAATGACGTTCTAGTTGAGCTGGCGTACAGCGAGTGTAGCGAGAGCCTGGAAACGGTGAAATCGCCGAGGCCTGACCTGGATCCGTAGCCAAAAAGACTGTACTGACCTGGTCTTGGGTGGGGATCGTTCTTGCGAAGTTCTCTGGTCCTTAACCTGAGCCTCCGGTCGGTTACCGATTGTAGACGGGCGCTAAATTATTTGATTTTCGTTAAAAATATGGAGAGCATTCGGAAAAACCGACTGCTCTCGGGACTTCTCCATATTAATAATCAATCAATCAATCAGTCAATCAATCAATCAATCAATGTTTTTATTGAAGTGCCCAGGAACAACCTTGCGGTCTTAGTACAGGTGCACTCAGGAAACATGAAAAACAACACTACACACAACAAACAAACAGTAAGCAATAAAACACTTAAAAAAGATCACATATGTCACATAAACTCGCTACGCTATACCACCACGATAGCGAAAGGAAAGGAAAGCGAGAGTATAAAAATTGGTTCTGAGCAACTTAATCAGGTGCAAAAAATGGGAAGCCAAATTTAGGTGAGGAACTTTAGCGCTCTGATGAACTCCGGTGTGTTATTGTTAAATATATCAATAGAGTCTGTAAAAGAGGAACTGTAAGTGTGCCTAGAGCCACTCGATATGGCAGCGTAGCTGCCAGAGTAGCGCCACGCTTTTCCCTGTGCCGCCTCTCATCGCGATTGGTCACACGCGGTACCATAGCAACGAGCTGAGCTGGCTCGGTTTCCGCGGCAACCTAGTGACGACTCGTCACGTGACCTCTCAACAACCGTGATGTCATCGGTAAGATGGCAGCGCCCTAAGCTGGTGGATGCGAGTTCGTTCGGTGCGCAGGGGTGCTATGTTGCGCTTTTTGCACTCCCAGGAGACTTGGAAAAGGGAAGTGACGTCAACGACCGGTAATTATTCCGTACTTGCATGCCATGTCCCATAATTTAAAGAAAGTTGCACAGCGGTTTAGAGTACCCGTGGTATTTTCAGCTCCGGAAAAGATGGCACGCTTGTGCCGTAGAATCAATAATCCCCAAACAGACATGGGGCAGTGCGGCACAAAACACAAAACCAAATATGCTGAGTGTGCCGTCGGAGTGGTTTACGAAATTCCGCTGACTTGCGGCTCCGTGTACATCGGCCAGACTGGCAGATGTGTCAATGATCGTGCACGGGAACATGCGTCAGCTATGAGAGCAAGCCCGTCTGGTAACCTAGCTGTTCATTGTAGTCGCTGCCCGTGCTCTCCAGTTCTGCATGATGTGAAGGTTCTGGCGAAATACAAAGATAAAATATGCCGAGAAGTGCACGAGGCGTTCGAGATTAGAGCAAAGGGAGATGAATGCGTTAGCGAGCCTTCCCTTGCCCTCTCAGGGAAAGAGTTTGATTTTATCAAGAGGTCTTCTGGATTGATGGGATGAATAGGCATTTTTAACGGCCTATATATTATGTGTTTCTTCCTAAATAAACTTTAGTTGCGAGTGCGCCTCGTCCTGTTTACTCTCGTCTTTGTCCTGTCGTTTTTTGGCGCTGTAAATACTGATCATGAACCAACTAGCCCAAATTTCTACTTTGCGACGTCAACGACACAGCAAATGCAGATTGGATGTTGACAGAAGAAAACGAAATCAACACCCAATCTGCGTTTGCTGTGTCGTTGACGTCACTTCCCTCTCCTTAGTCTTCTGGGAGTGCAAAAAGCGCAACATAGCCCTCCAGGAGTCGTGATGTGCCGCAGCTTGCCGACGATTTAGGGCTTCTTCGTGCTTTCTGACGTAGGTATAACGTGAAGATCTGAAAGAATGATACTTTATACCCTTTCTGTGCAAGATCGCTCTGGATATTAGCACCTGTGCGACAGCATCAGTAATATCGCCTTAGCGGTGCTCGGGTTTGCGGATGTGTTCGGGGTTCGATAAGACATTTAGCGTGCAATTTTCGCGTTCTCTTAGCTTTATTTGAACGTTGGAGTGTCTGAGAATCGATGCGAAATCTATCCGTCGCATGTTGGGCCTTGGGGAATTTGTTTTTGCCCCATGTAACCGCATGATCACAAACTTTTAGCGAGGAAGCTTCCGCGATGTTTACGTTTTGTACTAATCAACCAGGGAACCTGGATTCAATCCCCACCCCTGCCCGCTTCGATCTGGATGAGCATCGTACCGGCTTGCGGTTGTGTATCACTACTGCGTGGTGCACGTTAAAGACCTATAGACCCCAGGCTAGCGGTTATACTGCATTGGCCAAATTGCTCATCTACAGCGAGTGGCTCGTCGCAACTTCGAAATGGCTGACCAACTACACGCTGTGTAAATGTTCACACAACTCTCAAATATACTAATCAACGATTTTACGATATCCGCAGCGCAAGTTTGTCTGCTTCTTTTAGTAGGGGTTGTGGTGACGTCAGAACGCCGAGCTCTGAGTGGTTCTAAATAAAGAATAGTGGGTATAGACCTCAAGGCAGCGTGCTTTCAGGTCTACCCACTATCCTTCAATCGGAGCCACTCAGATCTCGGCGTTCTGACGTCACCACAACCCCTACTAAAAGAAGCAGACGAACTCGCGCTCCACATAGCTTTTAGGATAAAATTTTCGCATTTTTCTAGCTTCCTTTGAAAGTCTGAATTTCTGAGTATCATAACGAAAGGTATACGGCGCGTGTAGGGCCTTGGGGAAATTGTTTCAGCCCTGGGTCACCGAATAATCGCAGCATTTTTTAGCGAGGAAGCTCCTGCGATCTTTAACCTTTTTTACTAATCGCCAATTTTACGAATTGGCATTTCTGAAGATATTAATATAACTTGCTTTCGTTGCAATGGCTTGCATTTGATCGCAGTGTTTTTTGGTTTGTTTTTCAAGTGAAAAACTGGCGTTTGCTCAAGTGACGTATATGAAATGTCCTGCTATATAACAATGCATCAACACATACTATTAAACTTAGATGCTCAGAGGTGTGTTCGTCTTTGTAATTAACAAGTTACAGACGTATTTATTTCTTACGAGTGTAATATTAATTTTCTGTAGCTGGGCCCGTTTTGTGCTACTTAATGTCAGTGTGCTATGATGTTATCATGATGTGTGTATGGTTCTAAATATCCTCTTTACAATGCCTCCAAAGGCCAAAATGACTTCAGCCGACACCAACCCACGCATTGAACACGAAAACTGCGTCGCTGGGATGTATGCGCTCGTTAGCAATCAATTCGTCCATGGGTATTTGAATTCGAGTTCCTGGCCAATGAGTGTCCTGAAAAACTTATCATCACTTGCGAATGCCAAGTTATACGGTGCGCTTAAAAAGCACGGTGAAAGCTTGGGGTCATCGCACCGGTGCCCTAGCATGTCACGACTGCGTGATTTCACAGTTCTCTTTCGAGTTGAGGATTACAGGTAAGGAAGAAGAACTTTTTGAATGCCGGTAAACTTCCGAACGGCCATTTGGCCTGTCGGCAAGAACAACTCATATCCCGCTCCGTCTCTTTTGATGGCGTCAACGATTCCCTACAGACCACCATGCCGTCCTTCTTGGCTGAACCCCGACGACGTCGCTCCTCACCAGTTGGTGAGAAAATCTCATTTTGAAGGGATGATCGGGCCTTGAAGAAGTATGATGCTAAACATATAGACGCTTTGCAGCAGCTGTGCATGGGCGCCGCCATAAGCGACCTTCAGTTTTTGTTTCCTCTTACTCCGTTCGCTTCACGTCATCATTACCACAGCAGAACAGGTTATTGCGACTTTAGGTGCTACTGCGTCTTTTTCCCCATCATAGACCTCTTTGGAGGCTCATAAACGCCCGCTTCGGTGGCTCGGCATCTCGGTAAAACAGGAGAAGGTCAGCTATGTCGGCTCAATCTGGCGCGTGTGCAAAGCGTCTATACTCGCTCACTATGGAGCAGTCGAGCAGCAGTCATGTCCCGAGCTAATCGTCCTGTCGTGGCCGGCGTAATTTTGTTCCATCGGAGCGAAGTCCGAAAGTACTAGGACGGCACGTTCGTCCCACGAAGCGGCCGCCATCCCGGCGGCGCCGAAAACCTCTCGCCTTCTCCGTGCACGTATGACACCATATAGCAGCTCTCGTCGCCCGACAGTCCCCGGGCTGCAAATCGTTTCACTTTTCAGAAAAAAACAGGCACCGTTCCTCCAGAGGTTCTTGCCGTACCGCGATGCCAAGCGTCTTGTACCACTCTGCAATGAACGAATGGAGATATCAACTAGACTACAAAGGTTGCCGCCCGGCGTCGCTAGAAGCACGGTTACCATGGCAACCTCTCAGGCCCAAAATGGAGATCACTATCAGCGCATCTGATGTCGTGCATCTAGATAATTTTGCGTCGTGTCGCTACTCTGGCAGCTACGCTGCCATATAGAGTGGCTCTAGGTGTGCCCAATTCTCGACACGGGGTCGTGAAGATTAGTTACGGGAGCATTGTAGAAGGATGCATTTTGCCTTGTAGTTTTTACGGGAATTTTCAAACGCACATTTGATATCAATGATGTGCAGTCAGTGATGCCATGAAAAAGTTTGTACAGAAATAGGATGTCGGCATGTTCTCTCCTACGCCGCAGGGTGGGCAATGCCAAGCTATGTTGGACTGGGACTGCTGGATCATAGTTTGAGGTGGACGCACTGCGCGACGAGAAACGATGTCTGTAGATACATAAGAACTTATTCTGAACACGTTCGATTCTAGCCGAGGTTGTCGCGCAGATTCCATTCCATACAACAGAGGCATACTCGACGAGTGGTCGACATAAAGCACTGTACAGTGTCACAAAAGTACTAGGGTTATTAAACTCTTTAGTAATGCGGCACGTGATACCAAGCGTACGTAAAGCTGAGCTCGCAATATGGTCAACATGACTCGAAAAGCGTAATGTACTATCAAATACAACTCCAAGGTCTTTGATTTCATTCACACGTGTCAAAAGAACTGACTGAATGTCATAAGAGAATATAATATTATGTGTCTTTCGAGTGTAGGACATGACTTTAGTTTTCGAACTATTTAGTTTTAGGGCATTCTGATTGCACCAGTTTTCGAATGCATATACATCATTTTGTAGCAGAACACAGTCGCGTTCGTCTCGTACCTCTATAAACATCTTAATGTCATCTGCATATTGTAGAAAGGAAGAGTGACGGATCACAGCCGAAACATCATTCACAAAAACTGAAAACAGAAGGGGGCCAAGAACGGAACCTTGAGGTACACCCGTCGTAGCCTGATAAGCAGCAGACGAATTACCATTCGAGCTGACAAAACACAATCTATCACGCAAGTAACTTTTGAGCAATAAAAGTAACGACCTGTGGACATCAAGCCTTGACAGCTTTGCCAGCAACATGTCGTGATTTACAAGATCAAACGCTTTGCTTAGATCAAAGTAGATTACATCAAGTTGGCCTCTATTAGAGACGACCTGAGCAGCAGTTGACATGAAACAAGTGAGGTTAGTCGTGGTTGAGCGACCCGCCATAAAACCATGTTAATAATAATCAATCAATCAATCAATCAATCAATCAATGTCTTTATTCGTGCCCGGGAACAACCTTGCGGTCTTGGTACAGGTGCACTGTGTTAACATGTAAGGCAGAACAGGGTATAAAGCAATAGTACGGACAACACAAACAACGGACAAGCCCTAGAAAAATACACTTAAAAATTATAAAAAGTAAACACAAAGTCACAACACACGATAAGCTTAATGGTACTACCGCCAACACCAATTGCTAGAAAGAAAGAAAAAAAAATGCATTCAAAGTGGGGAATT